>NC_068359.1:9964975-10339975 GCF_020536995.1 Dreissena polymorpha | reverse complement strand
ACGGACTGATGGCACAATTGGGATGTTACATATTTTCAAATTTTGGCGGGTCCAACATTAAAATAGCTGGTGCAGACTCCAAAATTTATCATTCATTTAGCATTTTAAAAATATATCATTTAACTACGTATGCCTTGTATGTCGCGTATGTTAACTCTACTCATGGATTATGTTCATGCGTATAGGTCTATGATAAGAGAGTTGGGCAGTGTACAGCGTATGGAGTCTGGAACTTCATCACTCAAATAGCAATTTAAAATATGACTGACTCTGTTTAGAAGACATGTTTATCGTAATGCGTGTGTCTCAATATCAAAGCCGAAGACAAAGGTCAAGTGCGCTCTCATTATAATTAATAACAAATAGAACTGCATACTTGACATTTGGATTGGAACGTTGTCGACGTGCCTTTTGTCAGTTTTGCTAAAAACAAATATAACCAACAATTAATCAATGACAATGGTTTGATTTAAAAAACAATCTTAATAAAAGTTGGTATGTTTTTGTCTCGCAGTTGGTCACGCGAATGTGGACTACATAAGTGTCGTGCACAATTTAAATTAAATGAAAGGAAGATTGAAAGAAAAAAAAGCATGAATACAATATAAACAATTCAAATTTAGCAAATAGGAAAAAGAATGGGGTTTAATATACACACAAAAAGCGACACGTTAGTTATTTGATCATATTAAGGCTATAGCTAAACTAAATAGCAGTAGTTAACAGCAAATGTGCACTTCTATAATATTTCATACGGATTCATGTTGGAATTCAATACAAGTTTCGATAATGAGAGCTCATGTGTTTTATAAGATATTGCGCATATTCTGATAAGCACGGTTCGTTCAAACCCATCTAACGGTGCGTACCAATAAAACATATGTTTTAATTCGCAAATTCCGGATTGTACGGATAGATAGAACGATCAAGGAAGTAGTACAGTTGAGTGTTGCTGCGAGATATAAGAACGATTAAAATGCCCTTTGATTTCATCAGATGTATGACGTATTTTGGTAATTGTTATTGATAGATTGACTTCCGCAAATACGTATAATGTGCTGAATCAACAATTGCCGTAGAACGAAAGTAGGTCTATGCACGTAAATCCGGAATGGAAGCAATTCAAATAACGTCGTAGTGTTAAAATATATTACAAATGAAGACGTGATTCGCTGTTTCTCGTCTCAAACATCCTTAATTATGGTGACAAATATATAAAGAATTAACTCTTTTCCCTGACCATCAGTGTTTTAGCCGAGTGAACATGTAAGTGGACGTACCGGTATGCGAAAAGGACATTTTCATACGGAAGAATAACGCAATTAGTTAAGAGGTACTCATTTATGGTTGATGTTTAAAATTTATTGAATATTCATTTGTATAATAATAAACTTTTCATTTAAGCTAAAAATAGCAAATTAATTTAGCTTAACTATTTTTTTAGATTAATATATTTGACCTCGTTTGTTCAAAATGTTCTGAATGTAACATAATATATGTTGGCGGTTATCAAACAAATAATTATGTGTTTTCTCTTAGATCAACGGATCAAACAAATTTCGAAAAATTAACTAACAGTTATTTAAAAACCGAATGAAATAGAGTTTCCCCCGAAATCCGAGTAGTGTTTTTACTAATAATTCACACACCGTCTTAGTATGCTCCCCGACAGGCTGAGTACCGGTATATAGTCGCCGCATTGTCCGTCCACCGAATTCTAATGTAGATGGAATTTAGTGTGAGCGAATTTTCCCGTTAATCTTTTCTGTCCTACTCGATATCCGTACTTCCTGCCAGGCTGTCCGTCGCACTTTTCGTTTCCGCTCGAGATCTCAGATACTGAAGACCCAAATTTGATGAAACCCGATATTACGGAATACCATTTGGGGCATTGTGGTTACACATTAAATCCAGAGTGCGAGAACGCGAGAGTACGATGACAACAGTGCGACAATACGATGGCGAAAATGCGAGAACGCGCGCGATGACGAGAATGCGAGAACGCGATAGTAAAATGACGACAATGCGACGGTGCGATGACGACAGTGCGACAATACGATGGCGACAGTGCGATAGTACGATGGCGACTTTGCGAGAGTACGATGAAGAGAATGCGACAATACGATGACGACAGTGAGACAATACGATGGCGCATTCGTGTTCTCGCTATCGTATTGTCGCACTGTCGTCATCGTATTGTTGCATTCTCGTCATCGTACACTCGCGTTCTCGCATTCTTGCCCTCTGGATTTTAATGTGTAACCACAATGACCCTAACGGTATTCCGTATGATATGCAGCATCTCCGTTGGGTGGAAATGCACAATCTGGTCGCGTCGTTCCGGTCGAATGATTTATCAGGAAGTTATTGTCCTTTCATACTTTATATTTCATTTTTCGTTGCCGGGCGAGATCTCAGACACAAATGATCCGAATGTGATGACACTTGATATGCAGCATCCCTAAAGGGGACATCACCATCTTTGTCATGTCGTTCCGGTTCAATGTTTTTCGGCGAGTGACTGCCCTTTGATTATCAAGGAGTCACTTTTCGTTTCTGCGCGAGATCTCTTATGATTTGGATATGATGAAAATAAATATATAGCATCCATATGAAGTTGACATGTCTTTCTTTCGTAGGTCTTTCCGGTCAAATGATTTTTCGTGAGTTATCGCTCTTTCATTATAAAAAATATCCTTTATATTTTTTGTTTCCGCGCGATATTTCAGTTTTTAATGATCCAACATTGGTAAAAAAGTTTCTTTGCACTTTCCATTAAGGATGGACATGCGCATATTGTCAAGTCGTTCCGTTCTACTGATTTTTCAGGGAGTTATCGACCTTTAAATAATAAACCCCTTCTGAGTTTGATCTTGGACACTAATCATTCGATACTTCATATGTACTATCCCAATTGGGTGGACAAGCGATAATTTGAGGTTGTTCCGCTCCAACATAAATTGTCACGCAGTAATTTACCTTTTATTAATAATTTGATATTACGTATACGTACATAACCTACCATATTGTTTGGAGTAAGTAAGTTGAAATATATAACATTGTGTTTTTCGCCTTATCGGTAGATATCGGTATGTATTTTATTTACATCGCAACAGCAAAACTACGCACAACATCGCGATAATTTCGTTAAATACCCGTGTAGCAATCCGCATGTTTATATCAAAATATCGCAATAATCCAACGTATCTCAACGTATATCTTGGGCAGATGATTATGCAGCTTTGGAATTCTGGAAATCCGTGCCTGGTTTACCTATATGAATGTTACGCAACAGTTACGTGCAATGCAATTAAACTGACGCTCGATTGGTCATTGTCGGCTCGGGTACTTCTTAAATGTACCCAGGAGTTTCGATAATCTTGAGGCCATTTCACATTATATTGACATAAATATGCACATAATTAATTTGAAAAAAAGCCGAAAACGACCAATTTAGCGTTAGAATTCCCGGGTACGTTTAGCATATTTTCCGCATCCGGGGTACATTAAAGTATACTTTAGAGTACCCGGAGTACATTTAAGTAGTACCCGAGCCGTCAATGACCAATCGAGCTAATCTGACCCATTACGTTGCCTGAAAATATTCAGTAAAGGCTTATTTCAGGTTTTTAAGTGAATACGTTCCACGATTTATAACCAGAAACGACAAACCTGATTAAACAGATATCTAATTTATTCAACAATAACTTGAATAAGTTTGACACTCTAAACGCAAAATGATCAGTGTGATAACAACATCTTTAACATTTTGGGTAACTCAGATCTAAATAAGTAAATAAATACATGTGTATGTCTGCCTTCAAGGGCATGTTCACTAATGAATCCTTGAAATATGATAAACTTAAAGACTATAGTAACGGATTGCATTGACAAAGGTTACATTCCACTAAGACTCAGTCGAAAAAAGTTGCAAAAACAGTCGATTTTGATTCGTGTCAAGTTCTTTCTTGGTTTGAACATGACAAATCTTTTTTATTGCATAAATCGATTACGCTTAGAATGGCCTTTAAGAAAAGATATGGTTATGGCGGTCTATATGTGCAAAATGTTGCATTTATTTTCGCTTAAAGTTGTCGCTTTTACATTGAATTATATAATGAAACTAATATAGTATATTATGACCTTAAAGACACTACCAGTCAATGTTTTAACAAGCTCTTTAAATACAAACTAGTTTAAAAATTAATAACTTTGTTTCCCAACCTGTATATATCTGTGTTACTAGTGCATAAAATACCAACTCAACTTAGAAATTATAAATAAAATTGAAGATAAAATAATGGTCTATAGACCGTTACAGAATCGATAAATCAAAGACTTTGGATAAATTGACCGCCGCCATATTGTCAGTCACGTGACTGTCCATCATTACACTTCTGCTAACTTGTGCGAGTCTGCGATTCTAAAAGCCAAAGACGTAGAGAATACCCGCTTCGCCGATGTTGGATAAATAAATTACTTAATTACTTTCAGGCGATTATCACATTTTTGTTTTTAAAATGATTGTTTGAAGTTGAGATTGATTGTTACAAATAAAATGTTTAAAATGCTTTCGTGTATTTGTTTGTGTGTGTGTAATCAAGTGGCAAAGTGGTAATCATCGGCGAAAATTTGCCGGTTCAGTCGCTCATATTATTTCTTTGATTAGACTTTGATTATACTTTTAACTTGTTACAAGCAATTCACGTATGTATTGTTGTGTTGATTTTAATAGCCGCAACATCAAGCAGATTATATTTTAATTAATTATACTTATTAAAGATTATCGCGAAATTAATTACCGCTAATTGTTTGTAATTGGTCTTAATAGGTAAAACTCTATATTCTAAGATCATAACATATTATATTAGGTATCATATTTTTGATACGCCTTCCATTATTTGTCTTGTTCTAATTGAAATCAGAGATAAAAAAATGTTGTTTGGATTTTGTGAGCTGGAATTATGTCACGTAAAAAAACGAACTTTTTATCATGAGAGAGTGATATTGATCTTGACGATCTTTATGTGATTATACGGAATATGAAGAGAATGTGAATATATCTAGTTGAATAGATTTTCATCTTGAAATCATTTAACAGCTATACAGCTAAAAATACTAACAAAATGTATTTTATAGGTCTTTGCAGTAACGCAAAACATATGGATAACGACACGTGTTTAGTCAATTAATCGAAAAAAACTCCGAAAAAACACCTAAATAATATTTCAAAAATATATTATTTAGTGCAAAACGAATTTATTAATACATTTATTTGCATCTTTAAAAAAAACGCGGCATTAGCAGCAAAGTAAAGATTATCTGAAGACTGAAAGATCGACAATTTCACACAACAAAGAGCTCTATGCATAAACCGTATTGTTTTTTTGCAGAAAAGCTTCAATAAATTACAATAGTAATACATCTAATTATAAAAATATAATTATCAATGGCATGAGTACGCTATGTGATAAACAAATGAGTGATAGAAAGTGTAAGGGTTGCATTGAAAATAAACGTACTACAAAGGCCTATTAAAAGCGAAGTGCATGACGGTATTTACATGTAATTTTAATTTGATGGCATTATGCAAATTGAACGGTGTTCTCATGTATATTGAAAGCTCGTTACTAGTGAGCATGAGTGACAAAGATCTGACAATTTAACACCAATATATTTATATACTATTTTTTACCTCTGTTGGTGTCAAATGTAATTACTTGTTTTTATGATGTCGTTCGGGCATGCCGTAACATTAAATCTCATACGGAATGACGTAGTTTTAATTAACCGATACCCGCTAAATACGTTAAATATTTTAACGTAAATTTTATAATTGTCAAATACTTTATTTTTCATAAATTAAACGGGCTAGTATCTTTACGGTGTACAATTTCTGATATTCTATATTGAACATAACTTTTAATTTGAACAATATGTAACATATCTAATGTACGCAACTGTTAAGTATGTCGGGGGTAAATTATCCAACCAAATGACTGCTAAATACTACCAGAAAGAGGAGACATGGTGGCATCATCAATTGTGTTTAATGACCAGACTGTCATCTGCCACCCAGTGTGGTTTATGACACCATGTTGTTAGTTAAGTCTGGACAATATCTGATCAAAACGAGATAATCGGATTATGCAGAACAAAGGGGCAATTAAACACTGGAATGCAAAGGCTTACACGATTTTAAGATTGATGCAAATAATCAATGAAAAATATTGCATTTAATTTAATTTAATGCTTTTTTAATGTGTCAATGTGTTAGTTTTCCTAGACAAATACCTAAAAATGCATGTTTTTTTTCAAACATTTTTCTGTCATAACACTAGCGTAACATCTCCCCTGGCAGAAAAACTTTATTTCATACAACCAAGGTAATGTCATGTCGGCCTAAGGGTATTCCGGCCTTAGAATTGAGCACGGATTCTAGATTACACGGATAAGAAACGGGACCGTTACGCCAAATATCTTGTCGTGTCTAAGTCACGTGACCGTGTCGTAACTATCGATCTTTTATCGAAGCGCCGAGGTTATAAATTTGATGTACTCACTCACGTATTTTGTTAAATTATAGTTTCATTTCTAGGCCGATTTTGACAAATTATATATCATTAGAAAGCTAACGTAACGTAGTTTTCAGATATATCATTATATATTGAGTTTTTCTTCTGATTTCGGCAGCCCGGCGAGTTATAACTTTAACTTTTGCAAATAACATACCGTTTTGGAGTTTTAGAATCTAGATTTACGGTTGACATGTTCGTACTTTATACCGATTTGTAGCGTTTATATTTGGAGTTCAGTTTTAAAAATAACATCTTGCTTAGGAGAATAGAATTCTGTATACGATAGAAAAAAAAATTGTTTAAAAACTAAAGTAATTAAGGAATGAAGGCGGGAAAATGTAGCGCGCGTTCCTAACGCTCTGAACTGATGCTACGGTCTTGGCGATTATGCTTTTGTTTAGATACCGGCCATTGAATTTCCTTTGCCATGATTATTATATTTTTTATGAAATATATTGAAATATTTTGTTCTAGAGACATATCCATAAAGCTAAGTATTAATGAAGCTTAATAAATTTACGATTTCAGCTCGTGATTATAACACAGAAAGGGTGTTAATTTTATGATGAAACAGCGTATACAAATGTATAGCGGACCCTCTTGATATTTTTCGGCTTTGCATACTTCAAATATAATGGGTGTCAAAACATTCATCGTTTGTTGTTTATTATCAAAAAGGTAATTATGTAAAATTATATGAAAGGTTATTAACCATAAATTATAAATTAATTAAAATTATTTAAAGATTCTTGAAAATCACGGTCAACTGTCTATGCATGTATATTGAAATATCTTTATAAGTTAACAGAGTTATAAATATATAGAATTCTAAATTAAAACACTGTATTATTTGTATTTTTCGGAAAGATTATTCATACACTCTTTATAGGACTACGAAATGACGGAGTTTTTTTACCGGTACCCGCTAAATACGTCAAATGTTAAGTATTAGATTTTTTAAATGTTTAAAATGTACATGTATAGGTATTAAGCACTTATAATTATTGTGATTTAGCTGGCTGACATCTATACAGTATTTAGTTTATGGCAATCTGTATGGGCAGATGACTATAAATGTTTTCAATACGCTACATATCTCATAAACGCAAAATTGAGTATTGGGCGTTACATTACTCCAAGAAATGACCACTAATACCACGAGAAGACATGGAGGTATCATAAAAAGTGTAATCTGACCAGACATTGCCACCTGTGGTTAGGGACCAATATACAAGTATAGGTCCCTGCTGTGGCGTATGACACCATAGTGTTATTTAGTATTGGTCGGCACAGTATCTGATCATAACGAGATAATTGGTTTGTGCTGAACACAGGGGCAATAAAACCACAGATCTATCAATAAACAAGATTATTGAGATATCTTTTTTTGAACACCGCGATAAAAATGCTCAAACCATGGACTCTAGAATACACGGATAAGAAACATGGCAACATTCTCAGAATCATCACTGCTATATGTGTAATCACCTAACAATTCGTCTAAAAATAATTTATATATTTGAGTTGAAGACGATGTACTGTTGTTTAAGTCTGAATAAACTATCTGTCTGCCTGTCTAAATCCAAGCCGTCATCGTCCCGGTGAAAAAATCTGATTTTCAATAGTTGGACATGATGCCCTGATGTCAAAATACGAAATGACCCGCGTAACACGGACCGTGATTTTCAAGAATCTTTAATAAATTGATAATTTAAGGTAAATAACATTTCAAATAATTATACATAATTACCTTGTTGATAATAAACAGCAAACGATGAATGTTTTTGACACCCATTTTATTTCAAGTATGCATGCAAAGCCGAATAATATCGAGAGGGTCCGCTATATACGCTGTTTCATCATAAATTTTACAACCTTTCTGTGTTATAAACAAGAGCTGAAATCGTTAATTTATTAAGATTCATTTATAATAAGCTTTATTGATATGTTTTGTGAACAAAATACTACAATATATTCCATAAAAAATATAATAAGATGGCAAAAGAAATTCAATGGCCGATTTCTAAACAAAAGCATAATCGCCAAGACCGTAGCATCAGTTCAGTGCGTTAGGAACGCGCGCTACATTTTCCCGCCTTCATTCCTTAATTACTTTGGTTTTTAAACAAAAATTTTTTCTATCGTATACAGAATTCTTTTCTCCTAAGCAAGATGTAATTTTTAAAACTGAACTCCAAATATAAACGCTACAAATTGGTATTAAGTACGAACATGTCAACCGTAAATCTAGATTCTAAAACTCCAAAACGGTATGATATTTGCAAAAGTTAAAGTTATAACTCGCCGGGCTGTCGAAATCAGAAGAAAAACTTAATATATATTGATATATCTGTTTACTGCGTAACGTAAGCTTTCTAATGATATATAATTTGTCAAAATCGGCCGAGAAATGAAACTATAATTTAACAAAAGACGTGAGTGGGTACATCAAAATGTATAACCTCGGCGCTTCGCTGTACGCTAATCGTAAAAGATCGATAGCCACGACACGTTAAAACGCGCGGTGGTAAAACATAAAATTTGTATTTCTTGTGTTTAACTCGCTATAAATCCATTAATAACAACAGGAATATACTAAAAGTTATATTTTTTTGAAAGAGGAATTAATAAGCAACAAGATAACGTATAAACCAATAAAATCGGATGAATAGTTTTTGCATAAGATTGAATTTACTAAAGTAAGGGTCAAATACTCGATTGATCTCCTGTCAATATACACTCCGTGAATTGAGAAAGAAATTCATCCGTTGAATAATCGGTGCTCTCTTATATATATTACCGGTGGTTAGCAGCAGTGTAATGGCGGAAGCGGAGAGTATTCGGGGGAGATAATTGGGTAATGACTAAATTCTGGAACGGTCTATAGTCGAAGTCCACTTAAACAATAAGAAAGTTAGTGCTGCAGAAATAGTTTTAAAGGACATCTAATCGACCAAAATACCTGGTACCAAAAACTAATAAAATCACACTAATAATACATATTTTGTATTGTTTCTATGCAAACGACAGTGTGTAATACCTATGGACTAAATCGATAAAGTACAGTACGTTCCATGCCAAGCGTACAGTAAAGTATACATTCTATTCGTTCCAAGATCTTCCCATCATAAACATATTTTAATGTATTTTTCATAAAAAGAATACTGCTTGGTGAGCAGTGGTTTTATATAACAGCATGTATGCTTGGTGAGCAGTGGTTTTATATAACAGCATGTATCAAGCTGTAAAGTCTTTCATTTTTTATATTTTTCAAAAATCGTCAAAATTCTTTATGTTCCTTACAAGCCTGTCATATTCACTTGCATTGCTTTCTTCAAATAACTTCTTTCCACTCATTCCCTTTTTCAGGTTCATGCTTTGTTACACAGTAATTACAAACGGCTCCTGTGGTTCTCCTGCTTTTCGTTGTCTGACTTCTGAGATGTATTTGGACAGGGCCTCCTGCCAGGTCAGTCCCAAGTTCAAATCAAGGAGGACCCTAAACACAGACTGCATCTTAAGAGTAATTTGTCGACCATGGAATCTGGAAAATAGCAAGCAGGATCTTTTATGATTTATTAACCCATTTATGCCTAGCGTCTAGAAAAAAGGCCTTGGCAAACAGCGTAGACCCAGATGAGGGTCTGTGCTGTTTGCTTAAAGGAATTTCTGTAAGAAATATTCTAAATATAGAAATAAATATACTAGACATCCCTAGTTTTGGAAATAAATTGATCCAATTTAGAAGGATGGAAGAGTCCACTAGGCATAAATGGGTTAGTTACAATAATGATAATCGCTTTTCTGTAGCTCTTTTAGACAACACACTGATAATTAGTTAGTTTTAACAATGAAACAATACAACAATTTCAAGATTAAATACTGAAAGGCAAATCTTATAATGTACATATATTTTAACTCGACTCCATCCAAAGTTTAAGGCTATGGCCACAACAAATCGATCAATTATTCAACATAATTTTGCCTAAACATGGGAGTCCAAGAAATTGATCAGTTTTTCAACAAAATTTGGCCTTAAGATGGGAGTCCCAGAAAGTGATCAGTTGTTAACCAGAATTTGGTCTAAACATGGGAGTCCCACAAATCAATCAGTTGTTCAACAGAATTTGGCCTTAACATAGGAGTCCCAGAAATTGATCACTTGTTAAACAGAATTTTGCCTAAACATCGGAGTCCCAGAAATTGATCAGTTGTTCAACAGAATTTGGCCTAAACATGGGAGTCCCAGAAATTGATCAATTGTTCAACAGAATTTGGCCTAAACATTGGAGTCCAACAAATTGATCAGTTGTTAAACAGAATTTTGCCTAAACATTGTATTCCAACAAATTGATCAGTTGTTAAACAGAATTTGGCCTAAACATTGGAGTCTAACAAATTGATCAGTTGTTAAACAGAATTTTGCCTAAACATTGGAGTCCTAGAAATTGATCAGTTGTTCAACAGAATTTGGCCTAAACATGGGAGTCCCAGAAATTGATCAATTGTTCAACAGAATTTTGCCTAAACATGGGAGTCCAACAAATTGATCAGTTGTTAAACAGAATTTGGTCTAAACATGGGAGTCCAACAAATTGATCAGTTGTTAAACAGAACTTGGCCTAAACATGGGAGTCCAACAAATTGATCAGTTGTTCAACAGAATTTGACCTAAACAAGGGAGTCCCAGAAATTGATCAATTGTTAAACAGAATTTGGCCTTAACATGGGTGTCCAACAAATTGATCAGTTGTTCAACAGAATTTGGCCAAAACATGTGAGTCCCAACAATTGAACAGCTGTTAAACAGAATTTGGCCTGAACATTGGAGTCCCACAAATTAATCAGTTGTTCAACCGAATTTGGCCTAAACATTGGAGTCCCACAAATTGATCAGTCGTTCAACAGATTTTGGTCTAAACATGGGAGTCCCAGAAAATGATCACTTGTTAAACAGAATTTGGCCTTAACATGGGAGTCCCAGAAAATGATCAGTTGTTAAACAGAATTTGGTCTAAACATGATAGTCCCAGAAAATGATCAGTTGTTAAACAGATTTTGGCCTTAACATGGGAGTCCCACAACAACATCAGTTGTTAAACAGAATTTGACCTTAAGATGGAAGTCCCAGAAATTGATCAGTTGTTTAACAGAATATGGCCTTAACATGGGAGTTCCAGAAATTGATCACTTGTTAAAACAGAATTTGGCCTTAACATGGGAGTCCCAGAAATTGATCAGTTGTTCAACAGAATTTGGCCTAATCATTGGAGTCCCACAAATTGATCAGTTGTTAAACAGAATTTTGCCTAAACATTGGAGCCCCACAAATTGATCAGTTGTTAAATAGAATTTGGCCTTAACATTGGAGTCCCACAAATTGATCAGTTGTTAAATAGAATTTGGCCTTAACATTGGAGTCCCAAAAATTGATCAGTTGTTAAACAGATTTTGGTCTAAACATGGGAGTCCCAAAAATTGATCAGTTGTTAAACAGATTTTGGTCTAAACATGGGAGTCCCAAAAATTGATCAGTTGTTAAACAGATTTTGGCCTGAACATTGGAGCAAGGGCAATAAAAATAAAACTATTTTTATTACAGTTTCAATATAATCAGATGCGATTTAAAGGGATCTTTTCACGCTTTGGTAAATTGACAAAATTGAAAAAAAGTTGTTTCAGATTCGCAAATTTTCGTTTTAGTTATGATATTTGTGAGGAAACAGTAATACTGAACATTTACCATGGTCTAATAGAGCCTATATATGCATCTTTTGACGATTTTAAAACCTAAAAATTATAAAGCGTTGCAACGCGAAACGATTGAATAATTTGGAGAGTTCTGTTTTTGTCGTTAAATTTTGTGAAACTACGAAGATTGCTTATATAAGGTATAAAATACGAACAGCATGTGTACTCGGCGGAATAGCTCAGTAGGCTAAAGCGTTTTTACTTCAGGACTCTGGCAGGACTCCAGGCATCACTGGTTCGAAACCTGGTCCGGGCAATGTTCTTTTCCTTTTTTTAATTTTATTCTTGATTTTTTACTGGAGCTTTTACGATCCAATGTTTACATTTATCGATATAAAGCATTTAATGAATAAGTTAAAAAATGCCAAAATCTGTGAAAAGGCCCCTTTAAGGCGCAGAATCATTCAAGTTATTTTTTTGTACACATTTGTTGAACATTTATGCCAAACCTATTCAGCTTTTTAAATGCTTCCGTTTTGTATCTCCTTAACGGGAAATAAAGAGTCTTTGTCATAAAATATAAAGATGTGGACCAATTGTACCATGCTGTCGAAAATAATTACATATTTATTTTACTTAACGAATTTTAGGAGCAGCAAATCTGAAAAACATTTGCTCAATTTGTTTGGCAAATCTGACAATGGTTTTTGCCTTATTAAGAAACTTTTTTTTTTCTATATTATTTACATCATAGAATCAGTTGAAGGGAATGTTCACTGCGATGTTTTTGCATCCAGTATTCTCACCTAGTTTGAGGAAAGGAAGCACATCGGATCCCCAGCTCTTTGGCCCGACGTTGTGAGAGCCGTTGGCTCGGATCCATGTCAATCAGTCCGCCTATCACAAAAATTTCATCGCCCATATAATCTGGCATTGGCCTTCCATGAGGGCTCAGGTAGACCAGATTTTTACGAGGATGAAAGATACTCAGAAAATCTTCATCGAAACAATCACTTGTCTTAGTAAAAAAGTCTGAATTTGATTTAAATAAATTGAAAACCCGTGTGTTTCTTCTGAGGCCTGTAAAATTTAAGTGTAATGGCTGTCTGTGATGAATGTTCACATCTGCAATAATTAAACATTGCGTCAAAAGCCCATTATGATTGGGATCGCAGTAGTCATAATTCAAGTCAATAATGACCCGCCTCCCTGAGTTCACACCTTGAATGTACTTTGACAAATAATACTGGTTTTCGTTTGGCAGTCCATACAGTCCATTTATTTGTGATGTGTCTGTTGATTGGTCTCTGTGTTTCTGGAATAATTTACGCAGATATGCCCTGTATTCAGGGAATGAGTCACAGGATTTTAACATGTGATGCCACTCGTCTGTTGTTAATTCATCTGGTACCTAAAAATTGAGGAAATGTTTATATTGATTTTGAACAGCTTTTTGAGTTTATGTTTAACATGTTAAGTAAATGTCACAGCAATTGTTGAATACTTTAACATGTTAAGTAAATGTCACAGCAATTGTTGAATACTTTAACATGTTAAGTAAATGTCACAGCAATTGTTGAATACTTTAACATGTTAAGTAAATGTCACAGCAATTGTTGAATACTTTAACATGTTAAGTAAATGTCACAGCAATTGTTGAATACTTTAACATGTTAAGTAAATGTCACAGCAATTGTTGAATACTTTTTTTTTAAATAATTGTTCATCAGCATCACCCTGATATAGTTGCAAAAATCACATAAACATTCTAAAACCCACTGCATCCGACTCATAAACATTCTAAAACCCACTGCATCCGACTCATAAACGTACTTAAAATCACTTCATCCAACTCATTAACGTACTTAAAACCACTTCATCCAACTCATACAAGGACTGATGTTTTTCTCAAGTAAAAACTGAGAAACTAGCATCGCTCTTGCTTGAGAAACCAGGATACTGTGTCAGCAGAATACTGTGTCATTTGAAGCTAATTTAACGGTCTTTAAAAAGCAACACATCAGGACTTAACATAAATAAACTGTTAAATAAAATGCCCTTAAATTACCCTCACCCAAAATATACTGGTTTTGATCTTCAATTGCAACTTTTTAACAAATCATGCAAAACAACTGACAATAAACTACACATTTACTGTACACTTGTACTCCATAAACGGAGGGTGCTAAGTTTGACATATTAATAAATGCCATGATGTGTTCATGTGATATGAAATCATGTGATGTGCAAATACATAATCATGTATTTACCCTACCATATTGATCACTGGACAATACTATTTTTTCTGACTATCCACTACCTGATAATCCCATATATCAGGTAATCATGACTACCATAATCATTTAATGCCTGCGGATGCCATGCCATTACGCTTAATGATAAATGTGATTTGTTTTACGCTTTTTGGTGGTTTATAGAGAAAAATAATTGCATTAAAACTGATAATTCACTGTTTTGAACAGTGAAAATAAGCTATGAACATTGATAATATTCACAGTTTTACTATGAAATGGCATTTTTTTCATTATGCTTCAACGTCATTACACGGCCGTTAATCACGTGCACCACCTCTGTTTTGAGATTCATTAATAAATGAGCCAATGCAACTTCCGAGGTGGCGCTCTTGTCCGGATGTTTAAAAAAAAAAATGTATTTCGCTTTTTTTAAATTGCGCATTATAGTGCGATTCAGCGAAGATTAATTCATCCAAAAATGTACGCCATGTCAACCCATTCAAAAACGTGAAAACCTTTATAAGTTGTGGCATGGCTGAGTTTTAAAAAGCATTTCGATGAGTTTTTCCTGTGTGACGAGAAAATTTCTACCCAATTAAATCCCTAACGGCATCAAACAATTGTGTACAACATACATTAGATGCTGCATGCACAAAAATATTGTCTTCTTGCCGACGTAGTAGATATTTTTCTGCATTTTTCCAAAAGAGATGGAGCCAATGCTTAGGAGGTGGCACTAATGATAGGAGGTGACGCAAATGCAGGATGTATCAATTAACAGTCGTATTGCAATGACATTATCACATGACGTAAATTTGATAGATAATGTTATTTGTTATATTCAATTTATTTTTCAATGTACATACAAAGGCCAAAATCTTTACATAACATAAACACATCCTATAATAAATAAGATGTATTTTTTTTAATATATAAGTGATCAAACCAATTAAGAAGTCACCAACATATAAAACATATTGTACAATATATAACCAAAATTTGTAATACTCAATAAAACCAATAACTTAATGTTCAACATTATCAAAATAATTTATCGACCGCAATATTTGTATACAGAATGATAATTCACTAAATAAATATAAGATTATATTTCTTCTTGAAACGATTATTTGTGTCCCTTAATCCAAATGCTTAATTTACTAAAAGGCCAAGGTCAACGAAACACAAACCCCCCTACTGCGCTGCTTTGCTTGATTTATTTATTTTTTATCATTTGGCAGGTACAGATAATTATCTCCCTTTAAAGCTTATTACTTCCCTTGGATCTGTTTTTTTGACCTTTGACATTGAAGGATAACCATGACCTTGACCTTTCACCACTCAAAATGTGCAGCTTCATGAAATACACATGCATGCCAAATATCAAGTTGCTATCATCAATATTGCAAAGTTATTACAAAATGTAACAATGTTAAAGTTTGGGTTAAAGTTTTGGGACACACACAGTGACACACACACACACATACAATGACAGACAGGCCAAAAACAATATACCCCCGATCATTCGATCCGGGGGCATACAAAAATAAAGATAGCTCGGTCTTGTTCCGTTAACTTTTTTGTATACGACATATTAAATGTTCTTATCTCACAAAGACAAGCATTTAAATCCATCAAGACATTATTAGACAACTATTTTTTTCTAATTAAAAACGCACGCGACTCAAATGTGCTGAAGTAGCAAACTTACAAAAAATAATGCAAGGCCTGTAAACATAAAAGAAACTATAACATAGAATATTACCACCTCTTGGCTCCATCTCTTTTTTAAAAATGCAAATTTATCTATTAGATCGACTATAAGCCGATGTTTTGTGTATGCATTTACTTGTACAGGTCCAAAGCAATCGTTTGATGTAATGAGCGATTTAATTGGCTGGGAATTTGCTAGTCACACAGGCAAAATACATTGATTTGCTTTTACGAATTCTACCATGCCACAACTTATAAAGGTCCTCACGTTTCCAAATGGGTTGTGATTGTATTTTTCTGTACATCTTTGGATGAATTTATAATTCTGAAACTGACTACATTGGCCGATTTTTTAAAAATAATGCGAAATATGTTGAAAAGTCATATAAAACCTAATCACCCTGTAAAATTATCTGTTAAATTTCAAAACATCTGGGCCTGAGCGCCACTTCAGAAGAAGCATTGGCTCATTTATTAATGCATCTCAAAAAAGAGGAGGCGTGAGTGATTAAAGGTCGTGCATTATTTCATCAAAACTACAAAATTAATCAAAAGTAAGCATAAAATAAAATGAAATTTTGGTGGATTTGGTGTAATATCGATGTTAATACACTTGTGATCATAAAAAATATATATTCTAAAGAAAATATAAAAAATTATTTCCTATGATCACTTATGAATAAAAATCAATATTTCACCAAATCCAACAGCTATCCTGATCCTCTATATACGTAATGAATCAATACTGGTTGACTATCCTCTATATACATAATGAATCAATACTGGCTGACTATCCTCTATATACATAATGAATCAATACTGGTTGACTGGGGATACTATCCTCTATATACGTAATGAATCAATACAGGATGACTGGGGATACTAACCTCTATATAGGTAATGAATCAATACTGGTTGACTGGGGATACTAACCTCTATATACGTAATGAATCAATACTGGTTGACTGGGGATACTAACCTCTATATACGTAATGAATCAAAACTGGTTGACTATCCTCTATATACGTAATGAATCAATACTGGTTGACTGGGGATACTATCCTCTATATACGTAATGAATCAATACTGGTTGACTATCCTCTATATAGGTAATAAATCAATACTGGTTGACAACTAACCTCTATATACGTAATGAATCAATACTGGTTGACTATCCTCTATATACATAATGAATGAATACTGGTTGACTGGGGATACTATCCTCTATATATGTAATGAATCAATACTGGTTGACTATCCTCTATATAGGTAATGAATCAATACTGGTTGACAACTATCCTCTATATACATAATGAATCAATACTGGTTGACTATCCTCTATATACGTAATGAATCAATACTGGTTGACTGGGGATACTATCCTCTATATACGTAATGAATCAATATTGGTCGACTATCCTCTATATAGGTAATGAATCAATACCTGTTGACAACTATCCTCTATATACGTAATGAATAAATACTGGTCGACTATCCTCTATATAGGTAATGAATCAATACTGGTCGACTATCCTCTATATACGTAATGAATCAATACTGGTCGACTATCCTCTATATACATAATGAGTCAATACTGGTTGACTGGAGATACTAACCTTTATATACGTAATGAATCAATACTGGTCGACTATCCTCTATATACGTAATGAATCAATACTGGTTGACAACTATCCTCTATATACGTAATGAATCAATACTGGTTGACAACTATCCTCTATATACGTAATAAATCAATACTGGTCGACTATCCTCTATATACATAATGAATCAATACTGGTTGCCAACTATCCTCTATATACGTAATGAATCAATACTGGTTGACAACTATCCTCTATATACGTAATGAATCAATACTGGTCGACTATCCTCTATATACGCAATGAATCAATACTGGTTGACTATCCTCTATATACGTAATGAATCAATACTGGTTGACTGGAGATACTAACCTTTACATACGTAATGAATCAATACTGGTTGACTGGGGATACTAATGTGTTAAAGACTTTCATAAGCCCAAATATATGCCATTTGTTGGAAGTAAACAGTGAAGTGAACTGTGAAATGTTTTTTAATTCAAAGATTTAATGAAATTGAAGATAAAAAAGGACAGGGGTATTACCATTGAACACAAGTTAATCACTGTCATGATTATAATTGTTTATATATAAACAACCAATGGACGAATGAATTGAAATTAATAAAGAATGTTAAATGCATTGTACAAACTATTTTCTGAAAACCTATCAAAAACTATTATATCAGAATTCCCACTTAAAATGTCAACAGAAGGGTCTAAGTTTTGGAAAGGAAATTTCAAACAAAATTTTTAACACAAAAAGGAGACATTTATTGTTCCACTTATCCCATCATAGTAGTACTAGTGGCAGGTTCCTTTTTTACATGTCCAGACCTATAATGTACTTTAATGTACTTTCCTGGAAGGGCAGACAAATGCAAATATCAAGACCTGCACATTTAAGTAACTTACTTTGATACTATAACAATATTATAATAATAACATGTCCAAACATACCTGGAAATATCAGATAATTTATTCATGATTGGTATAAATTATCCTCATACTAAACAAAAAGAACTTAAGTTCACTGTCATTATATTTTTTGTTATGCAGCATTGAGTAACACACCACCAACCTCTTTTCGATTCTCTTTCAAATATTCAATGAAGCCTTCTACTGTCTTCTTCTTTTCCTCGTATTGCTTATCCAAGACTGTACCATCATGAGCTCTCCAAATATCATCTTGGCTTTTTTTACTGCTGAATTGTCTTGTAATAAGCACAAAGACCTGTCTACACCATTTACTCATTTCCGCCCTTGAGCATTTCCATTTTATCATCCGAGTTCGACTTGCAAACATCTAACCTGAAAAATGATTGAAGGTCTGAAATGGGAAATAACAATACATCAATTGTTATGTATGCAATATATGAATAATGTAGATTTATATATAGTCAGTTTGCCAAATACAGAACACTAACTACTTTTTGTCCAATTAAGCAGACATTTATGAGTTTTTTGTCTTCCTTTTTTTCATGCACTAAAGTTGTATTTATTAAGTTTTTTGGCCCGATTTTATAGCTGAAATTTGGCTATATTCCCAATCGCAAAAAGGATACTTTTTTCCCAAAATGTGCTAAAAAATTCCCAATCTTGAAAAATCGCTAATGACATCTGCTATTTCGCTTTTTAACAAGGCGTAGTCTGATCCAGTCTTGTACAGGTTTTAGACTATATTTCAATTTGGATAACGTCGGCATTATTCTCCGTGTTGATAAGGCCCTTTTTATATTGGCGATGAAATTCAAGCGTTTTGTGATTTGGCTAAATGGAAAACAAAGATGTTGCACAATTTCAAATATGACATGAAAAAGATTCCTATGCAACAACCTGGCAGTCAAACGAAAACTTTCAGTTGATTATTTTAAGTAAGTGTCATTAAATATACAAACATCGTCAACGAGTACAAGTCCTCCCATTGAAACTCCTTCAATTGTTAAACTTAATGATAGTGATTTAATAACAAGTGACTCTTTTGCACCTTCATCATTGATTTCCAAAAGAAAGTGCTGACTGATATTCAACATGTGTAAAGCAGTAGTTCTTCAGAAGATGAGGAGCCTTCCCATGCCTTTTTCTGCCTCACGGGTCTGATAGTCGGACCCATTCCCAATGCCAAATATGCATATTTTTTCCCAATTCTCAAAAAAAAAATCCCATTAAAAAAAAAAGGTTTTTTGTTTTGTTTTTTTGGAAAGAAGTGTCTTATGACTTATGATTATGATTATTAGACTCCATTCCTCAATTTTATTTTGTAAACAACCTACAAAATATATAACCATAATTTATATGAATTTTATCCAAAATGACTGGAAAACTCCCTGCCCAAATAATGCTTTTGTCGATGAAAATTATTCCGAATTTGGAAGATTTCGCTACTCGAAAAATCCAAATTTTGCTAGGAACTTTTTCCCAAAATAGACAGTAAAAGGCTAGCTAAAGAAACTTCAGCGTACAGTTTATAAAGAATTGACAGACCTGTACGCTGAAGCCAACCCCGTATTGAAGGTCAACCAGAGTCGTAACATATTTATGTCACGCCATAAATCAAAGAAAGCTCATTTTCTTGGAAACATTCTACATATATTGGTGAATGAATATAAATTACTGCATCGGGGAATATTTTAAGGTTCAAATGCATCTTACAATAGATGAAAATAACTCTCATCAGTCTGAAATTCACAAATTTTACGCCATTGTCCCTTTGTCACGTGAAGAGTTTTCATTTGGATACTTTGGGATCGACCTTGACATTTTATGCTGAAATTGTAAACATTACTTTTGTTTTCTGAAATCTATTATTTGTGATTAACAACTTTCGTCTGGTGGATTAAACGACTGATTTCAGTGTGAATCAGGAAGTTTAAATTAATATTTACTTTGAGTTTGTATTTACACTACAATTTGTTTACAAGTCAAGCCAGAGTAATCTAAAATACCAGGAAATGTCATTCTGAATTTGAAAACACTTGAGCACATGGTATGTTACTAAAAATATAAATAACGTCATATGACCATGAAATCTTGGGAGATCTGTATTTCAAGAAAGTCTGTCACATCGCTGTTTTTCTCGATATGAGAAGAAAAGATAAATTTTAAATGTTTAAGATAGTATTTTGTGAAAGAATATATCAGTTAAATGTGAAAAATGTCAATCTTTCTGATCAAGTGGTTGATTTGGGCCCATAACTGCATTTAAAAGCTGTTTTGGACAGGTCTTTGTTGACTGTCAACTTTTCGGGAATTTCTGGTTGACTTTCTTAATGGGGTTGGTCCATAACTATAAAGTCGCTCCAGTCAAAAATCATAAAAAGCGACATTTAAAGTTATGGTAGCCAGAACTAGAAAAAGGCCTGCTTCTACTTTCCGCCTATATTGGATTTTTTGCTAAGAATAGACTTCGTTTAAGCAGAAAAAATATTAAAGCATATAGTTTCGTCCCAGATTATAATATGTATAGTGTTAAGAATCCGAATTATGAGTAATCCGAAATCTTATACATTAATAACTAAATTATCTTTTAAACACAAACACACCATTGACAATCAAAAAGTTGATAAGAATTATGACCCTCATTGGTAAAGCCGCTAAATACAATAAGACGCATACTACATATCAATTACCTTAAGCAAATGTTGCGAGTAACTGTAAATCTAACCCGAAATTGTTTTCTACTGGGTTTTACAACGTGGATTTTTTCTGATACGTCAAGGGCTACACTCCATCAACAATTCTTACAAATAAAAGGCTAAAATAACACGTTTGACTGCATACTGAATATTCGTACCAGCTACTGTACTTGATCGATGTTGTCAGGAGGCATTGCGCGCTATCGCGTGTATACAGTGTCTACGATTTCTCTTAATAATTTATCCGGTTTACACACGATCCGGTTAAAAGGGTGTCCGTTGTTTTATACTGATTGTATCAAGGTGTATTAGACTCACTCATTTTATTATAATTAAAACATTAATGTTCACGATTCAATATAACCGTCGGTAAACAATAATTCACTCGCGATAAGCTAACATTCACCACAAGCAGCGTTCATGTCATGTGTCCGGGTCGTGCATGCCGCAACCACCACGTGAAGACCAACATCTCGGGAGTTTTTTGTTATGAGGGACACTCGAATACATACAACATAGTCCTATTCAACATTTAAATCTCTAAAATGACAACCAGTATAAGATAAGACGTTTAGGTATATCATAAATGCATTATAGTGTGGACAGAGTGAGAGTCGATCATGAGAATATGTATATATAGGTCACAATATACTAAATATTTTCCCTATATAATTCAATCTAAAAACGACATTTTTAAGTGAAAATTAATGCAACATTTTGCACATAAAGACCCCTATAACCATGCATGTTCTTAAAGGGTATTCAAAGCTCAATCGATTAAAGCAATAGGAGGTTTTTGTGTGACGTCACAAGAGGGGTTTTCCGTTACTAAAAATAGATTGGCCGTCAACTTCTTGATCGCGGCCAATTACATTGTATCAGAGTAAAGGTCGTCCTGTTTAAGCATTCGAATTGAAAAAAACATCTGCATATTTTGCAAATTGAACTGTCTTTGCATGTACACGTATATTGAAAACTCGTCTGACGTGATAATGAGCGATACAAATCTAGCATTTTATGATACCATTAATCTAAACATTTAATTTATTTAACGCAAGTATTTTATATCCCTATAATGACCAAACGCGATTGCTCGTTTTCATGATGATGTTTCGAACACTGCAGTAACGCAGGATCTTTACACATTATAGCAGAGTTTACATTTGCAGGTACCCGTTAAATACGTTAATTGTGTAGCAGTAAATGTGTACAATATTTTAAATGTATAGTTATTAAACACTTTATTATTATGTTTAAACTGGCTAATATATATACTTAATAGTTCCTAGCTGTTAATCCATATCTTACAAATGTCTATTTTTAAATATGTTCAAATATTTTATTAAAGCAGCTGTTAAGTTTTTTACTTACTATGTCGAGAGATGACATGGAGGTATCATAAATTGTGTTTCATGACCAGACACATGTGATTTATGCAGAGACCCCATACAGAGTCATACAAGTATAGGTCCCTGTTTTCTTAGTAATTGTCTGGACAGTATCCGATCATATCGAGATAATTGGTTTGTGATAAAGAAAGGGGCAATTAAACACTGGGTTAAAATGCTGAAACAAAGAGTGTCAAAATTGGTGTGAACAATTAAATAAAAGCCATTAACATTTATCAAGAGGATTTAGTTAATCTGTAACAAGGTAAGTTTTTAAGGACAAATAGGTTCAAATCAGTTTCTGTATGTTGATTACATAAAATCAATCAATTTGTTGTTTGTTTTCGTCCTTATTTGTGTTCGTTCATTGGATTCAATTCAATCTGAATTTATTTCAATTTCTGAGTATTTTTTGTTCTTCAAAAGGGTCGCGAATATGTTTTTAACCTTATCACGATGCGCTTTATCAATGCAAACAATAGCAGAATGGCCGCAGTTTTGACGGCCAAATTTTGAGCATGCGCAAACGTGACGTCATTATCGGAATCCCCAAAACCTCCTATAACTAAGATATGTCATGTACAAACCAAGAAAGAACTTGCCACAAATTAAAATCGACTGTTTTGCACATTCTTTGATTCCGGCCGTTTTCTAGTGAAATGTAGCCATTTTCAGTGCAATTTTTTTACTATGGTCTCTAGCTTTATCATATTTCAGGGATTGTTTTAATAGTGAACACCTATGTATGCTCGATCACCGTCTCAAAAAGATTACACCAAAACAATAGTCTCAAGTGTTAAAGATGCCTTTTACCATTGATCCGCTCCATTAAAGGTTGTGTGGGTGGGTCGGTGTTCGGGGCTTATCAGCGCAGAATCTGTGGATTAGAATTTAAAGTACGATTCATTTACCGGTACATGTATATGCAACGCGGTCAATTCACCAAAAAGAGTTTTATGCAACAACGCCAGGCCGTCGTGGGAGTTGGGGTGCGGTCGGCGTGGCCTTAGATGCATCACTTGTGCAACCGTTAAACGTCAGTGGAACTTAAGTAATTAACATTGCTGCCTGCGTCAATAAGAAAACGATGTTCTCTTTGACGGCAAGATGATTGATCCCATTTCAGCCGCATGTGAGTAAGGTGTGCGGTCGCCATTTTATGCATAAATGGTGACGTCAGTACGTTTATTGTCACCTCTATACTAAGACGCATCACATTCCCCTGGTTTATGCTTCCGCCAAAGTAGTTCTGCCTTGGAATGAAAATGTTAATAATGAAAGCAAAATCGTTTTTTTGTGTGTGTTTAAAACGGAATGTTGTTTAAGAAAATGTTATTTAATTATGTTTAAATGTGATTTTGAATCTCTATTAAGACTGATAGCGATTATCGGAAGCACGATTACCTGACATACTTTCGCTTTCACTTTTCACTCGTAAAATAAGTGCTACCAACAATTCCTTTCGCGTTAGTACACATGTCAGATAGACCGGTGTGCACACAATGGTGCGGTCGCGACACCGAGAACTCCAGCCCCCGTCCTCCCCTCTATCCCACAGCACAAATCTACAACAATGAATATCTTTCAGTAATAAATAACTTACAATTGCAGTTATTATTCACAATTCCTTCCAACTTGTGTTAGTCGATACATTCATCGATATTTATCCATCCATAAAAACGATTATTAACAACGATTTGTAATTTATGTCAGACTTTCTAAAAAAAATCTTAACTCGGTTTTAAGAGTAAGTAGCGTAAGTTGCTCAATCTACGGAGTTGTATTACCGGTACTTGTAGTTGCTCAATCTACGGAGTTGTATTACCGGTACTTGTAGTTGCTCAATCTACGGAGTTGTATTACCGGTACTTGTAGTTGCTCAATCTACGGAGTTGTATTACCGGTACTTGTAGTTGCTCAATCTACGGAGTTGTATTACCGGTACTTGTAGTTGCTCAATCTACGGAGTTGTATTACCGGTACTTGTTTTAAGTTTATTGTGTTGTATAAAATAGTTTTATGTTCTTTATTTCATACAACAATGCATTTAAAACACGAAACGAATCGTTTGCAAATTGCATAGCTATTTGAAAAAAACTGTGCTTAAGCTAATGTGCAAACATGGAGATATTCTCTCGTATGCGGAACAAAAGACAACTTTTGCATTGATGTTATCATACGACATAGTTATATTACCATTTGTTTATTTTTATAAAAAAAATTTGTCTGAAGCATAATTCGAAAAAAGGAGATAAAAATTGAAACTTGAGATTTAATAGGCATTAACCCATTTATGCATACCGGTAGCGTCTAGAAAAAGGCCTTGGCAAACAGCATAGACCCAGATGAGACGCCGCATGATGCGGCGTCTCATCGGGGTCTGCGCTGTTTGCTGAAAGGAATTTCTGTAATAAATATTCTAAATATAGAATAAATATACTAGACATCCCTAATTTTGGAAATAAATTGATCCAATTTAGAAGGATGGGAGAGTCCACTAGGCATAAATGGGTTAAGAGCACTTCATCATTTTCCTTATAAGCGTTGATTGTAAACTATTAAAGAATGCTGTTTTTTTTGTATTAAGTTATTCGTGTTTTTCGCGTGTTTGAGTAAAATATAATATTATTTCCTTTTGGAATCAATGACAATTTAAAAAAAAAAAAGTCATTTTGGCAATCTGTGAATGGGTAACAGTAAATTGAAACTCAAATACTGCCCCTTTAAGCTGTACAATCACAGCGAAATAATATAAACTTGTAAGTTCAACACTCCTCTAAAAAGTTACTCTACAGTATTAAAAAGAAAACGATGGTAAACAGGTTCGTGATCGCTCGAATATAAATAAAAGTAAAATGTGGGTGGTTGAGTAAACCATCAACACACATTCATGTTTACTGTTGCGTAAAGTATAGGTGAGAGGTGGAAATGTCAATAAAAATTTAACGTAAACTTGGTTTTAAGGCTGAAATACAATAGGTTGTTTCTGATATACAATAGGTTGTTTTGACAATACTCTGACCACCGAATTAAATTCTGGTATTTTTTAAGGGAAATGCCTTGCAAATAAATCTTTTTTTTAAATTTTGCTCAATAACATTCATACAAAATTGTGTTATAAATATTCTGTTCGTGTCAAGAAACATGTGTGTTCGAGGTAGTACTCTTTGCAATACTTACTTTCAGCATTCACACGCTTACGAAATGTTCCGTATGGAAACGCAGTTGTAAATGTACAATTTTACATTCCTATATTGCTTGATTACTCCGTTATGCTACTTATTTCCTTAAAACATATGAGCCTTGTTCTGAAAAAACTTGGCTTAATGCATGTGCGTAAAGTGTCATCCCAGATTAGCCTGTGTAGTCCGCACAGGCTTATCAGGGACGACACTTTCCGCCTAAACTTGATTTTCCTTGAAACTAAAAATACCATAAAAGCGGAAAGTGTCGTCCCTGATTAGCCCTTGCAGACTGCACAGGCTAATCTGGGATGACACTTTACGCTCATGCATTAAGCCCAGTTTCCTCAGAACGAGACTCATATGGTTTACAACGTGTTCTTATAACAAACTGCGGCGACGTGGAATATGGAAGGGGGCGGGGCGGGAGGTGTTTTTGGGGGGCTGGCTTTCGTCACTTTAAATAGTGACAAGCTGTAGTAAATAACTGAATGTTCAAATAATGTATTATTACTGATAGAGGCTGTTCAATTTCTAACATAAAAAAGATCATCCCGATTTATAATATCAGTAGTTAGTGTTCCAATATTTAAATAACGTGTTGATTTATATTACTAAGTAACTTCTTACAATGATTCAGAATTTATATTGGTGTGGACTTAATGAAATATATTAAGATTAATTTGATTAATTATGATTAATTTAATGATGGTGTCACTAGTATTCAGCCCATAGTCAGTGTTGTGTTGATATACTGTTTAAACATGTAAGACGCGTGAAATGGTTGAGTAAGAGTAGCATCAGTTAACCATATGCTGTTGTTTGTGCTGTTGTTTGTGCTGATGTTGTTGTTGTTGTTGCTGTTGTTGAGTTGATGGGAGTGGGTATTTCACAAATTATGTGCCTCTGTGTTTATAATGTAATTAAATGCGCTGATCATTATTAGTAAAAACGATGCAGGTTAAATTCAAAGGGTTCATAGAGTTATGAGCGCTCTGGGAAAACGGGGTTTAATGCCTGCGCCTAATGTGTCCTTCCATATTAGGTTGTGCAGTCCGCACATGCTAATCAGGGACGACATTTTCGGCCTCAACTTGATTTTTGCCTATAAGAGACTTTCCTTGAAACTAAAAATACAATAAAAGCGAAAAGTGTCGTCCCTGATTAGCCCTTGCGGACAGCACAAGCTAATCTGGGACGACACTTTACGCACACGCATGTAACCCTGTTTTCCCAGAGCGAGGCTCATATATATTACTTAACTCTCCACTGCATGTATGGACAAAAATCGTGTAATGTCCCTTTAATCTGCATAAACGTTGAATACATTTTATTCGCTACAGTTTACATAAAGGCATGTTGGACGTGCGATCATTTGATCTCCCGATTTGCTTGTGAACTGACGTTAATAGTCTTGAGAAGTAATTGATAACAATGTTTTGCTACAGATATGCAGTTTGTACGAGTAATGCATTGACTTTGAAAACAATGCTGTTAAAGGAAAAGCACTCGGATCTTAAAGTAATTAAATTCTGCAAAAGGTAACATCTAAAACTTGGACGATATTAATGACATGTGAATAATTAAAGGGATCTTTTCACGCTTTGGTAAATTGACAAAATTGAAAAAAGTTGTTTCAGATTCGAAAGTTTTCGTTTTAGTTATGATATTTGTGAGGAAACAGTAATACTGAACATTAACCATGCTCTAATATAGCCATTATATGCATCTTTTGACGATTTTAAAACCTAAAAATTATAAAGCGTTGCAACGCGAAACGATTGAATAATTTGGAGAGTTCTGTTTTTGTCGTTAAATTTTGTGAAACTACGAAGATTGCTTATATAAGGTATAAAATACGTCAAAAATGTGTACTCGGCGGAATAGCTCAGTAGGCTAAAGCGTTTTTACTTCAGGACTCTGGCAGGACTCCAGGGGTCACTGGTTCGAAACCTGCTCCGGGCAATGTTCTTTTCCTTTTTTTAAATTTTTTCTTGATTTTTTACTGGAGCTTTTACGATCCAATGTTTACATTTATCAATATAAAGCATTTAATGAATAAGTTAAAAAAATGCCAAAATCTGTGAAAAGGCCCCTTTAAATTTAATAAGTATATATATTGAGCCTTGTTCTGAGAAAACTGGGCTTAATGCATGTGCGTAAAGTGTCGTCCCAGATTAGCCTGTGCAATCCGCACAGGCTAATCAGGGACGACACTTCCCGCCTAAACTTGATTTTCGGTAAAGAGGGACTTCCTTGAAAACTAAAAATACCATAAAAGCGGAAAGTGTCGTCCCTGATTAGCCTGTGCGGATTGCACAGGCTAATCTGGGTCGACACTTTACGCACATGCATTATGCCCAGTTTTTTCAGAACGCGACTCATAAAGAGTTTTTGCATTATTGTTATTAATCTTTCGATGAACATAGATTGCGGGTTTCGATGCGTAAGAACGAAATGTTTATTAGCTGCGCATACAACGACAAATCGTTGAATTTTGGCCGGCAAACAACTTTGATGAAATAAATTGTTATATGTAAACAGGAACTGACAGTTATTGTTGCAACTGAAATGCGAATTATATCGTAAACGTATGTGCTTTAATATGAACACATACACATACAGACTTATATCTGTTTATTTGATAATTTTAAAACGAGAATTCGTATTGAGGATATTCGCGTAACAGCCAAGTTTATCAACACGCCTATGCCGAGACATAACAATTGACTGCATGATCTAAAACTGATTGCTTTGTGTTAAAGAACTCTTAAAAACAGTGTGTATTAAGACCAGTCAGTTTCAAATTAGTACGGATAATTCGCGTTTGGACAGTTAATTTATATGTTTTATGCCCCGAAGGAGGGCATATAGTGATCGAACTGTCCGTCTGCCCGTCCGTCCGTCTGTCTTTCTGTCCCACTTTGCGTTTAGGTTTCGAAAAATGCTCATAACTTCTATGTCGCTTCAGATAGCAACTTGGTATGTGTATCTCATGCATGTGTATCTCATGGAGCTGAACATTTTGAGTGGTGAAAGGTTAAGGTCAATGTCATCCTTCAAGGTCAAAATAAAAAATTAAATCAAAGGGGAGTAATAAGCTTTAAAGGGAGATAATAATATGTACCTGCCAAATGAAAAAATAAATAAAAATAAATGAAAGCGGCGCAGTAGGGGGCATTGTGTTATTGACAAACACATCATTCTCTTGCTATTTCATTTTCACTATTTTTCTCTGTTATTGTGTTTTATCAATAGATAAATGATAAAAAGAATCTATAAATGAGAAATAAACCACGGGTGTGATGCAGCTAAGAACTGTGAAGAAAAAAGGAATTCGCGACATTTGATCGCACGGATATAACTGATTATCTTTCACAAAGATAACCCACAATCTACGCCTTATAGCTTTTTCAAAGATATGTCTAGCTCCACATCTGCCTGTCCTTGTTGGCTGACATTATTTTACTAATTCTATTATATGAGTTGCGTTCTGAGAAAACTAGGCTTAATGCATGTGCGTAAAACGTTGTCCCAGATAAGCCGGTGTAGTCCGCACAGGCTAATCAGGGACGACACTTTCCGCCTAAACAAGATTTCCGGTAAGAAGGGACTTCCTTTAAACGAAAAATACCAAAAAAGCTGAAAGTTTCGTCCCTGATTAGCCTGTGCGGAATGCACAGGCTAATCTGGGACGACACTTTATGCACATGCATTTTGACCAATTTTCACAGAAGGAGACACATATAACTGCCAAGTATTGAGCCTTGCGTCTGTCCGTGAATATTCATCAAGTTACGTGTTCAATATTTCTGTCTGGATCTTTGAATGAAATATACCGGCAAGAAAATGCTCGATATACAATACATAGTATTTATAAATAACATAACATAACACATCTTTATTCTGGCATAAAATAGCACAATGCATACTTATAGCCAAGAATAGAGTTATAGCGTGAACAGTGAAAGGAACATGAAATATTAAAACATTTATCTGAAAGGGATTAACAGAGATGTAAGTTCTGTGCAATCAGAATTTGCATATTACATATTATATTTATTTACAACAATAACAACAGCATTTATTTGCATGTAGGTGACTTCTAACCTCAAGCATTATTGTGTGAAATAATATACGTATACAACTTTATATAACTTTATAAACATACAAATGCTCTTTTAAAATTAATATATAACTTTATATATGGTAAAGCTTTAATTTTTAGCTCACATGTGCCAAAACGTACTCAGTATGAGATAAGAACTCGCCTTTTGTACCTAGAGCGTCGTCCTAGAACTTTTCATTCAAACAACATCTCCTCTTTAACCCATTTATGCCTAGTGGACTCTCCCATCCTTCTAAATTGGATCAATTTATTTCCAAAATTAGGGGTGTCTAGTATATTTATTTCTATATTTACAATATTTTTTACAAAAATTCCTTCAAGCAAACAGCGCAGAACCTGATGAGACGCCGCATCATTAGGCGTCTCATCTGGGTCTACGTTGTTTGCAAAGGCCTTTTTTTCTAGACGCTAGTCATAAATGGGTTAACAGATTTTCACCGAAATTTTTCGGGAAAGAACCTTGGGCGACCCTCTTTAGAAGATGTTCAAATCATTGAAATCGATTGCATATGTAGGGTAAATGTGGTAAAATATTTATCTTTTTATGAAAAAACTGAAACCTTAAGGCTCACAGGTGTAATATTTTAGTACGTAAAATTGTATAGTTGTCAGGAACAAAGAGTGCTCAAATCATGATTTTGACATTTTTATTGACTTATTGATTATTGTGTAACTTTTAAATCAGTTGTCCTGTAAAAAGTTTGTTCAAATCATGCATGCCCCTGAGTTCGAAACCCGATTTTATTTTTTTTAACATAGAACAGTGGTCCTCAAATAAGTTTGTTCCAATCGTAAACCTGGGGTCAAAGTCGATCTCCCCGGGGGTAAAATGTTTAATTTTGTTCTGTCGAAGTCGCAAGCAACATATTTGTATTCATGAACGATCAGCATTCCTACAGGTTGTACTCTATCACTTCATCGTTTACTTACTTTAATTTTATTTAAGAGTTATATTAAAAAGGTGTAAACGGGACACAACACTAATGTGCAATTCAAAACCTATCATTTTATATCAAGCTTTTTGTTTTTAACAAATTAGTGTATACACGTATTTATATTGGTACCCGGAGATATATATTATCATAAACATGTTATGAACAGCAATATTTATTTATTTATTTTGCATACACTCTACATGTGTACACCTTTGACATTGATACACGGCACGTATCTAATTGTTAGTTATACATTACTAAGTTGCTTCATTCCGAACATTTTTATCGTCACGTAAAAAATATGTTACGGTCCATAAGAAGTAATTTATTTGGATCGAGTAATACATTATATGCATTCCGTATTAATCTTATTTGAATATCATTTTACGGTACGTTGAGCAAGTTTTACTACGTTGGTAAAACAGTAAAAGCGTATGTTAGTTAGTTAAAACTAAACTAAACATAATATTATGTCGTCTGTAATGAGTGAAGGGGTTAAGGATACTGTGTACGTGTAACGCGACTCTGGTTTCGCCGAGTAAGTAAACAAAAAAGTGCTTACATCTATTCTTATTTATATTTTAAGCGATCTGTTTTTCAATGATATAAATATGTTAATCTAAATCAATCGATATAATTATAAGCGATATTGAAATTTATACTAATCTACCATATGTAAACAAATACAGTTTTATAAGAGCATTTGTATGTTTATAAATGTGTTTTGGAGAAATAATAGGCACGACAAAATATATCTGACAAATAACATTTTTATTTTCGCTTCAATATCCGATTTATTGTCCTAAATAACCGGTTTTCATTGCATATACCCGCCCTACTCTGGATCAGCTGACGATTTATTGTATAACTCAATAAACAAATCTTTAACCTTTACCCTCTATCTTACGGAGGACTCCGGAGAAAGTCGATTGCTGGATCAGCAGACGATTTATTTCATAAATATATGAAGATACAGCCTATCTTACGGAGGAATCCGAGATAGCCGATGTATCACGATTGCCGCTTGTACGTTCGTTTTGTTAGATATAGATATGGTTTTGCGTTCATTAATGATTGATTTGGCATATGCTAACCGTCAGATATTTAATACAAAAAGCAGGGCGGGTTTAGAAGGGATATCTGTTTTTGCATACGTGCATGGACGCTAAAAACGTTTCGTTGCACACTTGAGATTTTGTTTGCGTCACAAGGACCTTTAATTTCAATAAAATATTGTTATTTTAACCTGTTGTGATATTTAAATGCCTCGTGAAAAGAAGGTGTTGCCTCTTCAATCGGGTAATCCAGTCCATGTACTGATCCACAATGAAATCACAGGTGTTGGGTGCGTGGTCAAGTCACTTTAACACTATCAATTTGCCATAAATCAACATGTTTTATCATTCTGAAAAAAAATATTCTGATATGATATACATATGTACATATCATATCAGAATATTTTTTTCAAAATGATAAAAAATGTTGTTTTATGACAAATTGATAGTGTTCAAGTGACTTGGACACGCGCCCAACACCTGTGAATGAAGTCTCTTATCCTTGACTGACATCTACGTACAGTCGAATAAGAACATATTGGGTGCACAGTGTAATACCAGCAGTGTATTGATCTCGCCTGATAAGAGTCCTCAATATTTACCTAGGCATTGATTGCAATTATTTTTTCTTATGCGCTGCATATCTCCCGTAGTATCGAAGGTATTTAAATACCACATTGCACATGTATGGATGACATGGAAAGGAAGTGCAGAGGACAAGAATCACGACCTTTTTTACAGTATTTTTGTATTTATGTTAATGTTGGTCATTCATTGTTTAGTTCGTTTTTTTTTATTGGAACATAACTCTATAAGTATATAAGGTATCCAAATAAGTCTCCATTTAATGATAGGTGGCTTTAACAGGAACGACAAGTACAAGCACCATCAGTTGTTCTATAGTATTTTAAGAGTTATAGCCCTTCGGTTATTTTTCATGTGTGATCACAGATTCGTACGTTTTGAAGACATCACTAGTTTTGAGCTAACTCTAAAGCATTGATGGTAATCTTACAAAAGAACATTTAATGTTAAGGTATTATTAGGTGCACTGAGAGGCAGACATTGTACAAAGATCACGATTCTCTCCTTAGAATCAATCAGTTATTTTTCTTTGTCAATTTTCGGTTTTTTTAGGTCAAAACCGAGTTGACATGCATCATCATAGTTCATCGACAGCACTGACTTGTTTTAGAAGAGATATGGGGGGGGGGTCATTTTTAGAAGAGATATGGGGGGGGGGGTCATTTTTAGAAGAGATATGGGGGGGTCATTTTTAGAAGAATTAAACACACCCTTTAATATAAAGGCAAGACGTTATTAAAATCACAAATCGGACGCAAATAACGGACACATATTTTGCTATAAAATGTAATCAGTGTAGGGACAGTATGCGTGTTTCTAACCTGGGTACCTGTCAATACACAGGAGTGTTATACAAAGAATTTTGGAGAAGTGGGTGTGGGTGAGGGGTGGAGGGTGGGGCAAAAAGAGAACGATTAAAGTAGGCCTCAAATATACGATATTGTACTTCAATGTACTGGTACCTTATCAGATCCTCTTTAGCAGTGATAAGTACATACATGCTATTGAAACACAAAAGCTTTTTAAGTAAGCTGAGAGAAATGATGACAGATATGAATAAAAAGATTGTTTAGTGATTTAGCTGCACGGAGTGACAAGACCTTTAAGAGACGAGTGCCCAAGTAGCAAATGATCTCCGGTAAAAGCCCTCATAGAACGTTTTCTATGTGGTATATTAACACTGTATCGACTTTTATTTCCAGGGACGTCCACAGCTGACTATGGCAGGCGAGGTATTTGAAACTAACACGTGAACATTCCACAGCACTTAACACCAAAATATTTAAAACCCGCGTTCACCAGAACAGGCTCTTTAGTATAAACGCGGCATGTTCCCTTCCCAATAAGATAATGTCGAAACAACCACCTTTTAATGAAAAGACGGCGAGTAACAATGCTGCATCAACAACACAAAAACTTCAGATACTCTCTCCCATAAGCTTGATCAATCCAACACGAAAACAGTCAACCGAACAACATGATGTCAAACAAACGGAAATTAATGCGATCACAAATGACGGGGTCGAATTGCTTAATATCAACTCGAGCTTTTCAGCTACCGATAACAGTCGTTGCCTCAAAGTACATCGCAAACTTGGTGCCATTGAAAATATGTATTTCCAGTACTCGAAACAGGGAGCGGAAACCATTTGCCTCATGTTCCAACTGAAAACTGATTACAACATAACACCGAATCTGGCAGAGCTTGCTTTCATACTTTTGAACAAAAGACACCCTCTGTTGAGGTCCTCAATTACCACAGTACTTGGACCCCCGAACTTGAATCAATACAATTTAGTCCAGGTCACGCCAGCATTCTACGATTTTCTGGTCGTGAAAAGAGGGAAATGGTTGGACGTTTTACTCGATGAAGCAGCCGTGAAATTTGACGACAGGCGGTTTCCACTTTTTAGATGTAGATTATTGATTTCTAAGGAAGATACAGAGAACAGACCCAAGGAATCAACATCACCAGGGGACAAACCATTCACTTCCCGGTTCTTGTTTATCGCGCATCACTCAGTCATGGATGGAGGTTACATCATGTGGGTTTTTCAGGATTTCGTAACTTTCATGGACGCCATCGCAACTGAACGCAATATCTCGACAATACCCGAGTTGCCATTTCTCCCTCAGGTAGAAAGCGTGTTAACTTTTCCTTCAGCCATTGAAAGTGCAATACTTACCAATAACGAATCATCTTATCAAACATCATTTTCAATTAAAGTCTGTGACGATGCGTCCAATTCTCAAGTTCTTCTGGACTACAATAAAAAATTCGCTGATAATATCCAGACTTTTAGTTCAGAACCGAGAAACGGTTGCCTTACTTTCAAAATGTCTGAGTCAGAAACTCTGGCATTTTCGAAAGCTTGTCGTAGCCACGGATGCAAACCAAAAGGTCCGCTTGTAACTGCCAGCATCATGGCATTACTAGAACTAATTTATGGCCAATTTGGGGATGTGGAGATACCACTGGAGTATATTGTAGACTTCCGGCGCTTCTGCAACTTCCCTGCCCTCGGTACGGAGGTCCCAAACTTCACCGGCGTCGCCGCGCTCCATGTCCCAATGCTCGCGACATTTCGGCGTCAAACGGGACCGGTTTCTGGACAAGAATTTTGGGATATTTCAAAAATCGTCGAAGATTTTCTCGTGACGAGCATAAGCTCTCGTAGGACCTACGATTTTTTGCAATCGATTATCCAACGCGATAGAGAAAACTCTATTCCAACCACAGAAAAGGGTAAAGCGCCCTATGTGTTGAGTATTTCAAACATGGGGATATGCGATGCAGGCCTAAATGCGGATCTTAGGCAACGAGTGCATTTGGCGGATCTTCACGGTCATTCTACGGTTCTTGTGGATGACATGCCTCTGTTTTTCATGACAACGTTCCTTGTGAACAACCAGTTGTGTGGCAACTCGAGTTACTGCCAGGAATACACGTCAAAAACCACCTGCGAACAGTTCATCAATATGTTCAGAAAATACCTGACCATACATTCAAAACTTTGATAATGTTTATTCTTTTTCGTCTAATTGGTTTAGATTTTTATGTTTTTGGATATCAAATTCCGTTTTTTAAAGATATATACTTTCAAATAGATTTTTTTGGATATCAATTTTTTTTTTTAAACGTATAGTTGCAAATAGGTTTTTTTGGATATCAAATTCTCTTTTTAAAAGATGTATACTTGCAAATAGAAACCTCATGGTGTGTCTCATATTCAACTATAAACTTTTAATCAATATTATTTAGAAATGTGTTCCGTACGATATTCTTCATTTATTGTTCAATCAATTTTCACGTATAACACAGAACAGCTCCAATACACAAAGCTGGCTGTCGACACATTTCCTATTTTTTACATGTTAAGTATGGGGACTTTTTAAGTTTAACGTATAGCAAAATGACAATAATTAAACAAAATACATGTATGCATGATATTCAAACATGCAGCACATCATTATTAAGAAACATATAAAAGCGATTTCCGATTTAAATATATATATCAAAATCGGAAAGAATAAAGCGTTTGCAATGTTTTTCACAACAATTGTTTCGAACACAAAGTTTAAAGCAAAATCTCATTGAAAATAACTCAGTGATGCAGTGGTAGCGCAATTTTTTTTCTCCGACAGATCCCGGGTTCGAACCATAATTGTTTTCTCCTTGATCGTAGCAAATGCATTAAGTTACATTAAAACAAATGCTCAAATATTTGAACACGTCCCTTTTTACTTTTACAATAATATTAATATTTTCTTGTTAAGTCACTTCTTCATTTAGAAAATATTTTGATATCAGAAACAGTATAAATGCTCTTCAGCTGGAGGTGCAAATGTGTTGCTTACTCATGTTAGTTAACAAAAGTATATTATAAATCGGACGGCTCGAATTCTCGATGGCTCGAACTATTGTTGTCGGTCCCGGCGAGTTCGAGCCATCGGGTTGCGACTGTACATTCCACAACAGGTACAGTTCTACGCTTATTATAAAGAGAGCCGAGGTACAAACGCTTTAATGCACGTATTATTGTTATCGCTCCAATTTATACAAATAAAATTGATGACAATTTCATACTTAAACATGACAGAAGAAAAAAATCTATTATAAAGCTCCCCCACGCTTATCTCAAAATTCACTGTCTGCACTAAAATAATTGACTTGCGAAAACGACATATTGATTCGGAAGACGTATAGACCCTTTCAGTTATTCCTGTTTTTAATTATCTCCCGTGTGTGACGTCATTCGAGGATTTTCGAGTGAATCGAGAGTTGGTGTTCGTCAGTGATTCCATACGTCTGAACGAGTGTTACTAGATTACCGTATAATGTTGATACGACCAGCGCCACACCATCAATAAAACAAAGATAATGATTTTTTAAAAGGGGGACAAAATAGAAAAAATTTGAAGTTTAGACCCGGGGGGATAACTTCACAAATTTTAGGGTAGGGGTGTCCCGACGAGACTTCCGAAATGTGACCCATTTTTATACCGGAACTCTAATAAAGTTGACCCATTTTGATACAAGAATTTTGAAAAAGCAGACCCATATGTATAAAATACCATTGAGAAAGTGGACCCATTTCAATACAATAATTTTGATAAACTGGACCCATTCAATTCCACACATAATCAAAATTTTCTACTAAACATATATTAGATCTATTATCACAATGACAGAGTATAATTCCGTGTACACATGTAACGTTAGCGTAATTCCGATATAATTTTCATAAATAATTTGCAGTAACTGCACTTATCCCGGCACTTTTAGATTGTGTTACGCGGATTGTAACGATTTCGTCACTTAATATATGACGTATGTTAATATATGACGTCACAGTATAATCTTGGTAGATCAAGCATCAGATAAAAACAGGCAAGTTACTGCCCGGAGTTACTGCATCTTTCTCGCTACTGAAATTAACTTTGTGATACCCATTTATATACAAGAAGGACAAGTATCATACCCATTTTGATACTGATACTTTCAAATCTATATGTATTTATATACAAGCAAGTTTCTGATTTCAATACCCATATCAATACTTAGATGCTCAAAACCATACCCATACCGATAATTTTAGTCGAAAAACACACCCCATAAAATCGGCACACCCTTATACACCTGTATATAGGAAGTTAACCCCCCCCCCGGGAATTTAGATTTCAAGGAAATGAGCTAGAAATTGTAAATAAATTTACATATCTTGGAATATTATTCACAACGGGTGGATCCTTTTCAGCAACATATGATGCGCTTTCAGGACAGGCCCTTAAAGCAAAATAAGTTAAAAACAAGTTAAAATAAAATTTACAAATATCTCAGCTAGACATAGTCTCGAATAATTCGATGAGCTTATTGAACCAGTTTTAAGTTATGGTTGTGAAGTTTGGGGATTAAGCAATAGCATCCAAAGTGAAAGAATACACCTACGTTATTTCAAACAGGTACTTGATGTCCGATCTCAAACACAAAATTATTTCATTTTCGGAGAACTTGGGCGTAAACCCCAAATAAATAAACAAATCGTGTATGTTTTAAAATATTGGTCAAAAATACAAATGTATTACAATCTGATAATGTTAAATATATTAAAATTGTTTATGATATGTTATTACATGCTCTTGAACTTTATCCCGAAAACAATTATTGGGTAAAATATGTAAAACATATATAAACCCATTTATGCCTAGGGTCTAGAAAAAAGGCCTTGGCAAACAGCGTAGACCCAAATGAGACGCCGCATGATGTTTGCTTCAAGGAATTTCTGTAAGAAATATTTCTAAATATAGAAATAAATAGACTAGACATCCCTAATTTTGGAAATAAATTGATCTAATGTAGAAGGATGGAAGAGTCCACTAGGCATAAATGGGTTAAATACTCTAGGTTTCGGTGAGTCGTGGTATTTTTAGGGAGTAGGAGACGTTAATTGTGTTATATCCATTGCAAAACAACGCATATCTGATATATGCGTTCAGCATTGGATTACCGAGTTACAACAAACGACAATGGTTAAAAACTACTGCATTTACGAACATTTTAGATTTCAGCCTTATCTCAAATTTGTAAATAATTCAAAATTTATATTCGAGTTTACGCGTTTAAGAGTATCTGCTCACAGACTTGGATTCGAAGCAAGACGATGGCACAAGCCTGAAAAGACACCGTATGATAACAGAAAATGTTAAAACTGTAACGTTCTCGAATATGAGTTCCATTTCTTACTCGAATGTCCAGTTTTTAATAGTCTTAGAAAACAATATATGCACAGATATTATTGGAATCACATAAATATGTTAAAATGTATCGAACTCTTAAAGACTGACAACGCAAAAACAATTAAAAATATTGCAACATTTATTTTCAAAGCAGCTAAATTGAGAACTAATTGTATGATCAATCGTTTCGCTCCATATATTACTGTCTATTTGTAGTCATATCAATAAAAGCTGTATGGAAGCACATAATTAGAACATTCAAGTTTATTTGAATAAGATACGACTATACAATATGCAAATTATATACCTACCTTAAATTAGAACGTAACGGTAAACAGTGTATATATATATATATATATATATATATATATATATATATATATATATATATATATATATATATATATATATATATATATATACATGTTTTTATATACATGTCTTTGGAGTTGCAAATTCCTTTTATTGTAAATTCTAAATTTATATTGCTAAACATTATATATGTATATGCATGTATGCCATTTACCACTGTTGACTTCATTGTATGTTATATGTATATGCACTCATGTGCTTCAAGCCTAGTGTATTCTGAAATGAAACCATAAAACCATATTTTCAGTAATTTCGCAGATGTCACATATATTAAACCATACTTAAAACCTGTATCGTTAAACATCTGAATGGCGTAGTTTATATTTAAAGTATTTGGGACATTATTTGGTGATTTGTATGATTTATTATATATTCCTCTAACAAACCAATGATTGTGTTCATGTTTATAACATCGTCCTATATCAACATGTATGTATATAGTTTTGGTTTCATTGGCTATGAAATTATGAGTTCCGAAAATACACCAAAAAGAAACCAGAACGACACTAAACACAATACCATCAGAATAAGAATAATGAGGTGGCTAATATCTACCATTCCGCTTTGTTTTCTCTTTGGGTTTGAAGGGTGCAGACACGACAACACGCTAGATTACCTCCGCGCACAGATTTGACTGGAACCAACATAGCTGGATCGAATCCCTGCCTCCATAACCTACCACGTGATGATAGCCGAGCCATGTAGTACAATACTTGTACTGTTGTTATTATAACTTTTTTTTAATTAAGGTAATTTATTTTTCGGCGTTAGCTGTATACGCCAGCTTTTCACCTTAGCCTGACCTTTGTTAGCGTCCAATAGAATTCAAATAAAACTTACCGCGGCCAAGTACAGATGAATACACTTCATTGACTGCATTGGCTGATTTGAGAATACGACCAGAACATTGGAAACATGTCCGCGTCTTTGTAACACTGTTTTACTGCGTGTTCAGCATGAAACAATTTTATATCTAATGAAAAGGCTTAATAGATAGAACAGTTTTACACTCAATCTCGACATCTATACAGTTTGTGCGTCCACCTTTTATTTTCAGAAGATTTTCAGCGCGAGAACTTTTGCACTTAAAGGCTTTGTTCTCATATTTAGTACTAACTTCCATATTCCTGTCAACATGTTAACATGTTAAAGTATAGAGAGCAGTGGAAGCGAAGACTCACTTTAATGCATTGCATTTCAACTCGCGAGGTATATCGGGTCAATCTGCGGCCACTGTGTGTGAATGTCAGAGTTTACATACAGGTCATCGCTGCGTCTATGTGCTGATCGGAGTTCGCGGCCAGGAAAATAATCGTTACATAATAAAGACGCTATAGCGTGAACTAGGTGAACTGGAATTTTCTTTATACCAGACAAATGTTAAATGAAGATATCCAGCGATATCATATGGTATGTCAATAATAGATTCTTTATGTGTTTTACAACAATACCATGATAAATATTATTTTTAATTAATTTAACAAGAATTATGCCATCATATTGGCTAATGAATTAAGCATGAGCGCAATGATTCTCGATACTGTTAATAATCGAATCAAATAGCAACGCCAGACAAACCACTAAAACAGGTTTGTTCGAAAAACGCGCGTATAAATATTTAAAATATGTACGGATACTTCGCGTGTGGCCGATTGACTCATATGTTTTAATTTCACTTCCATTCTTCTTTTGGTTTTCTGTTTTGTATCTATACGTTTATGACCAGCAATATGTAATAATGTAAAATAAGCCGCGAAAACTCCGCGTATCATCCCGTACTGCGTTTGCTGCAGCTAAGAACTGCACAGAAAAAGACATTCGCTATATTTGATCTCATTCATTGAAGTCTTTACCTTTCATTAACTGCAACCACAATCTTTTTTAAAGATATTTCTTGTTTATTATTAACCCAAATTTATACTATTTTCAAAATATAAAAGAAAATGATACAACTTTTCATAATATAATACTTAAACCAAAAAATAAATAAATCGTACAAAATCTGATAGGATTTTCTAGTGATGGCAGAGATTGTATGTGAGAGCAAGGAACGACAACTCTGCGTGGAGATTGCACGCTAGAGCGACAAACGTTCGCGCCGATACGACTATTCGGTCTTTTCGAAACTACATAAGTTGTCTCCATTTGGGTAGGTATCACGCATTGTGCCAATCGTGATACATCGGCTATCTCGGATTCCTCTTTATTATTATTATTCTTGATGTCGTCTGGAAACTTTAGTATTTAGATATACAATATGCTTTAGAAAATAGTAAAGTATTTTTGGGCCGATTATCGCCAGACCACAAGTAATTAATGATGTTACTTTTCCCTGGTTATATTTTAATTTGAATACAAAATGTTGAATTTATTTAAATATATTGAATGTTATGAATGCAGTAAATATTGTCTGAAATGTCACTGTTTCAAGTGGCATTTTTCATTTGAAAATAAATGATGATGTCAAATGTGCGAATATGATAAAATCGACGTTTGTGGTTCATCCAATAAGGGATCTATATTTGTAGTGCTATAATAACTTTATGCAAGGAAAAATCTTATATTATATTGTTACTATTTTTTTTATTTTATGCTTTCCTGTGGTTTATTGAGAAATATCAGTGAATGAAAACTGATAATTTAACTGTTTCAAACAGTGACAATTAACAGTGAAAAATATCGATAATTTTCACTTTTTACTGTGAAATGACGTCAATTTTTGACGAAATTACGTCATTATCCCAGCAAAAATATTTCGTCAAACTCTTAAACAATGTGTCCAGATTTTCGTTATTAAGTCTTGACAGAGTTGTCGTTCGTGCGGGTAGGTATACCTACTTCCGGTGTTAAGGAAATCAATTGGGAAATACTACTGTACCATCGTTAATTTAAATGCCATAATTTTAGCTGTATGATCGGTAAATTTTCAAAAAAGTTACATAAATTGCCTCAAGACTCATGTACAAGAAAAGCTTGGATGATAGCAATTAGCCGGAAAAATTGGTTTCCAACGGCGTATACTCGCGTTTGTTTTGACCACTTTTGGAATAAAATGATAATGTCTATTAAAGTGTTCTATTTTGAAACATTACTAATATATTTAATACATATTGTGTATTTTTCATTAAAAATTGAAATAAACATTGCAGAAAAAGTGTCGATATTGCCTGTATTCGTACATATCCTCACTTTTCGGTAATAGGAGGTTTTGGGGATTCCGATAATGACGTCACGTTTGCGCATGCTCAAATTTTGGCCGTCAAAACTGCGGCCATTCTGCTATTGTTTGCATGTGATGAACCGCATCGTGATAATGTTACAATCATATTCGCGACCCTTTTGAAGAACAAAAAATACTCAGAACTTGAAATTCTTTCAGATTAAATTGAATCCAATGAACGAACACAAATAAGTACGAAAACAAACAACAAATTGATTGAATTTATGTTACCAACATACAGTATAGAAACTGATTTGAACCTATCTGTCTGTAAAAACTTACCTTATTACAGATTAACTAAAGCCTCTTGTTAAATGTAAATGCTTTTATTTACTTGTTCACACCAGTTTTGACACGCCTTGTTTCAGCATTTTTAACCCAGTGTTTAATTGCCCCTTTGTTTATCACAAACCGATTATCTCGATATGATCGGATACTGTCCAGACAATTACTCAGAAAACAGTGTGTAATAAAACCAGGGACCTATACTTGTATGACTCTGTATGGGGTCTCTGCATAAACCACATGTGTCTGGTCATTAAACACAATTTATGATTCCTCCATGTCATCTCTTGGCATATTAAGTCAAAAACTTGACAGTTGCTTTAATAAAATATTTGAACATATTTTAAAAAAATAATAGACAATTGTCCGAAATGGATTAACAGCTAGGAACTATTTAGTATATATATTAGCCAGTTTAAACATAACAATAAAGTGTTTAATAACTATACATTTAAAATATTTAAAAAACTTACTGCTACACAATTATAACTGATTCAATACACCCATTACACTAAATTTCAATCTCTGATGAAAAATTAAAACTATCGCATCCACACCACTTATAATAATATTCAAATTATTACATGTTTTATAATTTTTGAAATAACATTTATTAATGTCTTACTTAAAATAGAATACGGGTATTTATAGTTTTGTTTTGTGAAATTGTAAGTATTAAGTCTTCCGACGACCTTTACTCTAATACAATTTAATTGGCCGCGATCGAGAAGTTGACGGCCAATCTATTTTTAGTAACGGAAAACCCCTCTTGTGACGTCACAAAAAAACCTCCTATATCCGCGGATATGAGTCATATACGCATTTTAGACGGACCGCTTTTTACCCGGGATACTCGTGATACCTACCCGAATGGGAGACAACTTATGTAGTTTCGAAAATCCCGAATTAAACGTGTCGTTATTTCGAAACGGCGCATTGTCGTTTTCAGATGGGGTAATCACGCGACAAACAAGATGGCGACGTCCATGTCGAGACAGGTATTTTTCGCCGTTTTTGTATCATTTATTACTTTTATTTATTGTTAAATACCGCTCACTCTTTAGCCATATCAGCAAGTAAGCGATTAGCGTTTACTTCGTATAAATACTTCACTCGCTGCGAAATTTCTTAGCTGTATCTGTAATTTTGTGATCCCGCTAAGAAATTTCGCAACGAGTAAAGTGGAGATATAGTGCGAATATTCATACGAAATACACGCTAATGACTTTTTTGCTTACATGTATATGACATGAACGTGAGCGGAATTTAAACAAATATATAAAAAGTTATGAAGAGTATAAAAGCGTGAAAAATACCTGTCTCTGAACGGACTTCGCCATATTGTTTTCACGTGATTACCCCCTCTGGTTATTTTGCGTTCTTCAAACTCGTCAAGATTTCAACACGACACATTATTATTGTCGTGTCAGCGCGAATGTTTGTTGTTCTTGCTTCTTGACGTCTATTGCAACTCGTCAACACGCCACAATGCATTAAAATAACGTTTGATAAAACTGAAGCTGGCACTGACTGCTAAGCAATATTAACTTTTCTGAGTTGATTATGGGAGACCATTTACAAACACATATTTCACCACTTTCCAGTGATTGCGTCCCTTCCCTCTAAAACTACCGGTAATCATAGCTTCCATCGCTCGGTCTTCATACATAGAAAAACTGGCGATAACAATTATTTCTATCCTAATAATAGTTATAGTTGCACCATTCCCTGAATCATATTGAAATTTTATAGTAAACACACAATTCTATAAATTTTACATTTAAAAAAGCAATTTTAAATTAAATACAATAGCAACAAAAACACAACATTCAACATGTTCCACTTAAACAAAATCGGTACATTCAGTATCTGTTTCGACCTCCCATCGCAGTGGTGATAGCGTGATAAATCCGGCGCAGTGAATTAATTGAGACGAATTATGTGTTGCTGGTTTGATGTTGTGCCAACCCTCCATGTGAGAATTCTCAAAGTTCAGAACCCTGTATTATTCTCGAATATATTACAAGATCATTAGAGTAACATTTTAATGGAATTCACATTTAACAAATGGAATTTACATTTGTCGAGTGCGTATGTATAACCCAAAGGCTTTCGATAAACCATGTATCAAATCGACCTTACACGAAGCAGCTAAAATAAATTAAATTCAATTACGATACATTTGCATGATTTCATGATTCGTGATAATGTCGATGTCTTTTTAGCGTTTTCTGCTTTAAAACATTTGTGTCGTGTTAATATAATGTGCTAGTTTTTCTTTCTCTGTTTCGTATTAATCGAAATTAATTTATTTTATCGATGTTTACAGCAAATGTTAATGTAAATCACACTGTCGAAACAATTATTGTATTTTTATATTTCTTCGAACTGGTTTTGAAAACTGCATATTGTCAAAATGGTCGTGATTTTATTTTATAAATTTAATTCCTCGAAAATAGCGTTCGTGAATAGGTGTGTCCATATCCATCGTTTCTCTCTCTGTGTTTATATACATGAGGACCATTATTTTATAACACTGCGGTAATACAACTTATATGCATATGGTATGTATCTAGCATCCAGTGAGTTACACATTCGGCATTCTATACATAGATGGTGACGTCACTACGTTATTATCACGGTCAGTAAGACCGGTGTGACACAATGACACGTTCGGTGTATTCGTAAACAAAAATGATACTCTCTGTGTAGTGGAGTGTAATCCGCTTGTAGTGTGGCAGTAATTGAATGGTATTGGTTTATCCCATGCGCAATTATCGCTTACTTCAAGTAAATATTCACTGTTAAAATATCTAGTATTCTATATTAATCAAACCAATCATCATATTTTTGAGGATTTATATATAAGAATGAAGGTGTATTTTATGATGACATTCAGTACTTGCCCGTATTTATACTCGAATAATTTATTGATGTAAGCGCCGAAAATCCACAACAATGAAAATGGCCTCTCAGCTGTCTGTTATCATTGTTTAAGGTAAGACGACTCTAATACTGAATAAATAATCATGTAAACGGAGTTTGGGGCAGCTTTAGCAACATATTTTTTTATAAACATGCAGACCTCTTGCCTAAGGTCATTGTTGTGTTTCATCACAGACGTTTTCTAAAGCCGACCCATGAATGTGTCAGTGCATTAAATCAACATTTGACGTGTTGTCGAGTTATTTTTGAAACCCAACATTTTTATGGATGTCATTCTTTATTCAGGAGCTGTTGAATTTGATCCCTGTGTCTATGTGTAACAAATCACATTCACAGTTCCTTGTTGTTATGCAGTGATTTTTTTCACCCAATTGGGAACAGGTCATGTACCCATGCCATTGGGAAATCACCAAATTGGGAAAAAAACAAGTCGCGAAATCTTCCAAATGAGAAAAATCAAGTTGTGAATGAATGGTATTTTAATGACTTTGTTTAACTTTTGTCAGCTTTAAATGACACAGAAAAGCAACATAAACTTTTATTCACATTCTTGCACAAACAACAACATGTATCAGAACACAGATTGTTACAGACATAGTTCTCTGCTTGTATTGCTTTAAATCAGGGATCATATTTTTTTCTGTTTTGTCGGTACTAGACCGATTGGGGTCATGAAAGACTGATTGAAAATCCCAAACAGTCGGTCCGATTCTGTTTGCTAAAATTCCCATGTCATGAAATCGATTACACCGTGTACATGCTAACATACCCTTTGGCCTAATGACATTCTTATCTCGATTATGTGTGATAAACCATACTCTGCAGTCTCTAAACCAGTCAGGGCCGGTTTATTGCACGTGAGACCAAGAATAAAAAACATGTGAACAGCGGATGAAAGACTCATCCGAAAAGACGCGTCTGAAAAATAGCGCTGTAACTAAACAAAACATGCCGATACATTTTCCACCAGCGTAATAATCCCGTAATATAATTATGAATGAAAGTCGCGGATCTGATTGACAGAACAGCCGAAAGTTATTTTTATGGGTGGAACTTCACATAAAATAGTTCACAAGAAAAATATTATGCATTGTATTAATCTTTAGTAAAACCTTGTTAGAATTGATAATAATTTGTGTACTTTATACTTTGTTGTTGAATAACTCACGACCAGAAAATTAGATGCGTGGTTTCAAATGTTTCGCTCTCGCGATTAAATCCCTACGCATCTAAACTATCAGCCGTGGGTTATTTGACAACAAACTATAATGTACACGAATTATTTCTTAATTATTTGGTGTGTTATTGTCAGTAGCTCACCTACGCAAAGACATTTGTATGGTTCAGTGCATGTTTGCAAGCTATTATGACAACAATTTAAAGTCTCTACAACGCTCAAAATCAATGAAAATTTCGTTAAGTATTTCGTAAAATAAAGTTAACACCTTAACAATCAGTGTTCCTTATAGCAATAGACAACATTTCAACGCTAGATGTGGTATGATTACATAGATTTTTGTAGATACACAATGCTCTTTTTTATTTATTTGTAGCCACAATTAATTCCCGCAAATATATCTATTCATACGACACACGAACACCATTTTAGTGTTCATGTGTCGTATGAATAGATATGCAAAACAATAATAAAAACGAGCATTTTGTATCTACAAACATCTATTTTACCAGACCACATCTGACGTCGAAATTTCGGCAATTGCCATAAGAAACACTGATTTTTACTTGGTTAAGTCTATTTTACGAACAATTGTACGAAATTTTCGTTGATTTTGAATAGTAATGTTACTTTAAAACATCGGTATAGACTAACACAGATTAAATATTGACATCAATGAAAAAGTCTGATAAAACAGCACACGAAACAACAATGAAATAGCAAATGATAAAACCAGTTGAGAAAACTCGTTCCGTTAAAAAAAAATGCCTAAGGGAGTTTTACTTGTACATTTATTATACCACCTTCATGAATGGCAATATCAATGGTATATATTTTAACGTAATTTGTCATGATTTCGGACATAAATTTTTCGGATACTTTTTCCCAATTTATATCCGGACCGATTGATGTTGTGGGAAAATATGATCCCTGCTTTAAATATATCAAAAATGGCGTCTTTCTAGGCTGATGAGAGTCCAGACAGACTGCATAGCCATATCACTTGACTACTGTCATCTTCGACAATTTGTGTTGCAGTGTACTGAGGGGGATAGGTGGACCAAAATCGCTAAACGATTTGCTTTTGACATCACTAGGCTTTAATTTTTTCTGTAATACTTACTATTGTGACACATGGCGAATATTGCCGGAAGCGTAAGAAAATTCAGACTGGTTTATATTTCGCAATAACATACACGTATTTAATGTGCAAATGTAACGTTAAATGTTTAAACCAGTCCAATGATGGAGAAATCAAATCAGTAGCAAGTTAAAAAGGTCTCGAAATACGTCAAGTTGGCATTTTCGGCGATTGTTTACTCGATTTTGATTGGGATTTTTTGTATTTTTTTTCGGAAATTGGGACGTGTCCAGTTCATTTTGGGAACGGGTCCGTAGGTCATTGGGAACGGGTCCGTTTACCGGACCCGTCCAAAGAATGAAAAAAAACACTGATGTTATGTAGGTTTTTTATTAACAAGACAATATCGCCTACAAGCCCTTGCCAATAAAGGTTACAGTATCATAAATAATTAAGTAATGTAGAGCTGCACTCTTAAAAAAACATCATATTTTTCTTGGAGCCATGTTTTACAGTTTAGACTGGTGTTTTGGCTTTATCTCTTGGAGATATTGAAAGGGAAAGAATCTAAAGGTGTTCACTACTAAAAGACTGACATAAGATAAAGGTGGAGACTTAAGTCCTAATTTGCACTTAAAAGGGTTACTTTCCACTACAAAATGGCTAGAAAAATGAACTTAATAAAGGTGCCAAAACAGTTGATTTTGATTTGTGTCAAGTTCTTTCTTGGTTTGAAAATGACATATCTTTTTTATTGCTTTAATTGATTCAGCTAAGAATGACCATTCAGAAAATGTATGGTTATGGTGGTCTCTATGTGCAAAATGTTGCATTTATTTTTGCTTAAAGTTGTCGCTTTTACATTGAACTATATTGAAAAATTATTTAGTATATTGTGGCCTAAACCTACATTTTCCACCATCTAAGTTCTAAACTTCCCCTCAAGTCAGCCGTTTGTAAACAAATTGGCAAGGGATACCACAAGTACAACAATATTGCATTTTACAACAATAAAATGTTATGCCAAAAAATTGGTTTTCACCAAATCATGCCTTGTTTGTGGCTATTTTCATGTCACGATCAGGGATCATATTTTCGAGCAACATTAATCGGTCTGGATTTAAATGGGGGAAAAAGTGTCCGAAAATTTTTATCCTAAATTATGACAAATTACGTTAAAATACATACCATTGATTTTGCCATTCATGAAGAGGGTATAATAATGTACAAGTTAAATTGCCTTAAGCATTTTTTTAAGGAACATACGAGTTTTCTCAATTGGTTTTATCATTAGCTTTTTCATTGTTGTTTCGGTAACTGTTTTAACTGACTTTTCATCGTTGTCAATATTATTAATCTGTGTAAGTCTATACAGATGTTTTAAATCGTTGTCGACTCGAAACTAGCTTACAAACATGCACTGAACCAAACAAATGTCTGTGCGTAGGTTGGCTACTGGCAATAATAAAACCAAATAGTTGAAAAACAATTCGTGTACGTTATAGTTTGTTGTCGAATAAACCACGGCCGATAGTTAAGATGCGTAGGGATTAAATCACGAGTGCAAAGCACGAGTGATTAGAAACCACGCATCTTAACTTCCGGTCGTGGGTTATTCAACAACAAACAATAAAGTATACGAATTAATCCGATCCTAACACGATTTTTACTAAAGATTTATACAATGTATATTGTTTTTCTTGTGTACTATTTTATGTGAAGTTCCGCCCATAAAAATAACTTTCGGCTGTTCTGTCAATCAAAACCGCAACTTTCATTCATTTATTGCCGGATTATTACGCTGGTGGAAAATGTATCGGCATGTTTTGTTTAGTTACAGCGCGTGCTTTCAGTGTATAAGGTCCACCCACAATTATTGCAGAATATCCAATTTTCTTCTTTGTTTATATGAAAGTTTACTGACTGTATCATGCATGAAATGCACAATTTCCACGAGGATAACATCGAGGTTTTAATCTCCGAAGTAACTGTCAACGATTTTATCGTGGACGAGCACACATTACGGACCGATTAGTGTGCTAGGTATAAGCCAGTGAAATTATCGATTGATATTGACACTGGGTTATTCACGCTTGACTAATACACAACCGCGTTCGTTGTTTGGGGTCATATGCTGACTAGTCGACTGACGATCAATATACTGGTCCTGACCGGCTTAGAGACTGCAGTGAATGGTTTATCACACCTTCGAGATAAGAATGTAATTAGGGTATGCTAGCATGTGCACTGCGTAATCGATTTCATGACATGGGAATTTTAGCAAACAGAATCGGACCGACTCTTTGGGATTTTCAATCAGTCTTTCATGACCCCAATCGGTCTAGGACCGACAAAACCGAAAAAATATGATCCCTGGTCACGATTATAACTTAATCGCACATGAAGGGATTTCATAACTAATATTTACTATAAGAAGATGATGTGAAGAAACTGTCCCCAACCCAGCTTTCACACGAAAATCCTTTGATATCCGATGGACACCATTGAAAAGAGTAGATAACAGCTTGCAGATTTTTTAGGTGTAGCTTTGATGTATGTCATTCCCTTTCACTGCTGTGATTGCGGTGATAGTCAAAGACTTGTGTATTTAATTGGTTTTATTGTTGTATGCTATTTCAACTGGAAATATGATTGCAAGGTAATTACATGTATAATATTTTATTTAGAATCTTGTTTATTAAAATTATAATACCACAATGTAACTACGCCCCCCCCCCCCTTCAAAAAAGAAATAAAAGTATACTTTTGTTTTTGGGGTGCGTGGAATTGGATGTAAATTTAATGCACACCTGTATTCTTTTATTAAGTTGTTTGTTTTGGTCTTTTCATTTTACTTGAATTCAATTTACAAATTAAGTTAATTGAATTAGCAGGATTTACAATTAGCGTTTTGTATTCAGTGATTTCAAATGGTAAAAAAGTGCAAATAATTACAAGATATATATATAAGCTTTAACCAAAAACATGAGTTCTCCTTGCTTATTTCTGATTTCTCCTTAAATGCCAGTCAAGAGAAAAGTGACATCTCCCTGAAATTTTACTCTAGGCCGACCCCTGGGAGTAATCAGAAACATGTTTAACAGATCAAGTTTACAGAGATGCATATAAACAGGGCTCGCGCTCTAGTTCGCCATTTGAGCCATTTGTGAAAATATTGAGAACTTGGCTCAAGAAAAATCTGATTTGCGAAAATGCTAAAATCTCGTAAAATTTCATTGAAAACATCCGCCATTGAAATCCAGACTGGTTTTCTATATTTTTCTTCTTGTTTCAATGAAAGTGTTCCGAACTTGAACAATAAACGAAAATTGATCTGCTCTAGAACATTGACCTTATTGTTATTGAAGTGCATGTGATAGCTGGCCAATCAACATTGATTTCGCTCACACTTAATAATGAGTCATTCATGCGCAGACACTGTATACTTGGAATACACAGTTGATATTGTCGTCTGCCAACAATATAGCGGCCGATTGCAAACGTCGTATTTAAAGATAAACAAATGAAAAGAAGCGTAACAATAAATAAATTATTTCTAAGCTGATCTCTTTACACCTTTCTACCAACTACCGATCTGAATTAAAGGATGATAATTAAATAATGAGTTATATGTCGATGATGTTACACCTATCTGCCCATTATCGTTGGAAATTAAAAGGTGATAATTAAGTTGTATTTTACCTACAGACTATGCCAATGCTGTAAAACAATATGTCAACCAAATTGTATATTAATTATTTATTTGCTAGGTACCTGGTTTTCATTTTCTGCAGTCAAATGATATGCACATTTTATTTCATGTGCAAAACGCGTACAATTTTTCAGACTGTCCTTTTCGGATACATTATTTTTCGTAGATTATAATTTATTTTCGAAGTTCTATATAGAAGAAATAGAATGAGGCATACACACGTGGTGATACGGACAGTGAGGTTTTAATATAATATTTCCAATTATATTCACCTGAAATTGCAATTAGAAAGGGCTCTGGGTGGGGTGGGGGCTCTACCCTTTATTCCTGTTGGGTTCATGCGGCTGTGATTCCAAGACCCCCCGGCCTAATTTTCAGGATTGTAAATTTGGGGTAATGGACACCAATGTTAAATGTACATGTATAAAATAACTTAGTATTTAAAACCCAGTTTTCGTGCGCCGAAAAACGATAACTGGTTGGCTCAAAGAAATTTTGGGGCAGCGCTAGCCCTGATATAAAGTAGATCTTTGTGTCTTAACCATAATTTTATTGACATTGTGCATGATTGTATTAAAAAAATTGGCAACAACCATACAGCTTGCTTTAAGGTCAAGGTTTAAAAAATGTTATAACAATGAAACCAGTTACAATGGTAAATGCCTTGTTTTTCCTTTCTCAATTAACTTGACTTATTGCTTTATTTATTATCTTTTTTCTCCATAATGTTCTCCGATTATATCTTTCTGACAAACCATATCTTTATTGAACTTTCATGCCAGCTGAAGCTGAAGCAAGACAAAAAGTGCTCCAGACTTTTATGATGTTTTATGCTTTGAATCAATCATTTGAGATGCTGATTCCATCTGATAAGTTAATGCACTTCTTGTATATTTTGTCCTTCCATTTACAGGGGTGGCGAAATCAAATGTCCGAGTTGCCCGAGTCGTACATTTGCTTGTCTGGGCAACTGATTTTTTTCAATTAAGTTGTACGTGGACAACAAGTTTTTGAAAAGTCGGGTCCAGGTATACAAAAAAATACATTGAATTAAAGCCGTAATTAAGTTTTACAAAACCGGATGTTGACATGCGATTACATTGTCAGTGCTATTTGCGGAGCAATCAAGCTAAAATACGGGCACTCCCCTGCGCAGTGATCTCCCTTATTCTATAAGATACCAGGAGCATTCCGCATTTTAAACATTCGGCCCGACTGTTAGACAGTGTACAGACTGGTTTCTTTATTTTTACAGTCAGACGGAAATAAAAAGTATCAAAGTAAGATAATCAAAACACGGTCTACCTTGTCATTTAAGACGACTTTAATGGTAAAAATGGAACATTTATTTTTTTTTAAATCTTCAACAAAGGAGCAGAAACCCGAAGCTTTGAGCAGTCCACCTCCCAAAAAAACTAAGAAAGATTATGATAAAAATATGATCTATTAAACGCACCAGAACTTTTCAAGAAACTTGGCTCACAGATTTTCAATGGTTACCAGTTGATGATAATCAAATTGCTACCAGTAGCGGAGCATCAGTCTGATGAGGTCCACATATTGGACTAGTTGAATTTGTTAAGATTACGGTGTACTTATGTTCAACAAATGTTTTAATAACACTAGCTTTGCAAGATTGAAAGTTTTAGAAAGTCTTTATATTGTTTATAATATACTGCTATAATGAATGTACTATTGAAATACAACTATAAACAAAACTAGCAAATCATACTCATTTTGGTATATTCCACATTGTTTTACATTAATCAATAAATGCGTTTATAATATATAAACATTAACAGACCAGTGTAGTTCAGCAACGGACAAGTTAAATTTCCTAAATGGTTGTCCGTGGACAAGTATAGTTTTTGAGATTTCGCCACCCCTGATTTATATGATATAGTTCTAGAAAAAACACTGATATTTTAATAATATATTAAGTTACAGAATAACACAAACCAGGGCTTTCCTTAGACCTCAAATCTCAAGAGTCAAGGACTCTTGGGACCATATTTTCAAGAGTCAAAATCAAACTTCTGAGAGTCCTAATAATAACGCAGGAGAGTCAATGACTTTTTGCAATTTAAGCAAATTACTGAGATATAATATATAAAAAGCAACAAATAAAAAGATACATGTATGTTAACATTTATTTCTTACATTTTACTGTCACTACAACACTATGCATTTAAACACAATATTTCAATGATTAATAAATACAAAACATGTATTCTAATACAACATTAACTTCATGTATACAGCAGAGTAATATGTCATATGTTCTTCTTTCGCACGTTTGGGGGTGTTAGGAGCACTGTCATTTAGATCTAAAGTACGCTTTGTCGTTGGCGTCTTACACACACTTTCAGAGTTACTACCGATTCCGAATTCGAAAAGGTTTCTCTGCGACATTTTCCGAATGCACTAGCACAATTACACTTTGCACAATTACACTTTATCCAACAACTTTGTTTGACCGTTTCGCGTGGCTATTAAATTAAGAATGAAATACAAAATGTGAAAAAAAAACATTTCCGCTGGCTATCACAAAAAAACAACAACATACGGGTGGTACCTAAACACAATAGCCTATATAAATCGGTAAACTATAAAAGGATATTATTTCTACTCGCCGATAAAGGTGCCTCCGTATTTAATCCCATCAAAAATTCCGACGCCCTTTAATTATTTCATGTGCCATCTTCACGGAAGACGTGCGACAAACACGCCGTTTTCTATGCCTTCTCAAACGGTCAATTATTACGCCTACATGTATTTTGTAATCAATTAGCTCATGCAAAAATTGTCACTTTGCCACAAGGCCAGTTGTATCGGTTCTATAGTTATTTTTAGCAACTTTGATGCAAAGCGTGTAATTTGACGTTGTAGACAGTACATATGCCAGCATAACTTTCACGCGTCTTTGAACTGAGCAATCATGAAGTGAAACAGTGATGGGTGCATTCAGCTTTGAAAATACATTCTGCCATACTCTGGAAATAGCTCAAAATATGCTTTACGGTGTTATGTGGATATGGATGTTATTATTTTATATTGAATATTATTAAAACTGACGCGGATGAGTCCATTCTGTTTTGGTGGGTTTATAGTTCTTCTTAAATGCTCTGAGCTGTTATGAGTACATACGTACAGCTCAGAGAGTCAATAGCTGGGAGTTGGATTATTGCAACTAGGTGGGTTTAATACACGTCTTTTCCGCAAACAGCTGATAACAAACGCTATGATAAATAATGGAAAGTTAATACACGCGTCATCGAACCAGCAGTGTTTTAATTGGTCAATACTAGATTTCTTAATTATTCAAACTCCGCCTACTGGGTGGACTTGTGCTTCGATGATTGGAAACGGGCGTTAACGATTAGCGTGTACTAAATGAGATACTCCGCCCCGAGCCAATTATCGCTTAGTCTAAACAACTTTTGATCTCGTTGACGCAAGTCGGTATATTCCCCCGGGTCAAATGTGACGCATGACGTAATTTTCTCAAGAGTCAAAAAGGGGTCTTCTGTAATTTTCAAGCGTCAAAACCCGGGAGCTCGGGTCAAAGGAAAGCCCTGACAAACCTTTGTATATTCATAGCTTCTGTTTATTAATTGTAAACTAATGAAATGCATTTGGTTCAAAATAATCAGTTATAAAAACAATGATTTATTGAACATCACTAAATACGTTATAGTTCAGGACATTACTTTACAAATGTGTATCATAATTATATAAAAATACTCATGAAAATCAAAGAAAATAAAACAAATATGCACCTACCTCCTAATTGCCAATTCCTTTTTTGTCTGCAGTTTGGTTTATTGGCTGAAGTTTGTTTTATCTGCTGCGAGTTTGGTTTATCTGCTGCGAGTTTGGTTTATCTGCTGCAAGTTTGCTTTATCTGCTGCAAGTGTGGTTTATCTGCCGTAAGCTTGGTTTATCTGCTGCATGTTTGTTTTATCTTCTGCAAAGTTGGTTTATCTGCTGCACATTTGGTTTATCTACTGCACATTTGGTTTATCAGATTACCTGCTGCGCATTTGGTTTATCAAATTATCTGCTGCATGTTTGGTTTATCTGCTGCAAGTTTGGTTTTTCTGCTGCAAGTTTGGTTTATCTGCTGAGCATTTGGTTTATCTGCTGCGCGTTTAGTCTATCTGCTGCACATTTGGTTTATCTGCTGCAAGTTTGGTTTATCAGATTATCTGCTGTACATTTGGTTTATCTGCTGCAAGTTTGGTTAATCATATTATCTGCTGTACGTTTGGTTTATCTGCTGCAAGTTTGGTTTATCTGCTTAAAGTTTGGTTTATCTGCTGCACGTTTGGTTTATCTGCTTCAAGTTTGGTTAAACAGCTGCACGTTTGGTTTATCTGCTGCACATTTGGTTTATCTGCTGCCAATTTGGTTTATCATATTATCTGCTGCAAGTTTGGTTTATCTGCTGCAAGTTTGGTTTATCTGCTGCAAGTTTGGTTTATCTGCTGCAGGTTTGGTTTATCTGCTGTGCATTTGGTTTATTGTCATGAATGGGGTTAAAAACCATGTTTTCTTGTTTAAAACTGTAAAACATAACATCTTTTTTTCTGCTCTTCACAGCTTTACAGAATTTTCATGGCAGAATAATCAAGCTATTGTTTCTGCATCAAGTCCAAATAGTAAGTGCCTTTAGAGTTCCAGTGGCTCAAAGAGGTCTCAACTAAATTTTGCTGCTTTATTGGTGTCGCTCTGGAGAGCCGCGACAAGTATGAAATGCATTTTTTTTCGCTTATGGGAGGAGCAGTTATTGTACAGATCAATTTATATATTTTTGTTTTAAGAATATCTTGCATAGTGGTGATTTTTTGTGTAAATAAGTGTTAATAAATACTGCATTTGTGCCTATAATATTTATTACAACATTTATTGCCAACAATGCATAGTTAATTCTTTTAATTAATAGCTAAACACAGGGACTGGGCACTAATAAAAGATCACAGGGACTGGGCAAATACGCGAACTGGTGAAACTTTAAATTAATAGTCAACATTTTTGACTCAACTTTCAACAGTGGATGAGGTGTCCGCCTAGCGATCGGGAGTTGGTGGGTTCGATTCCCAGGCAGGGGGCATTGTTTTATATGTTATTTATTTTATTTATATATTTATATATATTATATTTTTAATATTTATATATATACAGTGTTTTTTTCAGTTTTGGGGGAAGGGGGTCGGGTCTCCTGAGGGGGGAAAATTGGCGCGTAACAGGGGAAAAGGGGGAAATTTCTATGCTTAGCTTGTAACAGTACAAAAGCAAGTTTTAACACTATAATTCACCATACAGAGGGATAAAAACATAATTTAAACTCTTTTATTCATAAACATGTTATGTTCATGTTCAAAGTTCAACATTTCTGGGCTTTTCAGCGAATTTATCAATTATTCTGGTGACCTCCTTTTAACCAAGTCTCTCCGTGTTCAGACAAAGTCTGATCAGGGACTCCAGTGTAGCTTCCCCAAGCCTGTTTCTCTGTGGCGTGCAAAGCAGGTTGAGCAAACTAAACAGTCTTTCAACACTCTGTTGACGGGACGTTTCTGGCGTTTCACTGCCGGTATTTGAAGAAGACTGACTTAAGTTGTACTTGTTTGAAAAGAATATCAATTTAAAACAGATTTGTCAATTTTTTTACGATAGCTTTTGTTGGTGTGCGACATGTTGGAATACGTATGGTTTGCGGTAGATGTCGTTAAGCGAAAATCGTGATAGTGAACTACGTACGGTTTGCGGTAAAGGCTAAAATAAAGTAAACACGCAGATGCAGTTCAGGAAAATTGTAGTAAATTCGTTACGAAAGACGTATTTAAATGAAGTATTGATTAAAATTGAATAACACTTCCGAGAGGGGAATTTTAAAAATATTTTGGGGAAAAATATATACTCTAAAGATAGGGGAATGGGGCCGAATAACGCAGAATATTTCATAAAAAAAAACACTGATATATATTATATATTTATGCCCCCCTTCGAAGAAGAGGGGGTATATTGCTTTGCTCAGGCCACAATTAAAATATTGTTGGTTTGCCCTTTACCGACCCTAAATTTTACAGGTGGGTAGGTAGGTAGGAAAATTATTTTATTTTATTTGAGAAATTATGTTTTTAATACACTTATAGTCTATGAATATTTAAAACACTTTTATTAAAGCACTGTTGCAGTGTACGAAGCCCTATGTAGCTTAACATTATCTTGTTTGCTGTTTCTTGCATAATTAATATCAAATGCATGCTTGTGTGTTATTACATCAAATATTTGTTCATTACATGATTTTAATTGCTCAAATGCATTTGTAATTATTTAACAGCCAGACAGCTTTTATTTTTAACTTAAACCTTTCCCTTAAATTGGGCTTAATTAGCATGCAACAAGCATTGAAGGAGTGTAGAAAGACAGCCCAAAGCCTTTAATGGAAAAATTCAGACGTGGCAAAAGACCATCACATTTTACAGGCCAGACTTGCCTACCAGGAGAAACAATTCACAGGCCTGTTGAAGTTTTTACAGGCCTCAATTTTAAGTGTTTGACCGGTTAGTGCATAGTCTCAGCATGGAAAAGTAAATTCATAAAAGTGCAAACTGAACATTATTATAAAGCATTATTTCTTCTTGAATGCTCTGAGCTTTTATGAGTACATACGTACAGCTCAGAGGGTCAATAGCTGGGAGTTGTATTATTGCAACTAACATAAGCATGAAAACTTGATTTGGGGAAATAAATTCTGGATCTGGATAGGTACGTTGCAGGACCTTTCGGTGTAGGCGCAACGGGGGAGAGGGTGGTTAGTTCCACTGTAGGACAGTGGGTGTTAGTTTCAGTTTGTAGATATACTAACGCTTTAAACATATATACTTGAGTGTTGTCGATGTATTTAGCTAAGAGACATTAATAAATTAAATAAGTTTACCTTTACATATCCATTTCACTAACATGCCATTACAGTAAACTGTTCAGTGTGGCAAACATAATAAAGCAGAATATGCACATGAATCTGATTAAACACAGATCCACTTGCATATAAATCAAGTCATGTTTGTCTTTTATTTTGCATTTTCGACCAAAAAAATCCTGTAACTGTAAGATGTATTTTCCTTTGCGAGTAGACTGCATTCCAATTTTCAAACACTTCATCACTTGTTCTGTGACATTCAGTTCATACATTTGCAAAAAAAAGAGAGTTTTATTTGTATCTAAAACCTATGCTCAATCGTAGAATGACACGCTCTTTTCATTAATCGATACTAATTATATGATGTCCGTCGTAAATTCGATAGTTATTTGTTCTCGCTGAGCATCGTTATTTCTTTTAATTGTCGGCCATCTTGGATCACGTTAACAACATGTGTACAACGAACGTAAACTCGTATATGTCCGACTACTTTCGCGAACCAATGGTTAAGTATGATGTCGTTCGGCCATTTTCACGGAACACCGCCGATCGCGATGCTGGTTATAGACGCTTGCATTACTGTCTATTCTGGGGCGTATGAAATTCCAACCATCGGAGCGACCTAGATCGGTCAGGGGCGATAATAATAGACAGGGATATAAATACGCGCATGAATAAATATTGCTTTCGGCTCTTTTGTCATCGTCGAAAAAAAACGAAAATAAAAAAAATAAGTTTTCAGAAATCGCAATAAAATTTTTTGGGTCGGGGGGTAAAAAGTGGGTCGGTCGGTAAAGGGCAAACAAACTCAATTTTAATTTAGGCCTCATGTCGGTCTGTCGGTCGGTCGGTCCGTCCACCAGGTGGTTGGCAGACAATAACTCAAGAACGCTTAGGCCTAGGATCATGAAACTTCATAGGTACATTGATAATGACTCATAGATGACCCCTATTGATTTTGAGGTCACTAGGTCAAAGGTCAAGGTCACTGTGACCCGAAATAGTAAAATGGTTTCCGGATGATAATTCAAGAACGCTTATGCATAGAATCATGAAACTTCATAGGTAGATTGATCATGACTAGCAGATGACCCCTAATGATTTTCAGGTCACTAGGTCAAAGGTCAAGGTCACGGTGACCCGAAATAGTAAAATGGTTTCCGGATTATAATTCAAGAACCCTTATGCCTAGGATCATGAAACTTGATAGGTAGATTGATCATGACTAGCAGATGACCCCTATTGATTTTCAGGTCACTAGGTCAAAGGTCAAGGTCACAGTGACCTGAAATAGTAAAATGGTTTCCTGGTGATAACTCAGGAAAGCTTATGGCTAGGATCATGAAACTTCATAGGTACATTGATCATGACTCGCAGATGACCCCTATTGATTTTCAGGTCACTAGGTCAAAGGTCAAGGTCACAGTGACAAAAACAAAATGGCTGTCACTACAACTTAGAGCCCATATGGGGGGCATGCATGTTTTACAAACAGCCTTTGTTTTATATTATTTTAAATATAATTAAAAAATACTGCGAGTACTCTCGCTTTTCGGATGTTACCTCTCGACTCAAGGTAAACAACGCGCGAAGTGTATGTCATTTGCGGATGCGTAGGGAACTATCGGCTTTGTGTGGTTAAACTCGCTCTAAATAAACAATTTTGACATGGATTTAACAGGAATGAAATAAACCTTTTGAGGTACATCGTTTATTGCGGCAATGTTTGAATTCATTCAGAAATTATTTTAGTTGTTTCCTTAACCGCTCGACTGGAGGTAATTGGGAGGATATTGTTTTTCGCAAGTCCCATGCGGCAACCATTTGTAAACATTTACCTAAAGCTAATGTATCGATGAATTTCATAAGTTGAATGTATTTCCTTCAGCCAATCAAATAGCGCAGTTTATCACTTACAGTCAATGAAGCGTGCAGTTTAGCTGGCGAAGGTTAGATGGTCTGTTCACATGCCTGGGGGCTAATCACACAAATTGACAGCTGTTAATGGCCTAATTAGGGGCATATGACAGGAAATACACAAGTGGATTGGAACTGTAAGGGGCTCATTTTTTTTAATCATATCTAGCCAGCCAGCTGGGGGGGCTTTTGCCCCCTAGCCCCCCACCTAAATACGCCTTTGGTTTTAATGGGACCTAAATACAATGTTGCACATTTTTATTAAAATTAGTGGATGCCGCGTGGTGACAACGTTAATTAAAATTTCTTACATCTCTTAAATATCAAATGAAAAAATACACATGTTTTAGGTGACACTATCAATGCGCATTTTGTGAGATGAAGCAGATTTTTTAAAACCTTCACAGTTCTGTTCCATTAATGAAAATTGGACACGAATGCCAGTAAAAAAAGGAAACCAATTTTAATAAAATGAACTATGGAATATTTGGGGGTTACAACACAAAATCATAGATAATGGTTATTTGGGGGTTATAACACAACATCATAGATAATGGTTATTTGGGGGTTATAACACAAAATCATAGATAATGGAACACAAAATCATAGATAATGGTTATACCAGTATCTTTTTCTATTTTGATTAAAATAATAGGCCAATATATTAATATTTACAGTAGAAAAAAATCGTTCCATGTAACTTCATTGAGTGCCTTTTACACTGAAATTCCCGACGCCCTTTGATGCTTTGCATCAATACTTATCTTGTATAAGCTGGACTGGAGTCATTATTTTTCCATTATAATGACACAATTCATAGTGTAATTAAACATATGCATCATCAGTGCTCCAGCCAGGATTTGAAAAGGGCAGGGGTGGCTTTTTTGTCAAGAGGGCACATTCGACGCGCAGTATTTTGTAAAAAGGGCACTTTCAAGCGCGCGGGCGTTTCTAGAATGCTTTCTGTAGCATATTAATTTATATGTTATTAATAATTATTAGAATATATTATTTCCATTAATATTAAACCATTATTAAACCATTAAAAATTAATGTCTACAATTAGGAATAAATTACCTACAATGTAATAAGAGATTTATTAAGCATCATATGTAAAAAAAAAACAATTTTTTTTTTATATTATTTTTTAGGGCAGGGGGGGGGGGGGGGGGGCCATAGGAAGGGCAGGGCAGAGGTTCAGGAGGGCAGGGCGGGGCGCCCTTCAATTTAAGCCTAGCTGGAGCACTGCTGCATGTCACTGTCACATAGCATAGACTGCATTTACAGTGCTCCAGCTAGGTCTAAATGGAATGGCACCGTGCCCTGCCATTCCGACGCCCCACTGTGCCCTTCTGAGGCCCCGTCCTGCCCTTTTATTTCTAAAAAAATAAAAAAAATTGGTAGACTATTCCACATGGGTAGACTGTTGCACGTGGGTAGACTGATCCATGTGGGTAGACTAATCCACGTGGGTAGACTGTTCCATGTGGGTAGACTGATCCATGTGGGTAGACTGATCCACGTGGGTAGACTGTTCCATGTAGGTAGACTGATCCACGTGGGTAGACTGATCCATGTGGGTAGACTGATCCATGTGGGTAGACTGTTCCATGTGGGTAGACTGATCCATGTGGGTAGACTGTTCCATGTGGGTAGACTGTTCCATGTGGATAGACTGATTCACATGGGTAGATTGTTCCACATGTATAGATTGTTCCATGTGGGTAGATTGATCCACATGGGTAGACTGATTCACATGGGTAGACTGTTCCATGTGGGTAGACTGATCCATGTGGGTAGACTGATCCACATGGGTAGACTGATCCATGTGGGTAGACTGTTCCATGTGGGTAGACTGATCTACGTGGGTAGACTGATCCATGTGGGTAGACTGTTCCATGTGGGTAGTCTGATCCATGTGGGTAGACTGATCCACGTGGATAAACTGTTCCACGCGGGTAGACTGATCCATGTGGGTAGACTGTTCCACTCGAGTAGACTGATCCAAGTGGGTAGACTGTTCCACTTAGGTAGACTGTTCCAAGCAGGTAGACTGATCCAAGCAGGTAGACTGATCCATGTGGGTAGACTGATCCAAGCAGGTAGACTGTTCCACTCGAGTAGACTGATCCAAGTGGGAAGACTGTTCCACTTAGGTAGACTTTTCCAAGCAGGTAGACTGATCCATGTGAGTAGACTGATCCACGTGGGTAAACTGTTCTATGCGGGTAGGTGGGTAGACTGATCCACGTGGGTAGACTGTTCGATGTGGTTAGACTGATCCACGTTGGTAGATTGTTCCATCTGGGTAGTCTGTTTCATGTGGATAAACTGTTCCACTTGGGTAGACCAGGTTTTTTTTACCTTATATAACAGACGCCGAATATCGTCGTCTTCCCCCACCAAACTAGGCTGTTTTTTCCCCTTTCCGGTCCAAAAAATTCCCCCCTTAAAAAAAAAGATTGTTCCATGTGGGTAGACTGATTAACGTGTGTAGACTGATCCATGTGGTTAGACTGTTCCACATGAGTAGACTGATCCATGTGGGTAGACTGTTCGACGTGGGTAGACTGTTCCATGTGGGTAGGCTGTTCCATGTGGGTAGACTGATCCATGTAGGTAGACTGATCCGTGTGGGTAGACTGTTCCACCTTACAATTTGGACCAAAAATTATTCCCACTGTTAAATAATAATAAAAATTAATGTAGGCACAAAAGGCATGAATATAAAACATAATCAACACAGACACACATACCTTCTGTTGTTTATGGCAATCCTGATAATTAACTTCTTAGTGTGCATCACACTGTGTATTTTTTTTAGCTGACACTTGACATTTCCAGTAAAATGCTAATGCAGTAAAGCTTTATCGATGCCATTACCTTTGTGCAGGTATATTAGTAAGGATTGTAATGCTAGTGGTTAACCAGGTTGTATTTTAAATCAGCCCACATGAAGCAGTTAGAAGACAATAAATTACATCATGTGATCAAACATAATTTAAAAAGTTTCTCCGCTTTTATGAGGTAGACATACAAATATATTGATTTTCATTGGTAGTAAAAATTGCCTAGTTTCTTGGCAGATGTTAAACAGTGCCCGCAGTCTGTAGTGACTCACTCTTCCTTAATTTTCATGGAAACATTGTTACAAACACACTTGCAAGTGACTGAGACATAATGCTTTTTATGTCCCCCACTATAGTAGTGGGGGACATATTGTTTTTGCCCTGTCTGTTGGTCTGTTGGTTGGTTGGTCTGTTGGTTGGTTGGTTTGCGCCAACTTTAACATTTTGCAATAACTTTTGCTATATTGAAGATAGCAACTTCATATTTGGCATGCATGTGTATCTCATGAAGCTGCACATTTTGAGTGGTGAAAGGTCAAGGTCAAGGTCATCCTTCAAGGTCATAGGTCAAATATATGTGGCCAAAATCGCTCATTTTATGAATACTTTTGCAATATTGAAGATAGCAACTTGATATTTGGCATGCATGTGTATCTCATGGAGCTGCACATTTTGAGTGGTGAAAGGTCAAGGTCATCCTTCAAGGTCAGAGGTCAAATATATGTGGCCCAAATCGCTTATTTTATGACTACTTTTGCAATATTGAAGATAGCAACTTGATATTTGGCATGCATGTGTATCTCATGGAGCTGCACATTTTGAGTGGTGAAAGGTTAAGGTCATTCTTCAAGGTCAGAGGTCAAATATATGTGGCCCAAATCGCTTATTTTATGAATACTTTTGCAATATTGAAGATAGCAACTTGATATTTGGCATGCATGTGTATCTCATAGAGCTGCACATTTTGAGTGGTGAAAGGTCAAGGTCATCCTTCAAGGTCAGATATATGGGTCAAAATTGTGCATGTAATGTCACTTCTGCAATATTGAAGCTAGCAATTTTATATTTGAAATGCCTGTGTATCTCCAGGAGCTGCACATTTTGAGTGGTGAAGGGTCAAGGTCAAGGTCATCCTACAAGGTCAAACATCATATAGGGGGACATTGTGTTTCACAAACACATCTTGTTTAAAATGAAAAATCAATTTATTTTTGTGTCCAAAATATTGTTATTTAAAAAAAACAAAACAAATTTCATGCATATGAATATTGATGACTTAACAGTTTGTGAAATATTTAGGATTCTTCTATTTTGTTTCAAGGATTCTTTTTCACAATCTTTGTTAGGTTTTATATCAATCTTGATATTTTTTAACAAAGGTAATTTTTTAATTCATTTCCATACTTTTAACAATAATCATAATAAATTATACAAGAAATAGACCATTAAAATATCATAATTTGTTTCACATTGTTTCTTGTCTCTCACATATAACCGTTAAGGTTTAAATGTTTACTAACCCTGCTTTTTTACATGGCAGTGGAGGGGCTGATGTTTCGGTAGCTGTGGAAGCTCAAAAATAAATATTTAGGTGGAAGCCCCCAGTCCTAAACAGAAACCAGGTAAGATAGGCTGATTATCTTGGGAGATAAGCAGGCATGCTACTGTAGACCTGTAAAGCCACCTAGTGATGTTTTACAACATGTTACAAGACTCTTAGAGGAATATATTTAGTGATGTAATTAAGTAGACCGGTTATGAAGTTTCAAGAAAAGCCTGCAATTTTTAAATAAGTCTGTTTAATCAGGGTAAACATTTTTTGGAAGCATTGATATCAAACAAAAAATTGGGACATGATTTGTCCCAATTAGCACAGATACAACTGCCCAAATTACAGTCATGGTATGCCAGCATTTTTTTTATCCCAATTGGGAAAAGTACCGATACCAGCCCAGTTGGGAAAAGTACCGGTACCAGCCCAGTTGGGAAAAGTACCGGTACCAGCCCGATTGGGAAAAGTACCGGTACCAGCCCAGTTGGGAAAAGTACCGATACCAGCCCAGTTGGGAAAAGTACTGATACCAGCCCAATTGGGAAAAGTACCGGTACAAGGCTGATTGGGAAAAGTACCGGTACCAGCCCGATTGGGAAAAGTACCGGTACCAGCCCAATAGGGAAAAGTACTGGTACAAGCCCTATTGGGGAAAAAAAGCGTGAAAAACCCTGAAATTTGGAAAGTTTGCGTCGTGAAGTCTTCGTTGAGGGATATTGGTGTATTTGATTTTTTGCTGCCAAATACTTTCAAATTAATAACGAAGTGTTGTCAAGCTGTAAATATTATAATTACTTAGGTTCAAGCCTGCATAGAGCTGCATACTAAAATGTTGCATTTAATAAAAAATTAATATATATATAAATACATATATGTATGTCTGTCTGTGTATCTGGTTGTTCACACACCTTTCTCCCTATATATATATATATATATATATATATATATATATATATATATATATATATATATATATATATATATATATATATATATAGTAATATAAGTAAAATGTAATAATCCAGATTGTGAATATTATATAATAAAAGTAAAAATACGTGTCTGGGATTTTAAATATATATTGATTTAGCCTATCTGGGATTTTAAATATATATTGATTTAGCCTGTCTGGGATTTTAAATATATATTGATTTAGCCTGTCTGGGATTTTAAATATATATTGATTTAGCCTGTCTGGGATTTTAAATATATATTGATTTAGCCTGTCTGGGATTTTAAATATATATTGATTTAGCCTGTCTGGGATTTTAAATATATATTGATTTAGCCTGTCTGGGATTTTAAATATATATTGATTTAGCCTGTCTGGGATTTTAAATATATATTGATTTAGCCTGTCTGGGATTTTAAATATATATTGATTTAGCCTTTAGCCTTTAGGCTAAATCAATATATATTTAAAATCCCAGACACGTGTTTTTACTTTTATTATATATATATATATATATATATATATATATATATATATATATATATATATATATATATATATATATATATATATATTTGAAAAACCTTTAATTGGGATTTTTTTTACAGCAATTGGGACATTTGTAGTTTTTTCATAATTTGGAAAGTGCCGTTTATGGTACTTTATAAAGAAGGAAAAAATCGCTTTAATCTTTATCATGTGTGGAGAAATGTTAAAATGATTGATGTAATTCTGTCAATTTTTTTCTCAAAAAATCACAGCATTTTCTAACAAAATCAGACTCTTTATTATGCTTTTCAATCGAAAAAGATAATACAGATATAACGAATGGAAAAACAAATTACAAAAATAATAATTGAACCAAGCATGAATACATGGTTTGTTATGGCTGCAGAGATACACAGCTTCAATTAAGCCACGATGTGGGAAAACAGGGTTTAATGCATGTGCCTAAATAGTAGTCCTTGCAGTCCATTCAGTCTAACCTGGGACAACACTTTGTTGGGACTGGATTTTCATTTAGAAGTGACTTCCTTTATATGAATAATATCAGTAAGTGTTGTCCCAGATGAGCCTGTGGAGACTGGGCAGGCTTATCTAGAACAATTTTTATGCACATGCATTAAGCCCTGTTTTCCCAGAGCGTGGCTCAATTTTTGCTTGGAAACTATCACATCTCTATGCAGAGGTTGATGATATACAAGTTGTAAACAAATAATCCATCCTTTTTTACCAAGAATAAATTGAACTCCTCGCATGATATTGATTCATTTTAAAATTATCATGCTATTGGTTTGCTTGAAATGGTGAACAGGTGATGTCCGTGTTCAGTTTTTGCCAACATTTTCGAAAAAGTCACTATGTTTATTCTCTTGGAATAAACCAGGAATAATTGTTATTATTAATTATGAAATTAATCTGTTCACAAACCTGTTAAATTCACCTACTTAAGCTTTTTCAAACAGATTTTATATAATCTGTCAATAAATCTATTTGTGGTTGAATATTCTTTCAATTAATGAGCTTAAGGTTGTTTGTGAAATTGTCAGCTCATAGCTAATAGTTGAATTTAACTTGGTAGTGCAGTCAGGCATTGTTTATTTGTTTGTGTGGAAAAAGTGCCCGCTATCTGGAATTCACGCAACATTGAATTACTCATTTTATATTCAGTTAGTAGGAGTAATTCAGGTTTAATTAATTCTTATCGTATCATGCCCAACATCAAAAGGGTTTCTTCCTGATGTTTTTCTGAAAATAATTTAGATAAGATCATATTTAGTTTTTGTAATGTCTTTGAGATATCATGTAATTGCGAGGGGCAAATAAATTTGCTTCTGCTATTTTGCCATACACTGGGAATTTGTTGGTTTTATTTTAAAGTTTATGTTACCCATGTTATTTGCGCGTGTGGGGTATGATGCATTCCTTGAAATGCAGTCAACATGCAAAAATGCATTCCCATTATTATCCCCTGCCATAGGCGGAGCGATATTGTTTTGGCGTTGTCCGTCCATCTGTTAATAACGGAGTTATGGCCCTTTGTATCTTGAAAAATGCTTTTTTGAGTGTCAAATATAACACTTTTGTGTCCAGAAGCATATTTGCGGGGGATATCAATTCAACGAATTTGCTTGTTTATTCCATGCTTTCATGTTTTGACTAAAAAAAACTGAAAACCCTACCTTCTTACTTCAGTTTAAAAGTGAAAGTAGATTAACATAAATTAAGTGCAATTATTTTACTAAATCTGAATACTGTTATTCATTTTAAACTTAAATCTTTTGGAAAATAATTATGAACATTTTTCAAAGCATTAGATATGCTGTTCTTTTACATTGCTAACTTTTAATTTACAATGGAGCAGCCATTTACATTTTGTCTTTCCTGGAATCCTAACAGTGTGCCTGCCATTTTGTTTCTTTAAATTTTACAGAAAGCAATCGTTTGCTTTTTGTGTTAAAAACAAATTAAACAACTATTAAATTTACCAAACAAATTACTGAAAATAGTTATGGGATTTACTTTTAAACCATATGTGATTAGTAAACATGCATTACATTTCTTCAAAAAGTAATGTTGATGAATTTGTAACCAAATGTACAGTCAAGTTATAACTAGGTGTAAATAAAAATGGTGGGCCAAGTTGAAAATTGTGTTCTCAAAGTTTCGAACTCAGCTATATTCTGATTTCAGCTTTAATAAGGTTATGAAATAAAAAGATCTACATTACATGTAAGTTCCATTAACCCATTTATGCCTAGCAACTAGAAAAATGCCTTGGCAAACAGCGTAGACCCAGATGAGACGCCGCATGATGCGGCTTCTCATCAGGATCTGCGCTGTTTGCTTAAAGGAATTTCTGTAAGAAATATTCTAAATATAGAAATAAATATACTAGACATCCCTAATTTTGGAAATAAATTGATCCGATTTAGAAGGATGTGAGAGTCCACTAGGCATAAATGGGTTAAAGTGACAGGAATTGGATTATAAAGAGCATACAGGTAATGATGTCAAATAAAGATTTATTAGAAAAGTTACCAGCAAGTGGAGGACAAATGACAAGATTTGGCGGATATATGGTCTCAACATGGGCCAGGTTACCTATAGTTTGACCGGATATATCTGGTCGCATCACTGCGATGGTAAATTAAACAGCATTTAGACCCACTGAAACTGGATTAGTTGCATCAGGTGCTATTAAGTATTATACATGCCAATCTGTCATGAAACTTGTAGTCAATGGCCAAGAGATTAAAAAGGAAGGGCAGGGCCTCAGAACAGCAAGGCAGAGGCCCTTCCATTTAGGCCTAGCTGAAGCACTGGTAATCTTTTACGGGCCTTCTTTGAGAATAACTGGCCATCTGTCAAAAACAGCCAACAATGGAAAGCATATTTCACTCCTAAAGCCATTTTGCACCTGTGTACAGGAGTCATGAGACAGTCATTTCAAGGTGAGGAAAGTAAAAACTCAAATAAATGTGCATTGTTGTCTTTTATCTCAGACACGGCTGAAGTCATACGCCATAGTATGTGCGCGTGACAAAATCAATTGATCTTTATGGCTGATAAGGTGTCAACAGTAACAAATAGCTAGCGAGTATTGTTATTAGCATGCAATACAATTATTAGTGATCGTCAATTGTGAAAAAACAGACATTCAATTGCAACTTATGTAACAAACTTTTTGCACTTATGCAAGTGGATTTATTTTTACGGAAAGATCATGTTCAATATCCAGGGGAAAGGCTAACACCACATGCTATTGGCAAAGCCCGATACCTGAGATGCTTTTTAGGTTGTTTGAATGAAAATGCTATTTCTGTGATGTTTGTGTACAAATTAATTTTATACAAGTGTTTGCTGTCTGTTTCTTGTAATTAGAACGATACTGTTATTTTGTACTTTCCGTTTATAACGGCTATAATGGCATGATGCCAATGACACTTGAAAATCATTATTAAAAACGAGAGAGCTGATGGCGTTGAAAGTCTATTTGCAAGATACAGAGAAGTTTCTGCTGAAGTAAATGTTAAAGGATTAGTTGTCTGAATGAAAATGTAAAAGGCTATCAAAAAGATTTTTTTATGAAGAACAAGATTATTGCCAAGCAATACAAGTCCCCTCCTTGCATGAAGCAGAAATATAATAGTCTCCCTGTGTTTTCAAGGGACATAATTCTTTTAAGTTTGCCTTGTAGATGGTAATTTTCTAGAAATAACTCGCTTTTGCCAATAACAGAATCGTTTTACGAACGAAATTTGTTTTAGTTTCTAAGAACGTTTTTTCACGTAAGACGGTCTTAGAAAAAATCACTTAAAATGGTGTAAGCAATGTTCTTGGAAGAAAATGTTAGAAAAATGTTTCTAAACGAAAAATTGTAAGAATTACGGAATACTAAATTAAATATCTATTTCGTCTGCCCAAAATCAGGGAAGGCTTGGAAAAGGAAAACCGTTTCCCCTGTGATTTTGAAATGCGGTATTACAAAAGCTTATTTGCGTTGCAAATAGACTAAAAACTATCTTCCAACGAACGTAATACAAACTGTTAGATAAACTGAATGAGCAAGATGCATGAGTAAACAACAATATTATCGTTGACAAAGTAATTAGTTTAATAGTGGATATGAATTTAAATCAATTTATAAGAAATTAATTTGTATTATTCAAAAGAAATAATGCGTGTGCTTATGATACATTATTGTTTACATTACACTGTGTGCAAGCAACTGGGTAGGGTAACAACCTGGTAATACTACCAATTGACCAACCATCTGAAAAATGGTCACTTGAGAACAAAGGTCACCAGAGTGTCTTTAAAGTTCACTTTGATCATTTCCCTTGACCGACCGCTGTTCTCGGGTTGGACTGTATTGTAAATTGGATTTTCTATTCAGTTTTGAAAAAAGGCCATAGCATGGAAACACCCAAGCTGTCGAGTGGAGGGCAGGAAATATCAACATGAAAAGACAGAGTGTTGGGCTGAAGAACAAGGTCCTAAATTAGGTCAAAGTTCAAGGTTATTATTTACAGCTTGAGTCAAATTTAGGAAATACTGGAAACTATAGGACATAAATATGTCTTTCATGAATGAATGTTTATTTTGCAAGGCTTTTCTAAATTAATTAGCATTATTCGCAGTGTCACGTGCAAGAAGAAGGTCCCTTGTTCAAAGATAAAGGTCAAATTGAATTTTAAAGGTCAAATTTTGGAAATTTTGTACGCCGTGGATTACTTTGTCCAGAATAGATGGATTTTCTTGTGGAGACCGAGTGTCATGTGAAAGAACCAGGTCACTAAGGTCGACATCACAAATCAAGGTCAAAGGTGAAAATGGCAGATTTGGGATTTTAAAATACATTGAAAGAAATTGCAACCAAACACACTTTAATCAAGTCCCAAGGTTGAAGGTCAAGGTTACAATTTTAAGGTTAAGGGGAGATAAGAATAATCTATTGGGACTTACATCTGAATCTTAACCTGAATTCACTGACAGAGATTTCTTTGCCCTTATGGATAAGACCAAATAATAGTTATAAAATCAACCAAGTAAGCCCTGACGGGAAAGCAAGCTTTTATCCAGTGCAATTAATTTGTGAAATGAAGTGTTTGTTGTGCAGACCTGTCTGGAGTGAATCCTGAAAACATTTGTAAGCAAATTATCAGTTAACTTTTGCCCATGCTTGATCTGGAATCTGATGGTAGAATAAAACGCATGAAAACCATGGATCTATGAGCTAGGAGCAAACTGTAATATCTGCTTAACAATTTAATATGTCAGGTAAAACAGTTTCACGCTCAAATTGTTGCCTTGAAAAAAGATAACTTCTTTCTGAGATAGATTAGGCTTATCATGATGACCTATTTGAGAGATTCAGCAACTAACGTGTAGATAGTCATTGCCATCAGTATATTGATGATTAAGATAAGACAATTTATTTGAGAGCTGGTTTGATTTTTAGCATAGGTGCAACGCACCTATGCTTAAGGTATATACGACATTTCGAAAACCCACATCGATCGGTTGTCCATTTTGAAGCCTTACCTGATCAAAAATCAGACGAAATATCTATTTAATTTAGTATATGGTAATTCTTACAATATTTTTTTTGGAAACGTTTTTCTAACGTTTTCTTCCAAGAATATTGCTGCCACCGTTTTTAGTGAATTTTTCTAAGACCGTTTTACGTGAAAAAACCTCCTAAGAAACTAAAACAAATTTCGTTCGTAAAACAATTCTGTTCTTGTTAATAGTGACCTCACACCTAATTTCTATTTCCTTTGTTTACTGTTCTGTGAGAGGTCAAATGTTTACATAACTGAATTCATAAGGCCCTGGTTTAAGGATATGTAACATTTCATCGGTTAATTATAAATAGAAATTAAAACATATTCTCAGCAGGAAGTGGGGCATAAAGCACTTTTATTCTTTGAAAATGTGTAAAAAAATGGCGGAGTACGATGAATGTCTTCTGATTTATGACATGGATTCTGACCTGCCTTTCTATGGATTGGATGAAGTAGAGTTTGAAAGTAATAGAGATGTGTGAATTGAAGTTAAAATGATTTACTTTGAGCCAGAAATTAACGTTACGAGTAGAGCTAACGGTTTAAATGTGGCATCAGATTTAATGGATTCGCGCAAATTTTTGACGAGTGTTGTGTCTGTAAAATATTAAATGGAAAGCTGTAAATGTCGGAAAAGAAAACGGATGGTTGCATAATGGTATGCGTGAAATAATGTAATTCTACGTATTTATTTTCATAGTTATGTCATTTTGTAACCATTCACATTCGTCACTATTTGGAATTCCCGTTTCTAAAAATAGAACAATTTGGTAACAAGGGGGGCGACTCGTGATATCAGCAATCGTTAAGGTTACAATATACTAAATAATCGAGTCATGAAGGACTGTAATCTCTTAACAAATCATCATATTTTTCTCGAAGGCATGTTATACACTTTAGACTGTTGTTCTGGTTTTATCGTTTGGAGATATTTATAGGGTAAGCATAGGTGTTCACTACTAAATCCCTGAAATAGGATAAAGTTGGAGATTAAAGTAAAAAATGGCACTGCAAACGGTAACAATCCACTAGAAAACGGCCGAAAAAAAGGCGCATAAACAGTCGATTTTGATTTGAGTCGAATTCTTTTTTGGTTTGAACATGACATATCTTTTTTATTGCTTAAATCGATTCAGCTAAGAATGCCCGTCAAGAAAAGGTATGGTTATGGGGGTCTCTATGTGCAAAATGTTGTATTTATTTTCGCTCAAAGTTGTCGCTTTTACATCGAAACATATAAGGAAACTATTTAGTATATTTTGACCTAAACATTTACTTCAGCAGCAACTTCCCTGTATCTTGCAGGGTCGTGCCACATAACTTGTGTAAGGGTTTATATCCATTCATGCTACCGCTTTAATAAAGCCTTCGTCCTTTGTGTTCAATTCGTTTTCCTTATTCAAGAAGGAGCTCAAACCAGTTAAAGGGATCTTTTCACGCTTTGGTAAATTGACAAAATTGAAAAAAGTTGTTTCAGATTCGCAAATTTTCGTTTTAGTTATGATATTTGTGAGGAAACAGTAATACTGAACATTTACCATGGTCTAATATAGCCATTATATGCATCTTTTGACGATTTTAAAACCTAAAAATTATAAAGCGTTGCAACGCGAAACGATTGAATAATTTGGAGAGTTCTGTTTTTGTCGTTAAATTTTGTGAAACTACGAAGATTGCTTTTATAAGGTATAAAATACGTCAAGTATGTATACTCGGCGGAATAGCTCAGTAGGCTAGAGCGTTTTTACTTCAGAACTCGGGCAGGACTCCAGGGGTCAATGGTTCGAAACCTGCTCCGGACAATGTTCTTTTCCTTTTTTTAATTTTATTCTTGATTTTTTACTGAAGCCTTTACGATCCAATGTTTACATTTATCAATATAAAGCATTTAATGAATGAATTAAAAAATGCCAAAATCTGTGAAAAGGCCCCTTTAAAGATCTGATTATTAGAACACAATGATTATGGTTCTCTCATTCTTTTATTTGCTTCCATGTATTCAAGTTTCTGTAAACTTCTAGGAACTATTTTTATGTGGGAGTAAATTTGTAATGAACTCAAAGAATCCAGGTACTCAGATCAATAAATAAAGCCAAAGAGGAAATATGACCCAAAAGCAGAACTTGATTCATGTGGGGAATTGTCAGGTGTATTATCAGGTGTTCACACAGCATCTCAACATAGCTTTCTGGACTCCACTGTGCTATTGTAAGGTTGAAGATTTTTAAGTGTAAGTTATTTTGTGTCACTTCTTAAGGCATGATTTTAACTCCCCTGGGCATTTAGTGCTCATCGTGAAATTTAAGTATACTGTGTTGTCGGAATGTGCGTGTGTGCGTCCGTCTGTTTTCTTATAACGACTTAACCTCGTTAACTGCTGGGCAGATTGAATGAAACCTAAGTGGAATGATGGTTACGGGTGTCCCTAAGTGGAATGATGGTTACGGGTGTCCCTAAGTGGAATGATGGTTACGGGTGTCCCTAAGTGTAATGATGGTTACGGGTGTCCCTAAGTGGAATGATGGTTACGGGTGTCCCTAAGTGGAATGATGGTTAGGGGTGTCCCTAAGTGGAATGATGGTTACGGGTGTCCCTGAGTGGAATGATGGTTACGCGTGTCCCTTTTTCAAAGTTGTTCAAATCATTACAGTCAATAATTATTGCATATATAGGTAAACAGAGTTATAAATAAAAACTTAAAAAATCTCTAAAACCACATGATTTTATATTTGCTGTGTACAATCTTCTTGTGGTTCCATATTACAATGAAATAAATGAATGCCATCATCTTAGATAGAACTGATTTCACTCTTGAAGTTTTAATCCCATCTTCACAAAACTCGATAAAAGTATTTGATGTTATAATCTCTGAGCCGAGTTTGATGATCCACCAAATAGCTTTAAAACTGCACTAATTTACTACTTGAGGTAGTAAAATGGTAATTTTTAACTCATTTGTCCAATTTTTCATGTATCCAAAGTTGGTTTATATCTCAAGATCAATTAAACATAAAGAGGACTTGACTGCTTAAGTTGACAAATCATCAATATCATTTCATTTTGTAATCCGAACATCCATGGCTTTGCTACTAAAATTGTAAGCTTTCTTGCAGTTATTTTACCTTGCAAAAACCCCTGCTTCCTCGAAAACAGAAGGCCGTACAGTTCTCATGGAGAGATTACTGATAGAATGTCAAGATAAGGATGACCTAAAACTGTTTGAAAAACCATGAATGAATGAAATATCCTCCAGGAGTAAGAGATGTCTGAGTGCCAGACCGTTTATAGATTTTAAGGAAGCTATTGACTAACTTTCCAGTCATGTCAAATGTTATTTCTGAACTCGTGTTTCTTTGGGTTGTTTTCTTTGTGAATGGATTGCGAGTCAATAAGAGGAACATTTGAAATAGTGGGCTATTGATGTTTGTGGCGGTTTAGTTGGTCTGAAACTGTGCTTGATCCTTGTGAGGAATTTGTTTAATTGATTTGTATATTTGTGTACATTATGGACATAGTGCGAAGCCTATGATACCTATGAATATATTTACATGTAAATGTGAGATTGGATATGTATGTGTGAAGTTAAAGACATGAAAGAAAAAATTGCATTAAAGTTATTTTGGAATGTAAACCTGGCTGGGGTCAAGAACATGCGTTATCGTGAAAACATATAGGAGTGGCCTCCAGATAGATAGCGCTTCATGGAAATATATACATTACTGGAAACCTATTCCAAAGGTGGCAGTTTTGTAGGCATATTGATGAAAACAATCCGAATTTGTAGGCATATTGATTAAACCAATCAGAATTTGTTAGACAAAGAAGGCTTGGAAGTGTTTTGTGATTTGATTAATTTTTTCATGACAAAACCCAATGGAAGGTAATTGTGACTGAATGGTTATAACTATTAGTAAAACCCAATGGAAGGTAATTGTGACTGAATGGTAATAACTATTAGTATGAGGCAAGTTGCTTTATGGGAATTTATTCAAGAAATTAGTTTGCATTTGTGGATGCAAGGAAAGAAATATTAGTTTTGCGTATTTTAATGAGAAAAACATTTGCTATGACGATGGAAGCGTGTTTTAATGTGTTGATGCTGATTGAGATCAATGTGTGAATCAGTTTTCATGAGTGGATTAGAGTAGTTTTGTTTTCATAATTTAATTAAAGTAGAAATGACATAAACCTTTTAACATTAACATTAATGAATGCAGAAGAGATCTTACACAAACATTGACTATTTGCAACAAATCCTCAAAACTTATTGTGAAAGGGGTGATTCCATCTATGAAAACTCATTTTAATATTTTTTTTTGGTCATTGGCGTGAGCAAATATCCTTTAATCATATACATTTTTTAAGTCTATTAAATTTTGTGATTTAAGTCAAGCTCACTTACACGTTTTGCTGTACCTTTTTCATGCAAATTTTTTCTCTTTCATTTCCATTGTAAACTGCCTAAAATTTAAGCAATCGTCTATTTGAAATAAAAATAACTGAAATTGTGATCAGAGGGGGAAATCACGTGACAAACAATTAAGATGGTGACATCAATTTTGAGACAGGTATTTATTGCCGTTTTATACCCTTCATTTCTTTTATGAATTGTTAACATGCCGCTCACTATCCAGCCATATCAGCAAGAGAATCATAAGCCTTTATTTTGTAATAGCATTCGCTCTTTATCTTGAGTTTACTCCCTTCAAAATTTCTTAGCGGGTTGACCAAGTTACATCACTAAGAAAATTTGTAGCATGAAAAGTTGAGATTGAAAGCAAATTTTAATACGAAATAAACGTTTATCACTTTCTTGCTGATTATGGCTCAGGAAAGTGAACGGCATTTAAACAACTAATATAAGTAAAAACGGGTATTTATTTAATGCTTTCCGGTGGTTTATAGAGAAATATCAGTGAAATAAAACTGGTATTTCACTGTTTTAAACAGTGAAAAATAACAGTGAAAAATATTGATATTTTTCACTGTTTATTGAGAAATGACGTCATTTTTTAACGAAATGACGTCATAAAACTAGCGAAATTATGCAGTTAAACTCTTTTACAATGTAAATAAACCATGAAAAAAGCATAAAATAAAAAGACAATTTGTTGGATTCGATGGAATATTTGTGCCACTCGTGAAAATATTATTTTATATGATAACTCGTGAAATAAAATAGATATTCCACCGAATCCAACAAATATCCTCTATGCAATGGTAAAAAATACCTGTCTCTCAGCATGGTCACTGCCATCTTGTGTGTCACGTGCTTACCCGCTCTGGCGATTGCTGTCAGTAAGTAAATAGCGTTTGGAATGACAAAATGGTTAGGAATTGCATTAACCTTGAATAAATTGTCTAAGAAATGTTAGCCTTGTTCTGGGAAAACTGGGCTTAATGCATGTGTGTCAAGTGCGATGACTCTTAATGCATGTGTGTCAAGTGCGATGACTCTTAATGCATGTGTGTCAAGTGCGATGACTCTTAATTTATATGTCTAAAAAAAAGTAATATCTAGCTCACATAAACCCTGAAGCTATCTTAAAATTCAATTCTAAAATGCTTTAAATGTGTTGCGCAATAGACAAACTATCAAAACTACAAAACATAATGAGCAAAACTTCACTTTAGTGGCCATGAAGTTTATACGAGACTCCTCCTAGGAAAACTGGACTCAATGCATGTGTGTTAAGAGTCTATGTCAATTTATTAAGCATTAAAGGAAATAGGGCATAAATCACTTGATTTGCTCTTCTTACTTGTTTATGCTTAAATGTATGAAGGAACTTCTGTTAATGCAATTTGGTAATTTGGGAATTTCCTTTGACTACAATTTTGAAAGTCTCTGAGACTTCCATGACAACAGTTTTGGAAGTTCTGGAACCTCTGTACCTGCAATTTAAGAAGTTCTTGAACTTCCATAACTGCAATTTTTTAAGTTCTGAAACTTTCTTCACTGGAATTTTGGAAGTCCTGAGACACAAACTGGGAGGGAGTTACTCTCAAACTTTCCTCCATTCAAGCTTTGGTAGAGGTCAACGACCCCCGAGTTGTTCCTTAATGAAAGCTCTGGTAAAAGTCAAAACTCCCAAGTTGTCCTTTAATGAGAGCTCTTCCCAAATAATGCAGGCAGTTACTCAACTGTAAGCAGATTTTATTGAACCGGAAAACACTAAAAGAAATCAGTTTGATCTACAAAATCTGTAAGCGTCCTAGCTCCTAGCGTCTTTTAAGATAAGCAATACCTTCGGTTTTGATATCAACATTTTGGTTTCTGCATTTACTCAGAAAAAAGCAGATCTTGTCATGTGTAAATAGAAGTTTGTGCAGGGTGTGATATGGTGATTCCTGATAAAAATATGGATCATTTTTTCATAAGGTCCTACAAAGTGCTATGTATGAAATCACATTTAAAGCTGCATTCACTTTATATGCAGTTTTATGCATTAAACACATTTAAAGCTGCATTCACTTTATATGCAGTTTTATGCATTAAACACATTTAAAGCTGCATTCACTTTATATGCAGTTTTATGCATTAAACATAGTTAAAGCTGCATTCACTTTATATGCAGTTTTATGCATTAAACACATTTAAAGCTGCATTCACTTTATATGCAGTTTTATGCATTAAACACATTTAAAAATGCATTCACTTTATATGCAGTTTTATGCATTAAACACATTTAAAGCTGTGTTCACTTTATATATTGCAGTTTTATGCATTAAACACATTTAAAGCTGTGTTTGCAGGTATCTTGAAATATCATGCATTGAAAAAAAAAAAGTTTAAAGCTGCATATTAAAACTCAAGATGAAGAATGAAGTACATGTAACTGGATTTTTTTAATTTATTAGCTGATTTTAAATTAACTGAGCAAAAACGCAAACCATACAACGACATATCACTTCTAACACCAGTCTGCCTACCTTAAAGGTCAAAGGTCAAATATGGAAAAAAAGAAGTTACAAATTCCTGTCACCGGCATTTACTGATGGATTTTAAAATAACTTGGGAGAAATTTCAACTTTAATAAGGCCATGTGTCATGTGTAACACTCATCGCCCTACTTTAAAGGTCAAGGTCTAACTTACGGGTGAAAAGTCATATTTAGCCATTAAAGAGATTGTCTGGGGGCCGTTTTATAAACGATTGAATGACCATGTTAACTTATGAGAGAATTTCGTAATTATGCCCCCCTTCGAAGAAGAGGGGGTATATTGCTTTGCTCATGTCGGTCTGTCGGTCGGTCTCAAGAACGCTTGGGCTTAGGATCATGAAACTTCATAGGTACATTGATCATGACTCGCAGATGACCTCTATTGATTTTGAGGTCACTAGGTGAAAGGTCAAGGTCACGGTGACCAGAAATAGTTAAATGGTTTTTGAATGATAACTCAAGAACGCATACGCCTAGGATCATGAAACTTCATGGGTAGATTTATCATGACTTGCAGATGAACCCTATTGATTTTGAGGTCACTAGGTCAAAGGTCAAGGTCACGGTGACCCGAAATAGTAAAATGGTTTCTGGATGATAACTCAAGAACGCATACGCCTAGGATCATGAAACTTCATGGGTAGATTGATTATGACTCGCAGATGACCCCTATTGATTTTGAGGTCACTTAAGGTCAAAGGTCAAGGTCATGGTGACCCGAAATAGTAAAATGGTTTTCGGATGATAACTCAAGAACGCATACGCCTAGGATCATGAAACTTCATAGGTAGATTGATCATGACTTGCAGATTACCCCTATTGATTTTGAGGTCACAAGGTCAAAGGTCAAGGTCACGGTGACCCGAAATAGTAAAATGATTTTCGGATGATAACTCAAGAACGCTTAGGCCTAGGATCATGACACTTCATAGGTACATTGATCGTGACCCGCAGATGACCCCTATTGATTTTCAGGTCACTAGGTCAAAGGTCAAGGTCACAGTGACAAAAATCGTATTCACACAATGGCTGCCACTACAACGGACAGCCCTTATGGGGGTCATGCATGTTTTACAAACAGCCCTTGTCTTAATAAGCAGATGAACTAGCTCGCTATGCTCGTCAAATATATACGGCACTAGAGATGCTAATGTAAGTAATTAAGTACTAAAAAATTTATAAAAATATGATATGGACTTAAGCAATTATGCATCTTCGAAAAATGTATCGTATTGTAAATGTGTATTACGATGTTTTTTGAAAGGGTCCCCTGGACTTTAAATTTAAATTCATTATTCAATTTTAAAATATCTTGCCACCAATGACCACCATGAAATGACAACATGTTCTGTAAATCGCCCATATCCCTACCTCAAAGGTCAAGGTCACACTTAGAGGTCAAATGAAACATTTGGCCATAAAGCCTTCTTTTCATTAGTTTAGTTTTGAGACAAAATTGGACTGTTGGGAATCCAGGTCCTATGGACACATGCCTTGTTTTGAAATGTTGGCGTTAGATTTATTGGTCCAATGTCCCGTTTTGCTAATTGGTTGTATGGCCCTTTATAGCATCAGTGATTATTTGTTGTCAAACCTGTTGATGTTTTATTCATAGCTAGGTCTTTATAATGCCTCTTAAAAACATAAATACACATGTATACATTAATTTTAATTGATGTTTTGTTTATTTGTGCAATATTAGTCTTTCAAAGCATCATGCATTTGTTGTGTATGTAGATGTTTAACTGATTGTTGTTAATGTCCCTTTAACTCACTGGTGTTACATGTATAGCCCTTGAAGCATCAATTAACATTTGAGTCGCGTTCTGAGAAAACTTGGCTTAATGCATTTGCGTAAAGTGTCGTCCCAGATTGGCCTGTGCAGTCCACACAGGCTAATCAGGGACGACACTTTCTGCTTTTATGGTATTGTTAGTTTCAAGGAAGTCCCTCCTTACCGAAAATCAATTTTAGGCGGAAATTGTCATCCCTGATTAGCCTGTGCAGACTGCACTGGCTAATATGGGACAACACTTTACGCACATGCATTAAGCCCAGTTTTCCCAAAACAAGGCTCATTTGTTTTCACAACTCTTCATAAACTGCAGCTTCTGTTCAAGTTTAATACCCAGTGGCTGACTGATTATTCAATTAATGGGTTGCAAGGCTAATGCTTGTGTTCTGTATGATTGAAGGGCATGTTTTATAAAACAACAAACAGTGCGTAAAAAAAGAGTGAAATGGATGTTTTCTGAAACTCCAGTTAATGTGTAAAAAAGTATAAAAAGGAAATGATAGTTAAATAAAGCTGAAGCTGTGAATGCTGAAATGGAGGCAAAAATGGCTTCACTTTTTACACGTGGAAACAGTTTGAAAAAAGTGAGTGGTGGTGGTACATGTAGATACAAACCGGCGGACAGCATGGAGTATAAGCGTGAACGTAGTGTCAGATTGAGTCCTGAAGTATCTGTACAGCATAAGGTAAACAAACAATTTTCTTTGAAATTAATTTTAATCCCTTCATGGTGTCAAAGAAATAGGGTTGTTTTTTTTTGTGTGTGTAAATGTTAATATAGTTAATTAGAATAGCAAGTATAAATGTTACTATAAACCGGCTGCGGGATACACATCCAAGAGTACTGAAAGCCCTGAAATCATAAATCATACGGTCAAATCTAATGGGAAATTTAGGGTCAGGTCTGGGGTATGGGGATACTTTTGTTTATTCAAGGAAGCCTGGTTAGTGTATGGCAGAGTTCGAGAGTTTTCTGTGTGTTTCTGAGTCAGTTGAATTTGGGCTTAAGACCAGAGCGTTTGTTGTTTGGAAGGAGGTGCCATCAGAATTTCTGATCGTCGGCCACATTGTGGAGGCATCTAGAGTGTTGTGTTTATAGAAGGAATCTAAATGGGGTATGTTATTTAACAATAATCTTTCTCGTCCAACATATGCATTATTGTAGTAATCATTCTGTATTGTTTTGTTTTTCTTGTAAAACTTGTAGTGCTTGATGTTACGGAAATAGTATGTTATTGCCATGTGATTTTGATAAGTAGTAAAATGTGGTATAATTGAAAGCTGTTATAAGGGATTAATCATAAGCATAATGATCTGAATGGATATTCTTATATCCTTGTAGATCCCATTTTTGTTGGTGTAAGAATTACGATGAAGAAAGTTGATGGAAAAGGGGATAGAAGATAGAAGTTTAATAAGACGTATGTTGCATACTAGAACTAGTTGAATATTGGCCATCAGTTTCACAAAGACAACTACAAATAAATTATACAGAGAAACGCACTGACAGGAAGGAAGCATTCATATCATAGTAAACCTCAAAAAGTGTAGCAGTGATGTGCACTGTGTAGTTCCGATTGGGTAACTGGAAAGAACTGGACCTGAGAACTGAATATATATTTATGACGTTCACAGCGGAGCACAGCAAGAACATTTGTTTTTACCATTTGACATTCGATCATCATGGATAATCTAAACTGAAATTTCTTATTTGTTTTTAAATGTGCATGCTTTTAGAATAGAAATTAAAGCATGAAAATTAAATAGATAAATAGATAAATAAACTTTGTAATCCTCTTTGCAGTATTGTGATTTGCATAGACCCCAAAATTTAAAGTCCTTTCCTTCTATCTGAGGGACATTGGTGGACTTTTGTTTACATTCAAAGTTTATAGTTAGTTTGCTAAACTATACTATCAAAAATCTTTGACAAAACTGGTAGTACGGGTGGGGTTATGCTATTCGATTATCACAGAGAAATACTGCAGTGAGGAAATAAAAGCTTGTCTGTAAATTCAAGAGAAATTTTATCTCTGTGTGCTGTGCTGTTAATACCTGGGTTGTTATCTCTAAGGGGACTTGCTACAGGTCAGTGTGAGGTCACAGGCACTGGTCAGGTCAGGCAAAGGGGAGAAACTGTTAAAAGGGGCCAGCAGGTTATTATAAGAGTTAACTTTCTTGTTAAATCCCTTATTCATTGGGTTTGATTTTCACCATGTCTGATTTGGAAAATCTTTTTCAAATGGGTGAAAAGTCCGGTTTGTCCGGGGAAACTTTGCTCTCCTTTATAAGAGAAAGAGAGGAGGCAGAAAGGAAAGAAAGAGCTTATGAGCGTGAAGAGAGAAATAGAGAGAGAGAATTTAAGAAATTAGAAATGGAGAGAGAAATTGAGATGGAAAGATTACGTAGTGGGTCACAGAGAGGTGATAGTCGTACTACTAGTGAGAGTGGTACTAAGGCTAAGTTGCCAAAGTTACCCAATTTTGATGACAAGCGTGATAGCATGGATGCATATCTCAAAAGATTTGAGCGATTTGCAGAGAGTGCTGGATGGAAGAAGGAATGTTGGGGTGCAAATTTGAGTGCACTGTTGCAGGGGCGTGCCCTGGATGTGTATTCGAGACTCACAGTTGCTGAGGCTAATGATTATCAGAAACTTAAGGATGCCCTGCTAAAAAGGTTCAATCTCAACGAAGATGGTTTCAGGGAAAAGTTTCGTAGTAGTAAATGTGAATCAGGGGAGACAGCGTCTCAATTTGTAATTCGATTGGGAGATTACTTAACCAATTGGATGTGCCAGGCTGGGTCTGACGAAACCTATGAGGGTTTAAGAGATTTGATTTTACGTGAGCAATACTTGAATGGGTGCTCAAAGGGACTGCAAGTGTTCTTAAAGGAGCGTAAGTTTGCTTCAGTAACAGAGATGGCCGATTGTGCAGATCGGTATATTGAGGCCCATGAGGGCAATGGCAAAACGGGGAATGAATCTAGAGATGGTGTGAAAGGTAAGGCTTGCTTTGTTTGCAATGGACCACATTTACGTAAAGACTGCCCGAGGATAAATGGTCGGAACACCATGGGCACAAACAACCATAGGGGTGGTAACCTATCAGGCCAGTATTCAGGTAATGGTTTCAAAAGCTGGGAACCAGCAAGAGGTGGAAGAAGACCTGAAGACAAGTATGACCGAAAGGTGAGTAAATCTAGTTTGTCGGCGTGTGGCCTATCCCAAGGAAAGGTAAGTCTGTCATGTGGTCACAAATTACCTGTCATGTCGGCAGCGTGTGATGGACCTATTCGGGAAAATATGCCGGAGTGCATAGGATGGGTCAACGGAAAACAAATTCGTGTCTTGAGGGATACTGGATGTTCATCAGTGGTGGTAAAGAGGTCTCTTGTACCAAACCACAGTTTTACTGGGAAAGTTCAGAATTGTGTCTTACTTGATGGAACAGTGAGACAATTCCCCACGGCAAAAGTGTTTGTGGAAACACCTTATTTTACAGGTAAGGTTATTGCCATGTGTGTTGAAAGTCCAGTATACGACTTGATATTGGGGAATATTGACGGAATCAGAGATATTGCAATTGGAGAATATGCGACCATATCAGAAGAGAAGAAAGTGGATGAAACGGTGAACGAACAGGCAGCAGTAGTCACCAGAGCTCAGGCTTCAAAAGAAAAGGTAAGCAAAATCAAACCGTTAAAGGTGCCAACACAGATCAAGGGGATGAATCCACAGATGTTTCAAGAAGCACAGAAAAGTGACCCAACTCTTCAAGCTGCCCGGGAACAAGCAATGTCGGAAGAGGTAAAGCAGTGTGGAAAACTGAATACTTCTCGGTATTATGAACGCAATGGATTCTTGTACCGTGAATTTACGTCTCCTAAACATAACAAGGGAGAACCTGTTTGTCAGCTTGTTGTCCCTAAGGAATTTCGAGATGAAATCATGAAGATAGCTCATGAGAGTTTATTAGGAGGACATCTAGGAATGCAGAAAACATTGGATAAAGTACTGTCACAATTTCATTGGTCTGGTGTAATGTCAGATGTGACACGTTTCTGTACCTCCTGTGATACCTGTCAGAGGATGACATCAAAAGGAAAAGTTTCCAAGGTTCCGTTGGGAGAAATGCCATTAATAGATACACCATTTAAACGCGTGGCTGTTGATCTGATTGGACCTATTACACCAGTTAGTGACAGAGGAAACCGGTACATATTAACGGTGGTTGACTACGCTACAAGATATCCGGAGGCGATGGCATTGAAGAACATTGAGACAGAAACCGTTGCAGAGGCATTAGTAGACATTTTCACTCGAGTTGGAGTTCCACAAGAAATGCTTAGTGACATGGGAGCACAGTTTACATCTGGACTCATGAAGGAGATAAGTAGGCTGTTGTCCATGAAACAGTTAGTGACTACACCATACCATCCCCAGTGTAACGGGTTAGTGGAAAGAATGAATGGCACGCTGAAGTCCATGATAAAGCGTATGTGTACAGAGCGACCCAAGGACTGGGACAAGTACATTTCGCCAGCCTTGTTCGCATACAGAGAAGCCCCACAGGCAAGCACAGGGTTTTCTCCATTTGAACTGCTCTACGGGAGAACAGTAAGAGGACCAATGCAAATATTAAGAGAGATGTTGACACAGGAAACCCTTAGTGAAGAGGTAAAAACTGTTTATGAATACGTTTTGGACCTAAAGGAAAGGCTAGCAGAAACAATGCAATTTGCACAAGAAGAACTGAAGAAATCTGCTGGAAAATACAAGAAACACTTCGATAAGAAAGCGAGGCAAAGAACATTTTCAGTAGGAGAGCGAGCTCTAGTTCTGTTGCCAACAAACCGAAACAAATTGCTCATGCAGTGGCAAGGGCCATATGAAATTGTAGAGAAAGTTGGTGAATCAGACTACCGACTTGACGTCAATGGTCACGTGAAGACATACCATGCCAATATGTTGAAGAAATATGTGGAGAGAATTGGCAATGAGGCTGAAACTGGTCAGGCTGGATTACTGATAAATATCGCAGCGGCCATTATTGAAGACGACAAGGTACCAAGTGGTGAGAAGGACTGTTTAAGTGAGTATGGTCGATTTAATGAAGAGATACAATGTCCTATAATAGAACAATCAGAATCTGTTGAAGATGTCAAACTTGGTGAAAACCTAGATGCCAAACAATGCGAATCTTTGCAAACATTACTTCAAGACTTCCAAGACGTGTTAACTGACATTCCTGGGAAAACCAATTTGGTAGAACACCATATTAAAACAACTACAGATGATCCAATTCGTTCAAGGCCATATCCTGTTCCACATGCTGTGAAGGAGACCATAAACAAAGAAGTTCAGGAGATGTTAAGAATGGGTGTCATTGAACCATCAGATTCACCATATAGATCACCAGTCGTTATAGTGAAGAAACCAGATGGCACTAATAGATTTTGTGTGGACTTTCGCAAGTTAAATCAGGTCACAGTCTTTGATGCTGAGCCAATGCCATGTCAGGATGACATTTTTGCACGCTTATCCCACTGTCGTTACTTTTCGAGAATTGATTTGTCAAAGGGGTACTGGCAGATTCCAGTTTCCGAGGAAAGCAAAAAGTATACTAGCTTTGCAACTGACACCGGGCTATGGCAATTTCGAAGAATGCCATTTGGACTGGCATGCGCACCCGCTGTCTTCAGCAGAATGATGAGAATGTTGCTGAAAGACCTTAGTGGAGTGGATAACTTTTTAGACGATATGTTCCTGTTCACCGAGACATGGGAGGAGCATCTTACGTTGATTGCAGAAGTCTTAGGGCGCCTGCGAAATGCTGGACTGACGGCAAAGCCTAGCAAGTGCATGTTGGCTTGTGAGAGACTTGATATCTTAGGACACCAAGTAGGGCACGGAAAAGTGGAACCAAACCCACAGAAGGTTACAGCAATAGCTCAAGCCGAAAGACCACGAACCAAGACTGAACTTCGATCCTTCTTAGGGCTGGTAGGTTATTATCGTAAGTTCATACCAAACTTTGCTGCTGTGGCTGTACCACTTACCGACCTCACCAAGAAAGGTAAACCCAATACCTTGGTTTGGGAATCACCTCATGAAAGGGCATTCAAGGAATTGAAGGAACGAGTGACGATGTCACCAATTCTCCGAATGGCAGATTTAGGTAAGCCATTTATTCTACGTACAGACGCCTCTAATGTAGGTTTAGGGGCAGTACTTCTGCAAGAACATGAGGATGGTAAGTTTCCGGTAGCATATGCAAGTCGTAAATTGCTGCAAAGGGAAAGAAATTATTCGGTGGTTGAGAAAGAATGCCTTGCAGTTGTGTGGGGAATACAGAAATTCCACACATACTTATATGGTAAGAAGTTTCTGTTAGAAACAGACCACATGCCACTGGTATATCTGAACAAGGCAAAGGATTCTAATGGCAGAATCATGCGTTGGGCTCTTGTTTTGCAGGCTTGCCGGTTCACTGTTGTTGCTATAAAGGGAACTGAAAATGTCGGGGCTGATTATCTCAGTCGAAAATCTGGGACATGAGTCATGAACCTAGTCTTGACACAAATCCAAAAGGTTGAGACAGAAATTGGGAATTTCATCTTAAGTAGGGGGGTGTGTCAAAGAAATAGGGTTGTTTTTTTTTGTGTGTGTAAATGTTAATATAGTTAATTAGAATAGCAAGTATAAATGTTACTATAAACCGGCTGCGGGATACACATCCAAGAGTACTGAAAGCCCTGAAATCATAAATCATACGGTCAAATCTAATGGGAAATTTAGGGTCAGGTCTGGGGTATGGGGATACTTTTGTTTATTCAAGGAAGCCTGGTTAGTGTATGGCAGAGTTCGAGAGTTTTCTGTGTGTTTCTGAGTCAGTTGAATTTGGGCTTAAGACCAGAGCGTTTGTTGTTTGGAAGGAGGTGCCATCAGAATTTCTGATCGTCGGCCACATTGTGGAGGCATCTAGAGTGTTGTGTTTATAGAAGGAATCTAAATGGGGTATGTTATTTAACAATAATCTTTCTCGTCCAACATATGCATTATTGTAGTAATCATTCTGTATTGTTTTGTTTTTCTTGTAAAACTTGTAGTGCTTGATGTTACGGAAATAGTATGTTATTGCCATGTGATTTTGATAAGTAGTAAAATGTGGTATAATTGAAAGCTGTTATAAGGGATTAATCATAAGCATAATGATCTGAATGGATATTCTTATATCCTTGTAGATCCCATTTTTGTTGGTGTAAGAATTACGATGAAGAAAGTTGATGGAAAAGGGGATAGAAGATAGAAGTTTAATAAGACGTATGTTGCATACTAGAACTAGTTGAATATTGGCCATCAGTTTCACAAAGACAACTACAAATAAATTATACAGAGAAACGCACTGACAGGAAGGAAGCATTCATATCATAGTAAACCTCAAAAAGTGTAGCAGTGATGTGCACTGTGTAGTTCCGATTGGGTAACTGGAAAGAACTGGACCTGAGAACTGAATATATATTTATGACGTTCACAGCGGAGCACAGCAAGAACATTTGTTTTTACCATTTGACATTCGATCATCATGGATAATCTAAACTGAAATTTCTTATTTGTTTTTAAATGTGCATGCTTTTAGAATAGAAATTAAAGCATGAAAATTAAATAGATAAATAGATAAATAAACTTTGTAATCCTCTTTGCAGTATTGTGATTTGCATAGACCCCAAAATTTAAAGTCCTTTCCTTCTATCTGAGGGACATTGGTGGACTTTTGTTTACATTCAAAGTTTATAGTTAGTTTGCTAAACTATACTATCAAAAATCTTTGACACATGGGGTAAGCAACACTGTTTGTTTTTGAGTTGCAGATGGAAGCTTCAGAGACGTAATTGCTTCAAATGTTTTAACTAAAAATGAGGTGTTGTGGGCATCTTGCTGTTGGTATTTTATATTTTCATATTTTATTAGTGAATTAATCTATATTTAACTGTCCATTTGTCAATATTTTATTGGTGAATAAATACATATTTCTTTGGTGAATTAATCAATACTTTAAAATTGGTGAATTAATCAACATTTCTGTCTGTTTAATTGGTGAATTCATCAAGATATTATTAGTGACATGTGTTTAATCGACGAATTCATCAATATGTTATTGGTGAAATAATCATTGTTTTATTGATGTATTAGCACAATTTGATGAGAACATTCCATGTTTAAATCAACAAAACTGAACAAAATTACTGATTTGGAAACTTCTTTGTCTGGTGCATCCTAGAAAAATGATGACTCATTCAATTCAAGCCCGACTTGTCTCTAATTAAATTCAGTCTCAAAATCTTGGCAAAATCTTAACCAAGTTTCCACACAAACCCTCAACATATGAATCATTCTTAATTTAGTAAAACCGCCTGGGAGAAAGCATGGCTACAACAAAGAAAAGGAAAGAAAAACATGCATTGCCTTTAAGACAGATGTTGAATATCCAGGGGTAAAATTGTAATGCTGTGGTAGAAGTTATAGGATTATAATTACCATGATGACTTGTGTTATCTTTTGCTAGACATAATACATTGGCTGATAAAATTCTGCATTATGTGGTATTATACAGATGTACACTGTATGTTCATAGGGCCCTTGGTGTTAAGTTTAAGGATGATGAGTATCCCAACACATCTTGTACTGTGAAGACATGGAGGTGGAGTGGGAGTAACTGAAGTGTTACATGTACATACCCCTTACCACTTAGATATGTATTGTACTGTGAAGACATGGAGGTGGAGTGGGAGTAACTGAAGTGTTACATACCCCTTTACCACTTAGATATGTATTGTACTGTAAAGACATGGAGGTGGAGTGGGAGTAACTCCAGGGTTCCCTCTGGGCTTTAAAAAGTTGTCGCCACCTACTTTCGCCAAATTTAAAAAGTTGTCGCCACACTGGGGCTACATTTGGGCAATGAAGATCATGTTGTTATAATAAGAACAAAAACTGAGCATTTTACAGTATGTTAAAGGAATTGATTTAATAACAGTATTATTAATAATAACAACACATTTAACATTGGTCATTAAATAAAGGCACATTCAATCAGTTGTAAGTCTTGTTGATTGACATTTTCTTAGCAGCCTGAATATGTTGCCACAGCTTGGGTGCTACAGCAGCTTTCTGGTTATCTGAAAGTACAAAAATGGAAATACAATATTAATACATGTATAATACTAATAATCATTAATTAATGTGTAGTATATAAAAAATATGAATGTGTGCTAGCATATGACCTACCACATAGAGCTCATAACACAACAGTCAAATAAAATAAGCATTTGTGTATATCAAAATGTCAAATTTATTTAGTTTCGAAGATATAAAGAGTTCACACAACATTGATTGTGTGTTGGAAATCATATTGAAGGAAATGAAATTCTGATTGACAACTGTTTTTGTTTGGGTTTTGTTTGCTAGCTGGTGAAAGTTAGCGGGGGAACATTTGCATTTTTGAATGAGTCTTATTATTATCAGAATCTAATGTTCACTTTCTAAAAGTCATTATACACTCTGAAATTGCCATTTTGACGAGTAAAACAGAAATATGTCACCATTGAAATAGAATCAATACATGTAAAATGTTTAATTATTTTCTATAATAACACCGATTTTTCTAAAAACAATCGATACTTACCTTTTTGATTGTCATGATTGTCAATGTAACGGTCTTGAATCGGCTTCGAACACTGTGTCAAACACTTCACATTTAAGTCAATATATTTCAATGTTGTCTTATCTCTGAAGCAATAAAACTGCCGACCAATTAAGATAACTTGTAACAACACCCCAAATAATCGCAATTATCACTATTGTATGCCACTGTGCGACAGTCGCATGCTCCATTAATTTCAGCAGTGTCGCTTTCATCACAGAAATCGATTGCATAACGACTGCCGTAAAGCGGCTGATAAACAGCACGTCTTATGTCATTGGAAGGAAATATTAAGCAGAAAAAAATGCAGATTTTCGAAAATTGGTCGCCAGTATATTGATTTTGTCGTCATTGGGGCCAATGGCGATCGACAGCGGGAATCCTGAACTCAAGTGTTATATCAGTGCTCCAGCTAGGCCTTAATGGAAGGGCTCCCTGCGCTGCCCCTTCAAAGTCCCGCCCTCCCCTTTCAAAGTCCAGCCCTGCCCTTTCAAGGTCTCACCCTGCCCTTTTATTTCTATTTTGTTGAGACATATCAGAATTTATTAATTTTGTATTACATTGATATTTATTTATTACTCATTGTAGACATTTTATTTATTTAATAATAAAGGAAATAATATATTCTAACTAACAATTATTACTAATTACTAATATAAAAATGGGTATCGAACAGGGAGCATTTTGGAAATAGTAAAATGGTTTCCAGATGACATTGATCATAACTCGTAGATGACCCCTATTGATTTTCCGGTCACTAGGTCAAGGTCACGATGACCCGAAATAGTAAAATGGTTTCCGGATGATAACTCAAGAACGCTTAGGCCTAGGATCATGAAACTTCATAGGTACATTGACCTCGACTCGTAGATGACCCCTATTGATTTTCAGGTCACTAGGTCAAAGGTCAAGGTCACGCTGACCCGAAATAGTAAAATGATTTCCAGATGATAACTCAAGAATGCTTATGCCTAGGATCATGAAACTTCATAGGTACATTAATCATGACTTGAAGATGACCCCTATTGATTTTCAGGTCACTAGGTCAAAGGTCAAGGTCACGGTGACCCGAAATAGTAAAATGGTTTCTGGATGATAACTCAAGAATGCTTATGCCTAGGATCATGAAACTTCATAGGTACAATGATCATGACTAGCAGATGACCCCTATTGATTTTCAGGTCACTAGGTCAAAGGTCAAGGTGACGGTGACCTGAAATAGTAAAATGGTTTCTGGATGATAACTCAAGAACGCTTATGCCTAGGTCGATGAAACTTCATAGGTATATTGATCATGACTCGCAGATGACCCCTATTGATTATCAGGTCACTAGGTCAAAGGTCAAGGTCACTGTGCCAAAAAACGTATTCACACAATGGCTGTCAAGGTCACGGTGACTCAACTTGAAATGGTTTCCGGATGATAACTCAAGAATGCTTACGTTAAGGATCATGAAACTTCATAGGTACATTGATCATGACTCGCAGATGAAATAATGATGAACGTTGACCAGGATGTTTGTCTGGACAATATCTAGGTCAAGTTTGACATTTGGTAAATATTGAATGAACTGACTCCTCTCAGGTGAGCGAACTAGGACCATCTTGGCCCTCTTGTTTTGATTTACTGAACTAACATTTTAAAGATATCTTTGTCGTGCTTCCCACTAAATTTCTTTAATGAATGTATTGTGCACATTGCATGAGTAATTGCAATTTAGGGGTGTTTTGAAATGCATTGCAAGGTCACAATAGATGGTTGTTTCCAGTAAAGAACAGTGAAATATTGGATACATCTTTTTAAAGTGCAAATACTTGCTTCTTTATAAAAAGGTTTATTTTATGCTTTCCGGTGGTTTATAGAGAAATATCAGTGAAATAAAAGTGGTATTTCACTGTTTCAAACAGTGAAACATAACAGTGAAAAATATCGTTATTTTTCACTGTTTCAGTTAGATACTGGAACTACTTCCCCAATAACCCCATGGTGAGCCTCAATTGCAATTTTCATTCAAGGGAGACTAGTCTACTTGAACCTGAAACACACATTTACCTCCCTTAAACATAATTATTTCGTCTGCTGCTTAACTCTTTAACAACAATGGATGAATTGGAAAACAATGAAATAAATCTTCTTTTCTCAAATATCTTTGACTTTGATGACTTTTTTAATGAAATGAATGAACAAGATGATGACAGCGCTTCAAAATCACAAGAAATAACATCAGCAGCACCAACAGCAGGAGCAGCAACATCAGCCCCACATCCACTGGTAACAGCATCAACACAGGAAGAAAAAGAACAAAACCCAACATCAACACCAACAAGGAATTTCAGATCTGTAAGTGTGGATAGCTTTCTGCTTGAAAACGAAAATTTAAATACAAAAAAGAAAACCGACAATGACATCAGACTTTTCAAAACTTTCCTAAAAAGTCACAAAAATGAGGCAAGAAATATTGAAAATATACCTCCTCATGAATTGAACCCTCTGGTCTGCGAGTTTTTGTTGGGTGTGACTAAAAAAGATGGATCAGAGTATGAACCCACATCTTTGAGGGCATTTTTAAGCTCAATCGACAGGCATTTAAGGCACATGAACTACAAGCACTCTTTGATAAATGACCCTGAATTTGCCAAAGTGAGGGAAGTATTAAAAAGTAAACAAAAAGCTCTGAAAAAAGAAGGTTATGGAAATAAACCGCATCAAGCCCAGGCATTAACAAATGAACATATTGAAGCTATGTACGCAGCTAAAACTCTGGGAGAATCAAGCCCAAGAGCTCTATTACACTCACTGTGGCTTATATGTACAACCCATTTTGGGATGAGAACCGGCAAGGAAATTCACACCCTATGCTGGGGTGATGTCAGCCTTGGAATCGATTTTGAAACTGGTGAAGAATTCATCACCTTCGACACTGAGCGTCAGACAAAAACCCGTACTGGTGAAAATCCTAGGGATATAAGGTGATTTTCCTACTTTAATATATTTGTACACAAATCTGAATTGATAATTTTTTATTTATATAAAAACTGGTACTGTTTATAAAATATTTAAATGGAATTTTTCTTTAGTAAAAATAATACAAACATGGAGGATATGTGTTGGTTAAGGTAGAATATTGATTTTATTTCACGAGTGATCATAGAAATTATTATTTTTACGAGTGGCGAAGCCACAATTGAAAATATATATTTTCTATTATCACAAGTGAATTTATAGACCTTTTTTTACAATATAATTCTTATTTGTATTATTAATATACAGTAGACTTCACTTTTGTTGGAATAGTATTTAATTTAAACAAAACATTTAATGCAACACACATTTTAACTATTCATAGGAAAGTCAAGCCACGGGCATATGCAGTTCCCGAACAACCTGACAGAGATCCGGTGCATCTCTACAAGCTATATGCCGACAAACGCCCTGTTGACATGATGACAGAAGACAGCCCCTTCTTCTTAACTCCTGGCAACAAGACACAGCAATGCTGGTTCAGGAAGTCTGCCATGGGAATAAACAAGCTATACAGCATAATGACCGAGATGAAAACAGATGCTGGTATTCAAGAGCCAAGAATCACCCCATACAGGTCAAAACCCCATATTATATACACTACTTTCATAACAAGACTAAAATATATAATAAAAATCACTTACCTCCCATTTATTAAGTAGGTGTTGTTTGTCCAATTTACATGCTACAACACTCAAAATTTTAATTCATAAAATCTCCTGTACTCGACTAGTACTATTCCTCTACTTTCCGGTTCCATTACATCCAGTACTTGACAGACCACCATGTATTTATTGAAGTGTTTCAAGAGCACACAAAACAATTACAACTTATATCTTATGTAATATGTCATGTGTACCGTTGAATATCGATTTTATTTTTACCATAGAAATAAACTTTTTTCAGTGCAAGAAAGCACTTGATTCAGAAGCTGAATGACGAGAATGTTCCTGCTCATCAAATAATACAGATTTCAGGGCACAGAAATATTAACAGCTTAAATAATTACAGCAGTTTGAACAAGGAACAGTCAAAAAATATTTCAAAAATACTTTCTCATTCAAACCAGTCAGTTGAAAAGCACAACCGCACAGCCACTGCCACTGCGTCAGCCACACCTGCATCAAGTGATTTTCCGATGGCCCGAGGATTTTTTGTCAACTCACATTTCCAGGGCAATGTAACATTTAATTTTCACAACTCTGAATCTTACATGGGCCTTTCCCAGACACAGAACGTAGTCAATCACCAGAGGCAATCTCCATCCCGTACATCGGCGGTAACCGCAGATTCCCCTGTACAGCGACACTACAAGCGAATCCGTCTTATTGCAGAGAGTGACAGTGATTGATATCGAAACCATTTAGCACAAAAACACTGTTGAAATATGTTTGCGTTCCTAGTTTAATCCAGTTATGTGTTATTAATCCAGCAAGTCGTAAAAGTGTTGTTCAACATGGCGAGCACTTTCGTAACTTTGAGATCAGTTGAATACACAAATTACTACGCCAGTATATGCAACACTATTAATTTCATAATAATTTAAATTAAACTATTGTTTGTAATAATATTGAATGTATAAAGTATGAAAAAGATATATGTTGAATAAAACATTGATTTTAATAGTAATACACTTTTTACAGATGTGAACTATTTTCTTGTGTAGTAAGTTCTTTGTGCGTTCTAAAAATTGAGGCACCCCACGGGGAAACTTAATGAGGCAAATTCGGAAAATTAACAAAACTACAAAAATAAGCATAAAATAAAAAGAAAATTTGTTGGTTTCGGTAGCATATCGAATTTAATTCACTCGTGATCATAGAAAAAAATATTTTCACTCGTGGCTACGCCACTCGTGAAAATATAAATTTCTATGATCACTCGTGAATTAAATTCGATATGCTACCGAAACCAACAAATATCCTCTATGTATTATATACCAGCAAATTCATATTGCATAAATTGAGCAAAATGTTGCAAAGCAAAAATGTCTATTTAATAGAAAAGCGTCGCCTTAAGGGTTTATACAAGTCCCATTAGTATGCAGCTGAGCACGCAAATGTTTTGATGTGGCCGACTTTAAAGCTAAGTGTCATTTTGTCATGAGTAGTGATACAACCCTGCTTGTGTTTTGAATTATTAACATTTGATTAACGTAATGTGTTCCTGAATCATGACTGTGTATGTCATATTTAACTTAATTAATCGTATTTGTGTTGTTAATAATTCAATCAAGGAAACAATTATTTGGAATTCGTGTTAGTGTTGTTTGTAAAATTGTAATGCCTTACGACGTCCTCACTCATATCTGAGCTTTTGAAATATAAACTAAATAAGAAATATAATTTAATCACATATAAGAAAGATAATAATTTGATAACTTAAGGTTTTAAGTTTGGCTTATAAGTGCTCTTTAAATGATTTTTCATGGTGATGTGATGTTTAATGATAACCGTACAACGTACGTGATGTGATGTTTAATGATAACCATACAACGTACGTGATGTGATGTTTAATGATAACCGTACGTGATGTGATGTTTAATGATAACCGTACAACGTACGTGATGTGATGTTTAATGATAACCGTACAACGTACGTGATGTGATGTTTAATGATAACCGTACAACGTACGTGATGTGATGTTTAATGATAACCGTACAACGTACGTGATGTGATGTTTAATGATAACCGTACAACGTACGTGATGTGATGTTAAATTATAACCGTACAACGTACGTGATGTGATGTTTAATGATAACCGTACAACGTACGTGATGTGATGTTTAATGATAACCGTATAACGTACGTGTCATGATTATGAAAAGAAATGAGCCTTTCTCTTGGCAAACAGCGTTTAATTCATCTAGTCTAGGCGGAAAGTTTCACCTCTGATTTGCCTGAGCGAACTGCACAGGCTAATCTGGTACAACACTTTATGCACATGCATAAGGCCTAGTTTTCCCAGAACTAGTCTTTTGAGAATCACAGTTAAGCTTTGTTTATCATAGGCAACTGTATACATTTTGACCTATTGATGCATGAATTATTCTTCATGATGAAAAGAAATACACCAATTTGTGTAACATGTTGAATGTTGTATTAAAGAAATACATGTAATTACTGAGTGATGGTCTGTATAACATTGTTAACTTTACGATAAATATCTGTTGAATCCAATTATCAATGGTTTAGTGTTTTGACGGATTGATCTGTGAGAGTGATGTCTGATGATTGTAGCCTGTGGACCTGCTACTGATTTACTTCTTTGATGGGCACACATTTTGTGCAAACAACATAAAACCAGAACAGCCTGTGAGTAACTTGCAGTCTGTTCAGGTTTTATGCTGTTTGCTGCTCATCAATATCTAGGGTTTGGAGATAAAGCCTTAAAAACTTCAATCTAGTTAGAAAGGTCTTCAATTAAATATAACTCTCTCAGGGACTACAAATGCCTGAAAATACGTATCTAAGTGGTAAAGGGTTAAATGTGTGTTTCAATGTTCATGAGGTCCTTCAGTGCTTGATGACAAGACTCAAGAATACAGCTGCAATGTCCAGCTATTGGATTTTTGCTGGAGGATATTTAATTTTGTTTTGTCTATTTCGGGGAACCGGTCCTGTACTTGGGCGGGAAAACCCCACCTTCCCTCTATGGAAACCACTTACCTGGAAGCTCACATGCACCGAGAGCAGGGATTAAACCTGGGTCGCCCATGTGAGAAGCGTGTGTACCAATCACTATGCTAACATGACAGCCATTTTTAGCTCATCTATTTTTTTTTTTTAATTACAAGCTATTGTCATCACCTTGGCGTCTGCTTCGGCGTCCGGTTAAGTTTTGCGTTAACAGTGTTGTTTTTTAAATGAAATATTCGGCGATATTCGGCCCCATTCCCCCATCTTTAGAGTATATATTTTTGCCCCCAAATATTTTTAAAATTCCGCTCTCGGAAGTGTTATTCAATTTTAATCAATACCTCATTTAAATACGTCTTTTGTTACGAATTTACTACAATTTTCCTGAACTGCATCCGGGTGTTTACTTTATTTTAGCCTTTACCGCAAATTGTACGTAGTTCACTATCACGACTTTCGCTTTACGACATCTACCGCAAACCATACGTATTCCAACAAAATTGTTGCACAACAACAAAAGCTATCGTAAAAAAATTGACAAATCTGTTTTAACTTAAAAATAAATTGATATTTTTTTCAAACAAGTACAACTTAAAAGTCAGTCTTCTTCAAATGCCGGCAGTGAAACGCCAGAAACGTCCGGTCAAGAGAGTGTTGAAAGACTGTTTTGTTTGCTCAACCTGCTTTGCACGCCACAGAGAAACAGGCTAGGGGAAGCTACACTGAAGTCCCTGATCAGACTTTGTCTGCACACGGAGAGACTTGGTGAAGAGGAGGTCACCAGAATAATTGATAAATTCGCTGAAAAGCCCAGAAATGTTGAACTTTGAACATGAACATAACATGTTAATGAATAAAAGAGTTTGAATTATGTTTTTCTCCCTCTGTATGGTGAATTATAGTGTTAAAACTTGATTTTGTACTGTTACTAGCTAAGCATAAAAATGTCCCCCTTTTCCTCATTTACGCGCGAATTTTCCCCCTCTCAGGGGACCCGACCCCCTTCCCCCAAAACTGAAAAAAAACACTGGTTTAGGACCAGTTTTCTCATAAAGTATCAAGGCTATTGCATACAAACTTGGTACACTTACTTACTATCATGAGGGGACTGGGCAGGCAAAGTTAGATAACTCTGACGTGCATTTTGACAGAATTATGTGCCCTTTTTATACTTAGAAAATTGAAATTTTTTGTAAAGTTTTGTGTTTAGGTCCATTTTTAGCTCATCTATTTTTTGAAAAAAAATTATGAGCTATTGTCATCACCTTGGCGTCAGTGTCGGCGTCCGGTTAAGTTTTGCGTTTAGGTCCACTTTTCTCATAAAGTATCAATGCTATTGCATTCGAACTTGGTTCACTTACTTACTATCATGAGGGGACTAGGCAGGCAAAGTTAGATAACTCTGGCGTGCATTTTGACAGAATTATGTGCCCTTTTTATACTTAGAAAATTGAAAATTTTGGTTAAGTTTTGTGTTTAGGTCCATTTTATTCCTTAAGTATCAAAGCTATTGCTTTCATACTTGCAACACTTACTAACTATCATAAGGGGACTGTGCAGGCAAAGTTATGTAACTCTGACTGGCATTTTGACGGAATTATGGGCCCTTTATACTTTGAATTGAAAATTTTGTTAAGTTTTGTGTTTGGTCCACTTTACCCCTAAAGTATCATAGATATTGCTTTCATACTTGGAACACTCGCAAACTATCATAAGGGGACAGTAAAGGACAAGTTGCATGACTCTGGTTGTCATTTTTATGGAATTATGGCCCTTTTTTGACTTATCAAAAATAAAATATAATGTTGAATCTATGGTTAAATTTTGTGTTTAGATCCACTTTACTTATAAAGTATCAAGGCTATTGCTTTCAAACTTCAAATACTTTCATGCTATCATAAGGGTACTGTACCTTGCAAGTTGAATTTTACCTTATCCCTTTGAATGACCTTGACTCTCAAGGTCAAATTATTAAATTTTGCTAAAATTACCATAACTTCTTTATTTATGATTAGATTTGATTTATGCTTTGACAAAACAACTCTTACCTGACATACCACAATCGACTGCACACAAACCATATCCCACGCCCCGATGCCCCCCCAATTCCCCCTCAATATTTTTTTTTAAAGATCATCTAATAAATGACCACCACGCCCTCACACTATACTCCCCCTACCCCCCCCTCCCAAATTTTTTTTTTTTTTTTTAAACATGGTTAAACAAGAGATGTGTTCGTCAGAAACACAATGCCCCCTATTGCGCCGCTTTTTTGTGTGGACCTTTTACCTTGAAGGATGACGTTGACCTTGAACTTCCACCACTCAACATGTGCAGCTTTATGAGAACGCCGCTTTAAAAAAAAATTTTTTTTACCTTTGACCTTGACCTTCCACCACTCAAAATGTTCAGCTCCATTAGATACACACGCATGACAAATATCAAGTTTCTATTTTCAATAGTGCAAAAGTTATGGCCAACGTTAATTTTTTTTTTCGGACGGACGGACAGACTGACATACACACATTCTGACATACTGACTGACGGACATTTCAACTGCTATATGCCATCCTACCGGGGGCATAAAAACACAAATATTTATTTTTATGCCCCCATTAGGGTGGCATATTGCAGTTGAACTGTCCATCAGTATGTCAGTCTGTCCGTCCGTCTGTCCGTCCGTCTGAAAAAAAAACTTTAACATTGGCCATAACTTTTGCAATATTAAAGATAGCAACTTGATATTTGGCATGCATGTGTATCTCATGAAGCTGCACATTTTGAGTGGTTGAAGTTCAAGGTCAAGGTTATCCTTCAAGGTCAAAGGTAATTTTTTTTAATTCAAAGCGGCGTTCTCATGAAGCTGCACATTTTGAGTGGTGGAAGTTCAAGGTCAAGGTCATCCTTCAAGGTCAAAGGTAAAAAAAAATAAAAAAAATTCAAAGCAGCGTTCTCATGAAGCTGCACATTTTGAGTGATGGAAATTCAAGGTCAAGGTCATCCTTCAAGGTCAAAGTTAAAAATAAAAATAAAAAATGAAAGCGGTGCAATAGGGGGCACAATGTTTCTGGCGAACACATCTCTTGTTATTATTTTATTTTTTAAATACCGTCCAACCATCCCACCAAAGAATCCCCCCCCCCCCCAAAAAAAAAATAATATATATTTTTTTTCTTTTTTTTAACATTTTTGGAACATAATGTAATAAATTACCACACCCCCTTACTATACACCCCACCCTCCTTTGTGATTGGAATTGAGATAGGTCCCTTCACCTTTAAAAAAGAAAAAATAGATGAGCGGTCTGCATCCGCAAGGCGATGCTCTTGTTATTTTTATGCAATATTCTTTGATATTTACCAATTGTACATAGTCTATCCATTTTCAGGTGGCCAGTGCCGGTTACTCCGCCCTCAATCAACCCGTGCCACGTCGGTGGCAGAGCGGCATACAGCACCTCACGAAAATGATGAATCTGAAAAAACTGAAGAGGCGACTGTCCTTGACCTTCAAAGGAAGCCGAGGAATTGAAACCAGTCTGTCTGATCTGGCGGAACAGATGACAATAGAGGACACAAATGGAATCACCAAGGAGGCAAATCCAGGTAGAGCAAAGCCTTCTTACTTACAATGTAGTATAGTCATACTGGCATTTTTTAGATTTTCTACAATATAAAAAAGTGAAACCCCAGTTGCTGGAGCATTATTGCATTCTTATTATATACAATTCTGTGGTCCTTTATTTAAAGCAATAGTGAGTGACCAATTGCCAAAACAGTACCAAACAGCACAATACGAAACAATATACATGTACACACATATAAGAATAAAGCTGGGGTCACCGCCTTGGAACTGTCCATGCAAATCACTGGGGGTTTAACCTGGTTTTAGAGCGCTCAACCTCACAATTGGCCCAGCAATATTCATGATACATGTACATATAAATAAAATTTAACCTCATAGCATTGCAACTCAAATTAAACAATAATAAAAGGCAATTTAAACACATTCAATTTAATTACCATTTAATTACTCAATGGTAGGAAGGAGACCAGAGCAACAAAGTAACAACTTTTCTGCAAAGTTCAAAAAATGGTTTAATACATTTGGCTATGGCGGGCCTTTGCGTGGGTAGGTGTCAGGGTCAAACAGGAGGGTTCAGGTCCAAAAACTTAAGTTTTCATCGACCAATCTTGATGGAACTTTGGATATAGCAAGCTTGCATGGAGACTTAGCTGGGGATTGTATTAGGGACGTGTTGGGTCAGGGTCACTGCTTCTTAAAATTATAGACAAATGGTTTTGCACAATAACTTGAGACTGGATGGAGTTATTTCACAGAATTTTTTTGTTCTGTAGATAGCTCACACATTTTATAAAAAGTTTACGTGACCTTGGCTCAATTTTGTTTTCGTCTTTTCTGCATGTTATTAAATATCGTTTGGACATACTAAGCTGAATTCAGGGGTATAATTATATTGTTATTGATATAACTGGCAGATATAAATAAACATAGGATAGCAACACAGGGCCATGGTGACTATCTTGTTTGTATGCAGATTGTTGGTCAGTTTTTTCACAAAGTAGACTACAGGTTCACATATGTAATTCATCATACCACAAATCACATACCACAAATTGTTCATGCTAAAATGCTATTAAGGAGTTTTGGTTAAAAAATAACTTACCACAGAATAAGTAAACCTTTGATTTTTGATATTATTATGCCCCCCTTCGAGGAGTAAAATGGTTTCTGGATGATAACTCAAGAACGCTTAGGCCTAGGATAATGAAACTTCATAGGTACATTGATCATGACTCGCAGATGACCCCTATTGATTTTCAGGTCACTAGGTCAAAGGTCAAGGTCGCGGTGACCCGAAATAGTAAAATGGTTTCCGGATGATAACTCAAGAACGCTTATGCCTAGGATCATGAAACTTCATAGGTACATTGATCATGACTCGCAGATGACCCCTATTGATTTTCAGGTCATTAGGTCAAAGGTCAAGGTCACGGTGACCCGAAATAGTAAAATGGTTTCCGGATGATAACTCAAGAACACTTATGCCTGGGATCATGCAACTTCATAGGTACATTGATCATGACTCGCAGATGATCCCTATTGATTTTCAGGTCACTAGGTCAAAGATCAAGGTCACGGTGACCCGAAATAGTAAAATGGTTTCCGGATGATAACTCAAGAACACTTATGCCTGGGATCATGCAACTTCATAGGTACATTGATCATGACTCGCAGATGACCACATATTGATTTTCAGGTCAAAGGTCAAGGTCATGGTGACTCAACTTAGAAAAATGGTTTCCGGATGATAACTCAAGAACGCTTACGCCTAGGATCATGAAACTTCATAGGTACATTGATATGAACCCTATTGACTTTCAGGTCACTAGGTCAAAGGTCAACGTCACAGTGACTTGACACAGTAAAATGGTTTCCGGATGATAACTCAAGAAAGCTTATGCCTAGGATCATGAAACTTCATAGGTACATTGATCATGACTCGCAGATGACCCCTATTGATTTTCAGGTCACTAGGTCAAAGGTCAAGGTCACAGTGCCAAAAAACGTTTTCACACAATGGCTGCCACTACAATTGACATCCCATATGGGGGGCATGCATGTTTACAAACAGCCCTTGTTACAAATAATATTAAATTCAGATTGTAGGCGATGACAAATACAATATAATCATTAATTTGCTTTATTTTGTTTCTAAAAAATAATTCTGCAAGCAATTCAATTATTTTTTAAATTTTTGTTGCAGTACAAATAAATGAATATATATTAATTAAGTTGTATACAAATTCATGCATACATTGTTTAAATAATAAATGGTGTGTTGTTAAAAAAGATACCCCTGTTTTAAGCTGCCCTGAGCCGTCAGTGCTCAAGATCAGCTATTGTGATCACCCTACTTCCAGTGTGTGGTGTGTGTTATCAACATGAAGCTCATTACCACCATTGAGGTTACAGGTTTCATCTGATCTTAATGAAACTTGGTCAGAAAGTTTATCTGGATAATATCATATATCATATATGGTAAAGATTGAGTTATGTCACAAAAAACTGCCGGATCAGGCAAGGCCGCAAAGGCATTCCACAAACCCTCTTTTCTATTTTCAGAGTTATACTCCTTTGTTACTGGTTTGTTACCTGTTTCAGGTGTGATAACAGAGTCTCAGTCGCACTCCCGGATACAGATCCAGCTCGGTGCTGATGAGGATGACCTCCCAAACCGGGATGAGAAGTTGGACTACGTGTCCCCTGTCCGCATGAGGAACAGACGCAGATTCAGTGAGGTGTGTACAGTGTTTGTTAACCCTTTGCATGCTTGGAAATTTGTCGTCTGCTAAAATGTCGTCTGCTGAATTTCTAAATTTGCATTTTCTTCGATTTTTTTCCAAGAATGCTATAAGAATAGCACACAGTTTGGATCCTGATGAGACGCCACATGTGCAAAGGCCTTCAAAATTTGGTTCCAGCACTGAAAGAGTTAATGAAATATCAGGTCAAATATAGGGCGGTACATCTAGCTCATAAACCTCCCAACCCTTTACCACTCAGGTACACATTTTGACACGTTTGAAGTCCCTAAGGACCCTTAGAATACCATATTAAATTATGGACCTTTATTACTAATGCAAGTTTTAAAGGCTTTATTTCCAACCCTAAGATAATGATGAGAGAAGCAAATAGTAAAAAACTTAACAGACGGCGAGTCACTGGTAAGCTGTTCTGGTTTTATGTTGGTTGCAAAATTACAGTTTCACTTGCCTACAAGAGAAATAATAAGTTCTGAGGCATTTCAAATTAACAAAATAATATATTGGAGTAACTCTGTTAGTTGTTCAGTCTGTGCAATTAAATGTTGTGTTGTTAAGTTAACTACATTACATTTCTCAAGCTATTAAATATGTGGTCACCATGAAGTATAGATATGAAGGACACTTCATTCCAAGTGACCCACCCATTCTGGAGTTACTTGCCCTTGCGTTGGGAGAAAATAAGTCATGTTTGTCACAAAGCTCTAGTTTATGATTTGAGCATTACCATTTCTGGTTATGAAGCAGTTGTTAATGTAAGAATTTTAACATGTTAAGCGAATTTCTCTTATGAGAATTTAAATACTGTCCTTTGCTTCTTTTATTTTCATCAGTTAAAGGGCCCTTACTTGACCCAGTCGCTGTGTTTAGCCAACATAGGACCATTATTATGTAACAGTGAGATTATACTCTCACTTACATTGCCTGTGGAGTCTTATTTCAAGAAAAATCTAAGGCTAATAAAATCTGTTCGCCACCTGTTAAACAAATTAAATTGTTTTCACAATTTTTTTATTTTAACTGCATGGCTTTGAGGTTATAAAAGAAGGAATATGTTCATTCCATTTTTAAAATCATTTTTCGTCCAACAAAATTTCCACTTCTAAAAATTAAGGTCCATTCATCTGAGCTTATGCAAACCGTCAAACTGTTGAAATTGATAATAATTTCTATGCAAGATACAGTACTTTTAAACCAAACCTCCTATAAATCAACTCAATGTCAGCGCCTTGCACATCTTTTTAGTGCATTTTTACTTCCTGCTTGCTTTCATTGATTTATTACGCAAATTAGACATCAGAGTTTCGTAAGGAGCAGCAACTCTTGCTTATTATCTTTACATTTTTAACAAAGTTGTTTCCCTTGTATTTCGCTCAGGTAAACCAACAGGTATTAAGTTTGGTTGCTATGTATTGGCAAAGCAATACATAGCAACAATTTTATGATTTGTCAAGAAGTTGAAAAAGCATGAGTTAATTTTATATGAGCAAGTTCAGTTATACATGGGATATAAGGTAGTAACTTGATTGGCCTTTTAATTGGTTGGTCAGTTGATCAGTTGGTAGGGACATCAGTCAGCATAAACTGTTGTAGGTTTGTTAAGCAAAATACTTTTCTATTTCTATCGATAAAAATGTGTATCTTATGTCATCACTAAGTTGTGTAGATGAGTCGGACACTTTTCATCTCTAATGGTCCTCACATTGCTTATTGCATTGTCTTGGAACAGAGCTGACATTGGGGTAAAAAGGGGTGTGGGGCTTACTAAAGGGTGTATGGCTGTCAAGGGGTGTGGGGCTGTCAAAGGGGTGTGGGGCTGAGGAAGGGGTGCAGGGCTGACATTGGGTTGTGGGGCTGTCAAGGGGTGGGGGGCTTACAAAGGGATGCGGGGCTGACAAAGGGGTGTGGGGCTGTCAAAGGGGTGGGGGCTTACAAAGGGGTGCGGGGCTGACAAAAGGGTGTGGGGCTGTCAAAGGGGTGCGGGCTGACAAAGGGGTGCGGGGCTGACAAAGGGATGTGGGGCTGTCAAAGGGGTGTGGGCTGACAAAGGGATGTGGGGCTGTCAAAGGGGTGCGGGCTGACAAAGGGGTGTGGGGCTGTCAAAGGGGTGCGGGGCTGACAAAGGAATGCGGGGCTTACTAAAGGGTGTGGGGCTGACAAAGGGGTGCTGGGCTGACAAAGGGGTGTGGGGCTGACAAAGGGGTGCTGGGCTGACAAAGGGGTGTGGGGCCGACAAAGGGGTCTGGGGCTGACCAAGGGGTGCTGTGCTGACAAAGGGGTGCAGGGCTGACAGAGGGGTGCTGGGCTGACGAAGGGGTGTGGGGCAGACAAAGGGGTGTGGGGCAGACAAAGGGGTGTGGGGCTGACAAAGTGGTGCGGGTTGACAAAGGGATGTGGGACTGACATAGGGGTGTGGGGCTGATCAAGGGATGCAGGGCAGACAAAGGGGTGCAGGGCTGACAAAGGGGTGTGGGGCTGACAAAGGGGTGCTGGGCTGACAACTGGGTGCTGGGCTGACAAAGGGGTGTGGGGCAGACAAAGGGGTGTGGGGCTGACAAAGGGGTGCGGGTTGACAAAGGGGTGTGGGACTGACATAGGGGTGTGGGGCTGATCAAGGGATGCAGGGCAGACAAAGGGGTGCAGGGCTGACAAAGGGGTGTGGGGCTGACAAAGGGGTGCTGGGCTGACAACTGGGTGCTGGGCTGACAAAGGGGTGCGGGGCTGACGAAGGGGTGCGGGTATTTGTCGTGTTTGTGACAACTCAAGTTTCACTATACTGGATAAATAGTACATGCGGGGATTCTGTATTGATATTATTGCATAAACTCTATCTATAATGCTCTTTGGCGTGGTGCAGAAACTTGACAAAAGGAGGGCCTGAACGGGAGAAATCGTGTATTAACAATGCGATTCACGTGCCGTTCAACCCCTGTTATGTGTTTTTCATATCCATAATCTGGTCCAGGCACAGTTACTTCCCTTCTCCAGCCTTCGACGACTTTCCAAGCATAAATGGGGAACTGAATAAGCACTATTTTCCTCATGCATGCAGGGATAATGACTATTTCTATCCACTTTTCATGTTATACCATCTGCACTCTCTTGACAACAGCTTTATTTTATTGGCAACGTCAATGAAGTTAAGGTTATTTACTCAACACTTTCAAAAGACTATGCTGTAAATGTAAGTGTTTAATTCAGTGCTCCAGCTAGGATTTGAAAAGGGCAGGGGGGCTTTTTTGTCAAAAGGGCACTTTCAACGCGCAGTATTTTGTGAAAAGGGCACTTTCGACGCGCAGTTTTTTGTGAAAAGGGCACTTTCGACGCGCAGTTTTTTGTGAAAAGGGCACGTTCGAGCGCGTGGGTGTTTCTGGAATGCTTTCTAGTGCATGTTAATTTACATGTTATAAATAATTGTATTATTCCCATTATTATTAAACCATTCAAATGTAATGTCTACAGTGCCCCAGATAATTATTTCGGAAATAGGGTTTTCACCCACTGATTTTGAAAAATAGGGTGATTTCATTCTTGGAATAGGATGAAATGAGTTATAATATGCATACAGTAAAACCATTGCTGCTTTACTTCTGTTGAAGCTGCACACAATTGTATTGATTCAATAAAACTGTAAACTAATATAATTAACTTGCATAATCTGATGTTTCATAACATCTTTAATCCTTGAAACTGTCAATGATATAAACTTTAAACTTAAAAAAAATCGATAACACGAATGATTCGGCACTTATTTGCTCTTGGTTCGAAAAAGTTAGCGATCGACTGATATTTTGGCGCAACAATTGCGGACGTCTTTCTCTTAGACATTTTTATTACGCATCGTATTAGAAACTGAAAGTACAGACACTTAACAAATACATGCACAATGAACGACGGATTAAGTCAGATTGAAAACGCATGTATGTCGTCGTAAATAGTTTGGTCAGCCGCTTTATTTAACTATGAAATCTAGTTCGCAGAGCGTTTGAATAGCTTTGACTGTTTTATTGCTCCGTCATCCAGGCGCTTGCTGAATAAAAGCGTCGCCCCGTAACGAAAATAATCACAAAACATACCGAAAATGAGCAAAGTATTTTCGATCAAAGCTATTGTATCGTACGCATCAAATAAGACGAATGTGCGTAAAAGGCAAATCGGGTGCGTTTTCAATACGCATGATATTGTATTTCTTTGCGTTTTCAAACATTTTAATAGGGTGAAAGACGCAGATACGCAGCTTATCTGGGGCACTGTGTCTACAATGAGGATTAAACTAATTACAATGTAATAAGAGATTTATGAATTATCATATGTAAAAAAAAAAAAAAAAAAAAAAAATTTTTTTTTTTTTGAGGGGGGGGGGGGGAGGGGGGGCAGGGCGGAGGTTCGGGGGGGGGCAGGGCGGAGGTTCGGGAGGGCAGGGCGCGGCGCCCTTCGATTTAGGCCTAGCTGGAGCACTGCTGTTTATGTACCTTCAAAGTTCCTGCTGTAAATTCCAAAATAATTCCTCATTTCTTACTTTGCGCGGCTGCATTTCAACTTTGCATTAATCAACTGTTTAAACACATTTTAAATCAAAAACTGCCTATCCAAAGGTAAAGCCTCGGCATTTCGGATGATGACCGAGTGAGGCATATGTTAAACACAACCTTGAACTGTATTGAAATAATCAAATTATTTTTTCGATGTCGAATGAACAAAACATATTGTTTTCAATGTTATTTAAAATTGTTTTGGTATGTGTGATTTGTTTATGCAATAATAGCGAAAATACACATTTTCTCGGACATGATCATCTGCGGGCGCTTTCAAAATCCGTTCCTGCCCTTGTGCTGCGCACTCGGGCAGGAATGGATTTTTTGAGCGCCTGCAGATGATCATGCCCTTGAAAACCTGTATTTTCCCTACATTATTGATAAAAAATACTCATAGATTGTAATTTGAGTCAATGATTTCCTATACAATCAAGGTTTGTTTCTGGATTTTATAATGGAGATGTAAAACTTCTTATGGCTTTTTAAGTGGCCACTTAAATAAAAACAGTGTCAATTGTTGATATTTCTCGGACTGTCAATCGTAAAGCGTTAAAATAATCTAAAAGTTGATTGTTTTAAATTAATAATCATAAAGTATAATTTAAATGATAAATCTTGTTTCATTATTATTTTTTTTTAGCTCATCTATTTTTTGAAAAAAAAATATGAGCTATTGTCATCACGTCGGCGTCTGCGTCGGCGTCGGCGTTGGCGTCAGGTTAAGTTTTGCGTTTAGGTCCACTTTTCTCAGAAAGTATCAATGCTATTGCATTCAAACTTGGTACACTTACTAACTATCATGAGAGGACTGGGCAGGCAAAGTTAGATAACTCTGGCGTGCATTTTGACAGAATTATGTGCCCTTTTTATACTTAGAAAATTGAAAATTTTTGTTAAGTTTTGCTTTTAGGTCCACTTTTCTGAGAAAGTATCAATGCTATTGCATTCAAACTTGGTACACTTACTTTCTATCATGAGGGGACTGGGCAGGCAAAGTTAGATAACTCTGGCGTGCATTTTGACAGAATTATGTGCCCTTTTTATACTTAGAAAATTGAAAATTTTGGTTAAGTTTTATGTTTAGGTCCATTTTATTCCTTAAGTATCAAAGCTATTGCTTTCATACTTGCAACACTTACTGACTATCATAAGGGGACTGTGCAGGCAAAGTAATGTAACTCTGACTGGCATTTTGACAGAATTATGTGCCCTTTTTATACTTAGAAAATTGAAAATTTGTTTAAGTTTTGTGTTTAGGTCCACTTTATTCCTACAGTATCAAAGCTATTGTTTTCATACTTGCAACACTTATTAACTATCATAAGGGGACTGTGAAGGCAAAGTTATGTAACTCTGACTGGCATTTGGACGGAATTATGGGCCCTTTATACTTAGAAAATTGAAAATTTGGTTAAGTTTTGTGTTTAGGTCCACTTTATTCTAAAGTATCAAAGATATTGCTTTCATACTTGGAACACTCGCAAACTATCATAAGGGTACAGTAAAAAGACAATTTGCATAACTCTGGTTGTCATTTTTACGGAATTATGGCCCTTTTTTTACTTAGTAACTTTGAATATATGGTTAAATTTTGTGTTTCGATCCACTTTACTTCTGAAGTATCAAGGCTATTGCTTTCAAACCTCAAATACTTTCATGCTATCATGAGGTTACTGTACCTGGCAAGTTGAATTTTACCTTGACCTTTGAATGACCTTGACTCTCAAGGTCAAATTATTAAATTTTGCTAAAATTGCCATAACTTCTTTATTTATGATTAGATTTGATTGATACTTTGACAAAACTACTCTTACCTGACATACCACAATAGACTCCACCCAAACCATCCCCTTTCCCCCTCCCCCTCCCCCCCCCCCCTCCCCCCCCCCCGAATTCCCCCCCCTCCCCCCCCTAATTTTTTTTTTATCATCTCACAAATGACCACCACACCCTCACACTATACCCCCCCCCCACCCCACCCCCCCCAATTTTTTTTTTAAACGGTTAAAAAAAACAATATTTTTTATTATTATTTTATGTTTGAAATACCGTCCAACCATCGCACCCAAGAATCCCCCCACCCCCCCCCCCCCCCTCCCCCCACCCGAATCCCCCCCCCCCTAATTTTTTTTTTTTTTTTTTAAGATCATTTCACAAATGACCACCACACCCTCACACTATACCCCCCCCCCCACCCCCACCCCCCGAATTTTATTTAAAAAAAATCGCATTTTTGGAAAATAATGTAATATGTCCACACCCCCACACTATACACCCCTCTTCACTCCACCCCTCCCTCCTTTGTGATTGAAAATGAGAGTCCCTTCACCTTTAAAAAGAAAATAGATGAGCGGTCTGCACCCGCAAGGCGGTGCTCTTGTTTAAATAATACAATTATTGGTAATTTCAGATTAAAAATTTCACATAGCATTTACCAGAAATATTATTCAACTTTCCAAATAACTGGTTAAAAAAAGGCATAGGTAGATATTGGCAGCAGATTAGATGAAATTTATCCTGTGTAAGAAAGACAACTCCTTTAACTCTATCACCAACCTGCTATGGATAACTTCCCTTTGCTAGAGTAGCAATTTATTTGTATCTATTTGTCATCAAGAATTAGATATCACCAAAGCTGCATGCACAAATATTATGTCATATTTGTTTTTTGTGGTAAAGCACATTTTCTGTAAAAAAAAATAATAGTGAAATAAGAGACAACTTTGTTCAGTTTTTATCAGATAGAAAACAAAGATGAAAACATTTCCTGCGCTGAAAACTGTGCGACCCTTTCCAAAAGTACAAACAAACCCAACGCTAAGAATTTTATTTTAATGAGAAATATTGAATACAATTTATCAATATTAATACATTTAACTAAATGGTTGAGAAAAAGACTTAAAAATGGTATACCTTCCCCAACATTTTTAGCTTGACTATTATATATGAAATATATATAGCGGAGCTATCCTACTCACGTCGGCGTTAGCGTAAGCGTTAGAGTTAGCGTTAGCGTGCAAATGTTTAAGTTTTCGTACTTCCCCAATTATTTTCATTGTCCCTTGACATATTGCTTTCATATTTTGCATACTTGTTTACCAACATGACCCCAACCTATAAACAAGAGCAGACAACTCTATCAAGCATTTTGTCATAATTATGGCCCCTTTTCCACTTAGAATATGCAGCAAATGTTAATGTTTTTGTACTACCCCATTTATTTTCATTGTCCCTTGACATATTGCTTTCATGTTTTGCATACTTGTTTACCAACATCACCCCAACCTATAAACAAGAGCAGACAACTCTATCAAACATTTTGTCATAATTATTGCCCCTTTTATACTTAGAATATGCATATTATTGATAAATCTATGTTCGAGTTTGCGTACTACCCCAAATATTTCCTATATCCTTTGACATATTGCTTTTACATGTTGCATACTTACTTGTTTAGATACAACGTAAATGGATATTACAACTTCAGACTCTCAATGTCTATACTCAAAAGCTCTTTCCAAACGTCTGAAAATTTATGAAAAAACAAATGATGATGATGTGGATGATGATGATTTAAATTGAAGCCACTAGGATATATGAATGCAGGACTTTTGGGCTGACTGTATAGCTGTTTTTTTTTCTATATTCACAATGGCAAAAAGTTTCTTATTCCCATATTCAGTCCCAAAATTCCGAATTAATGGGTTGACTTAAAGAATATTGTACAAATGTATTGCAGAATATTCATGAATATTGCTTGACTTATTCTATAAATGTTCACAGGGGTTGCCTTCAATAATTTTATTTCAAGGTATGCGTAGCAGATCTGCTTTGAAATCCCATGATACAAATTTTTTTTACAATATTTAATGATTCTATATATTTCATAAAAAATTATATATTATGAAATGAAATTCTGGTAAATAAAAACAGTATCCTAAAAACATAAGCGGAAAGGAGCTTTATTAAGGATTCTGATTTTTGAGGAATATACAATAATGCTTTCAATCATTAAATACCACACACAACACACATAATTATCATTCCAAATACCTCAAAAGTTTCCCAAAAATCAGAAACAGAATCAATCAACTGTGGCCAGTATTTCTGGTTTTCCCATTTATACTTGTACTTTTGGCATACCAAAGAGAAACCCATATGTTTTATGTTTTATATTTGCAATACATTTGCTATTGTGCAGTTATTTTGCTTAGAAAATATGATTGCAGGTGGTATTGGTATAATCAGCTTGCATTTTGGCAATTTTTAAGCTATAAATGTTGGCAAATGCTTGATGTATTAGTGGTTGCGCCCTTTTGTTTCTGAATACAATGAAATTCAAGTCCCGATAAGTTTTGACCTGCAAGGAAAAACTAACATAAACAGCTGTGTGTGTTTTGCTTACATTTACTGAAATGGATATTTTTAATGGGGAATGAGTTACAAATAATAAGGCGTTGTTGTTTTCAGTATTTAAAGGGATAATACACAGCTTTCTTGGATTCTTATCGTTTGCTTGAAGTGGTATTTAGACAGTTTGGTTGCAATTGAATTTAAATGCTGCTAAATATTTATAAACAATAAAAATAAACATCACTTTAATGTATACTTAGCCCATATGTCACCTTCATATTGTAAATAATTGCAGCCAACATTGTATTTTGTATGTTAAATTGTATGAAAATCTTAAAAAATATTCTTACAAATAAATCATGTCTTAAAAATATTAAGAAAAACATGTTTTTTTTTTACATATCATACTGAGTGTTCTTGACAACACTTTGATATCCTAATATTGTCATTTATGCATATGATATTGTTTTTTGTGTGCTTACTCTCTGTATGTATATATGCTTGTGTTCAAGTTGTTTGTATATAATAAACCTGATGTGTGTTTTTATAAATTTCCTGTTTTGACATATCATGCCGAGTGTTCTTGACAACACTTTGATATCCTAGTAATGTCCTGTATGCATGTGTCTGTTGTTTTATGTGTGCTAACTCTCTTTTGTGTATATGCTTGTGTTCATGTGTTTTTCATGTCCCCCACTATAGTAGTGGGGGGACATATTGTTTTTGCCCAGTCTGTTGGTTGGTCTGTTGGTTGGTTGGTTGATCTGTTGGTTGGTTTGCGCCAACTTTAACATTTTGCAATAACTTTTGCTATATTGAAGATAGCAACTTCGTATTTGGCATGCATGTGTATCTTATGAAGCTGCACTTTTTGAGTGGTGAAAGGTCAAGGCTAAGGTCATCCTTCATGGTCAGAGGTCAAATATATGTGGCCCAAAACGCTTATTTTATGAATACTTATGCAATATTGAAGAGAGCAACTTGATATTTGGCATGCATGTGTATCTCATGGAGCTGCACATTTCGAGTGGTGAAAGGTCAAGGCCAAGGTCATCCTTCAAGGTCAGAAGTCAAATTTATGTGGCCCAAATTGCTTATTTTATGAAAACTTCTGCAATATTGAAGCTAGCAATTTTATATTTGAAATGCGTGTGTATCTCAAGGAGCTGCACATTTTGAGTGGTGAAGGGTCAAGGTCAAGGCCATCCTTTAAGGTCATGCGTTTGTGTGTCTGTTTGCTGAAACTGAGTATACAAACAAATTTAATGATCTTATTTTCATTGATTTCCTTACAGAAACCTTTATGCACAATTGTGTTTTGTTTATTTCAAACTCTCTGTTTATGTATACACACTTGCTCATGCAATTATTTGCTCTAAATGAATATGCAAACAAAGTTGATGATCAGATTTTCATCAAAGCAGTTACTGTTTGAAGTCAGGATTATATCATTTGTTACTCATGTAATTAGACAATAAGTTTCCCATAATGAAAGTGCTATTTTAAGGTCTTTATGTGTATGTGTGTGTGTAAAATAACAATATTTATTAATATAAAACTGTTTATTGTAAATCCTTATTTCAATACCAAGTCATTCAGTGTCCCCTTTGAAAAATAATGTATGCACTTAGATACCTTCACACACAAAAAGATTTCATTTAAGGGTTTACTGTGATAAATACTAAAGTTTGAAGGTATTGGAAGTGGTAAAGCTAAGATCATCTCTTATATTTTCATTTAACACTATTCAACTTCTGTCATCATTTTTCTATACAATTGCTTCATTTTCGTTTTTCACATGAAGCTTTTTTAAAGTGTTCTATGAAAGTGAGATGCTATATTAAATTTCACTGTATGATTCAACATTATTGGCCAGAGTATTCAATCCTTTTTCTAAAGTATACTAGCTACACATTTAGTAAAGAAACGTCTTTTCTTGTGAAATTATTGATTTCCCCTGAAAGTTTATATTAATAAAATTTACATCAAACACCAGAAATAATAAATGGCTTATAAAATTCATATAGGAAATAAAAGTAGCATGGTTGTCACACTTAGGCTTTGTCAGGAGAATGTATATCATTATGTTTCTCACAAAAACTAATTCAGGCATTTATAAAAATAAATTTATGCAAAATAATCAATAGTATCTACATTGTTTACTTGCAATTTAACGCTTTCAGTAAAAGACCTTAATCCACATGTAAACAACCATCTCTATAGAAAGCAAAAACCTATTTTATTATAAAATTTATGCTTATGATTATGTTTATCCTATGTTTGCCTGATTTTAATTGTTTCTCTAAAAACTATTGACCAGCTTCTTGATAAAAACTGCTGTTGAATATGACTATAATCCTTGATGTCGTATATGTCATTGTCCAATGCATATAACCAACTTGTGTTTAACCAGATTCATTTATCATATTATAAAAATATATTGTTACAACATATGAGTATTACTATGTAATTGTTGTGTGCTTATGATTATGTTTATCCTATGTTTGCCTGATTTTAATTGTTTCTCTAAAAACTATTTACCAGCTTCTTGATAAAAACTGCTGTTGAATATGACTATAATCCTTGATGTCGTATATGTCATTGTCCAATGCATATAACCAACTTTTGTTTAACCAGATTCATTTATCATATTATAAAAATATATTGTTACAACATATGAGTATTACTATGTAATTGTTGTGTGCACATGACATGTAAAACGACCTCGCTTATAAACTCTTAAATATTATTCAAGTACCCTTTAAAAAATAAAATAATTCAAATGTTAACTGATTAACTTTTAACATCTACTTCTAAATATTTTAAGAAATTATACAATAGCTAAGCAATAAAACATTACTATTCGGATATGAAATGTCCTATGTTAACTTTACACTGAATCGCATATGTTCTGTTTTATTCTTTATTATTAATTATATCTATTTCATTTTTGTGTATTTACAGTGTACGGAAGTGCGCTTTTTGTGTCTCTATTTGAGACTAGTTGTTTATTGTTTTTTTCTCTCTCACTTTTGTCATTATTTTTCATACTTCTTCATTTCTATGGAACATTTATCTTCATGTTTCCATATTTTTTGTTTTCTTTTTCTGCTTGTATGTATGTACATCTTATGTCTTATAATGGAAAGCAACTGGACATATTTAAAAATAGAAACTAACTGGACAATCACACACAAACCAATCACACACAAACTATCATTTAGATCACCCTCCACCTCTTTAAATGATTAAAATATGTACTTTGAATGTAAAAGGGCTTAATAACACAAATAAACGAATAAAAATATTGAAATGGTTAGACGAAAAAAAATATAGTGTATGCCTACTACAAGAATGTCACTTGACACATACTCTAGCACAAACCTTAAAAGATGAATGGGACGGAGACATCTATCTCAGTGGACAACATAATAATAAACAAGGCATTGCCGTTCTAATTAAAAACAATATAGGGATCACAGTCGAATCTTTTAACGAAATAATAATTGGCAGACTAGCAAGTATAGATATCAAAATACATGAAACACAATTAACATTAATCAACATCTATGGTCCTAACATAGATGATTCCACATTTTACGAAACATTACAATCCTTTATAATTAATAACCAAGATAAAAACATTATAATCGGTGGTGATTTCAATACTGTCCTGAACCCATTAATAGATAAAAAGAAAGGAAACCTTTATACCCATCCTAAAAATAGAATCATTTTAAATAACATAATTGAAAACTACAATATGATAGACATCTGGCGCACAGTATATCCAAATGAAAGCAAATTCACCTGGCACTCAAACACAAAACCAACAATATTTTGTAGATTAGACTATTTTTTAATTTCTGAGTCTATTTGCAACATTATTGACACATGTAACATAAAACCAGGATTTATGACTGACCACTCTCTAGTTGAACTTAAACTGCACAATATACAACCTGAAAGAGGCCCAGGATACTTTAAAATTAACAACAGCATCTTATTAGATACACAATATCAAACACAAATAAAACAGGAAATATTGAATACAGTCCAAAATAATAAAGATGCAAACCCAAACACCTTATGGGAAGTAATTAAAGGAAATATACGTAATACAACAATTAGATACACATCATTTAAACAAAAAGAAACACATAAACTTGAAACTGAAACCATCAAAACCATTGAAACACTTGAAAAACAATTGCATCAAACAAACACAAATGATACCACCGACATTGAAAATGAAATAACTTTAAAAAAACAAATATTAGATGGAATCTATCATACACAACTCAATGGAATACTACTAAGAGCGCGTGCACAGCATGTTGAACACAATGAAAAAAACACAAAATACTTCGCAAACATTGAAAAACGTAGAAGTGAACAAAAAACTGTACACAAATTAGTAGTCAATGGCAAAGATATAACAAACAGAACTGAAATACTAGAAGAACAGCGTTTATTTTTCGAAACCCTCTATAAACGAAAAAATGTTGAAAATAACACCCTTTTTAAAAATACACAACACGCTTTAAATCAAGAAGAAAAACTATTGTGTGACGGATTACTAAATGAATATGAATGTGGATTAGCACTAAGAGAAATGCAAAATAACAAAAGTCCAGGTTCTGATGGTATCACCATTGAGTTTTATAAAATATTTTGGAATGATATCAAAACACATTTAATTAATTCACTAAACTATTCATATAATAATGAAAACTTAACTACGCTTCAAAAACAAGGTATAATATCACTCATTCCAAAACCTGGAAAAAACTTAGAATCCTTATCGAACTGGCGCCCAATTAGTTTACTAAACAATGATTATAAAATTGCAACTAAAAGTATAGCAAACAGAGTTAAAAAAATATTACCATCAATCATTTCAAAATCTCAATCTGGTTTCATAAAAGGACGTTACATTGGTGAAAACGTTCGTCTTATCCAAGAATGCATAAACTATTTCAACAATTCAAATAATCCTGGTCTAATATTCTTTGCAGACTTTGAAAAGGCATTCGATTCGCTTGATCACTCATTTATGTTCTCTTGCTTAGAAAATATGAACTTTGGTGAAAGTCTCATTCAATGGGTCAAACTATTCTATACCGATATTAACAGTATAATCATTAACAATGGCTTCTTTTCAAACAGTTTTAACATCGAACGAGGGGTTCGACAAGGATGTCCACTCTCATCATCGCTATTTATTATTTGCATCGAGTATCTATCACATCACATTCAATCAAATAAAAACATAAAAGGCATATCACTAGAACCTGACGAAGAAATCAAACAGTCCCTATTTGCTGACGATGCAACTTATTTTTTAAACGACAATTACGATTCTTTCCATAACCTAATAAAGTCGCTAACCCTTTACGGAATGACATCAGGTCTTAAACTAAACAAAAGTAAATGTACTGTGCTACGAGTAGGTAAATTAAAACAAAGTAATGTCCAATATAAAAAAGAAATGAAATTTAATTGGACATCCGATGAAGCCACAACGTTAGGAATTACTTTCACAAATAATGAAAAGGATACAGTTCTTAAAAATATACTTCCTAAATTACAGAATTTTAAAAACTGCTTAAAATCATGGCATCACCGTAAACTTACACTAATCGGAAAAAACACAGTATTAAAAACGTTTGCACTTCCTAAATTAATTTATGTATTAGCAGTTCTCCCAAATCCACCAAATGAGGTTATTAACGATATAAAATCAGCAATATTTAATTTCATATGGGACGGTAAGCCTGACAAAATAAAACGAACTCAGTTAATTCAATCCGTAGAAAATGGAGGTATCCAATTAACGAACATTGACTCATTCTTGAAGGCAATCAAATGCAGCTGGGTCAAAAGATACCTAGATAATACCAATACGAGTAAATGGAAATTATTCTACCAGAAAATCCTAAAAAAATATGGTGACTCCTTACTCTTTGAATGTAACATCAGCAATACTATCTTACATGAAATTGCAAACGAAAACATATTTCTGTCTGATGTTCTATCAGCATGGAGTGATGTCACTCATAACCTAGAAACCAAAACCAGCAGTAAAACTATTTTATGGAACAATAAAGACATAACTTCAAACAATAATACGTTTTTCTATAAATATTGGTTTGAACGAAGCATTAAATATGTCGACCAATTATATGACTTCAGAATTAAGGATTTTTACTCATTTGATGATATATGCTACATATACGGAATACCTTCAAATAATTTCCTGAAGTATTACACACTAATCAAAAGCATACCCATACATATTAAATCTGAAATCAATACAAATAATACACCATGTACCCAAACAAAATTCGTAGAAAACATACTTGGAAGAAAAAACAAAAATAAAATATTTTACACACTACAAATTAAAAACCCTACAGAAAACTCCAAAACCCAAAATAAATGGCAAATCCTTTTCGGAGAACATGAACTTAATTGGAAACACATATTTACCATGCCATATAAAGCAACTGTTGAAAGCACACTGAGAAATTTTCAATATAAATACATCCATAGAATTATAGCTACAAATAAATATCTCTTTAAATGCAAATTATCTAATTCAAATCTGTGTGACTTCTGCAGTGAAAACATCGAAACTATAGAACATCTTTTTTGGGAGTGCAAACACATCCAGCCTATTTGGAATCAATTAGCAATTTTTCTTGAACAACAGCAACTAAACGTTAAACTATCTTTCTTAAATGTAAGTTTCGGAATTACCTCATTGAAATCAATAGACTGTAATAATATTGTTAATTTTATTCTTATAATGATGAAATATTTTATCTTTATTATGAAGTACAAAAAACAAGTACCAAATTTTAATTGTTTTGTCCATAGTCTTAAACTAAAAATCCAGATTGAGAAAGAAATAGCCCTCAGTAATGACAGATTACAAATCTTTGAACAAAAATGGAATCTGATTAAATTCTCATAATGTTTGTCCACTTATATACATTTCACTCTTATGTTAGTTTATCTTTCTGAAATATATATATATATATATAGATATTTCAATCTTATAAGATCATTGTGAATGTACAACAAAACACACAAGTCCAGTATGCTTTCTTCCGACTCTATACAACTCATCATTTTTCATAACTATTCTTCTGTTGTTCTTTCCTTTTCTCTTTGAAAAAAATATATACATATTAGCATATCTTGTATAACATGTCTGAATTTATTGCTTTGTACAATCACTATACTATGTTGTATGATCATATACATGTATACATTGTATGTATAATATTGAATAAAAAAAAAAAAAAAGAAAAACATGTAAGCACATAAAAAACAACAGCAATTATGAATGTTGACAACGTATAGAAAAGCAAACAAAACAAGTATGTTATTTTTAAAAATCACATGATCTTTGTGTGCAAATTTAAGATTTATAAAAATAACATGATGCAAATGCTTTGTTAATGCAATGTGTTAATAGCTATAAAAAATGCAATTATTCACTGCAAAATTCAAGAATAACAATAGCGGTGAATGCAAAAAATACATTTTTGCAGATAATTTTGTTGGATGAAAATAGTAAATTAACTTCTCCTGAAGAAATCTGTGAACCACTTACTGTCAGTTCCACATGTGCAATGTTTATAATTTGAAGAGATATTGTTTGTAGAGTCCTCTTGATGGAGGAATAAACCAAACCCTTGTTAGAAGCAGATTTCCTCCTTTTGCTGTAATTAGAAAGAAACATCGACTTCCTTTACTGATTAAATTTCATCAAGTGCTTATTTTCATTCTTTTTTGACTAAGTGGAGAAAGTTATTGGAAAGTGCTACCGTTTTATCAGTTATCTTACTGAACTGTGGAATGTAATATTTTGTGGTTTTGGGTTTTTATTTTTTATAAGTTTGCCAAATCTTGTTTGGATTTTGGGTTGAAAGTTTGTTGGTGCAAGCATGCAGTGTGTGTTTGTGCTGTGTTTATATCAGTGAAATTTACAAAGCTGGAAAATATCAGCTTGGATATAATGTGTTTGTGTGTGGGCAAATAGCATGGGATAGAAGAGAACATATAACTGGAAAATCTTACATAAAATGTGCAGTAATCAAAAATGTGATGAAATATTAGAGTTTCACAAAGTTGTTTGTTACCATTCATTGTTTTATATTAGCTAAAACTGTCTTTATCATTTTGTGCATCTTATGTAAAACAACAAAAATTTAGTGTTAATGAGCTTAGAAGGGATGAAAAAAAAATTGGAGTAAAACGATAACATTGTTGATCATATTATTAATGTGAATACTTTCTTCATAAGTATGTAATTTGTGCAACTGATGATTATGAACTTTAAGATAAAAAGTGTGCATACCAAAAGTTACGCAATAAGAACTAAACATCTGAAGAAGATCTAGTCATTAATAGTATATTGAATCATTTATACAAGTATATAACAGAATTGTGCATAATATGTAAGAATGATTTTGAGAGAAATTATGTGACAAAATATTAATGAATCTCAAAACTTTTTTACCATTTCCAAAAGACTATATTAATTATAAGGATTTTTTTTAAACAATCTGTATACTGGTAATAGGCGAATAGGCAAAAAACTTGTAACTTGTGAAATCATTAAACACAGAATACACTTTCTTGCACCAAATTTTTTGTGTGAATGCTGTAAATTGTTAAATGTTTTTAATTGGTATTTATTAAACAACACTAGATGTGTCTTGTCATGTCAAATATTTTTCTTTGATTTCTGTTTATGAATGCACATGTGAGCTAATTATTTAGGTAAACCTGCAAGGGGTCCCACTTTTCTTTACAATGAACGAAAATGATAAAGCATTATAATTACTCCTTCATCAGTTATTTCTGGTTCATAAATCGTTTTCTTATCCTAAAGTTAGTTATGTATTCTAATACTTCACATTCAAACTTAAATTTAAACAGAGAAGGAAATCAATATACGTTATTCTGCAATTTTTTGGAGGATTTTTATTAACACATTCAAAGCACTTGCTATAAACAAACAGTTGAGCTGAAACATTTACCTCAAGTGTGAAAATCACATGTTTTATCAATCAATATCATGCGCAAATACTTTGTAAACATATGAAACCATATTCTCAGGCCTGATTATTTTAAAGCAAAAGCAATATAAACATTGCATAATAATAATTCCAAGATATGAAAGCACAGTAAAATATGTTGTATTGTTATTCATGCCAATCTGTACACCTACAATACACAATATATCTATCTAGTAACTTGAAATCATGCAAGTTTCTGTACAAATGTATTTATTAAATCATGCACTGTTCACACCGAACAATGGTTGTTGCTGTTGTTTTTGTTATAGCTCACAACAAATAGTATTTCTAGTATCCTCACAGTTTTCTGTGATCAGTCATGTTGGGGACATACTTGTTGGTTTTGTGCTCCATGTAGGTGAAAACTGATGCGGAGCAGTCTTCGGAGACTTTTATGTTTAAATGCCTGTATCCTGCGTTCTATGTCCGCGTGAAGCGTCCAGGTCTTGTACAGTAGGATGAACCAGCAAGTGTTGCAGTCATGTTCCGGACATAAGCGTTGGTCTTATTCTCTGTGTAGGAGATGCGGAACATCTAGGTCTGGCAGCCGTTACCGTAGAGTAGGATGGAGACTACGAGGGACTTGTAGAACCTGTACTTGGCGGGGAAGGCGATGGACAGTGTTCTCTAGAAAAATTTCAGTAGCCAGTTATATTTTCAAAGTAGCTTGGACTAAGCAATAAAAATGATGTATTTGCATAATTTCAATTGATATTTTGGCGAAAGCAGCCAGCATCTAGCTACCGGTGCTTCCGGAGAGCACTGTGATGGAGCTGCATTTCCACAACCTTCTAAGTCTGGCGATGGCTGCTGTCGCCATAATTGTTATGTGGGCCTCAGCAGTACTGGTACCGTCCTAGGACAGGGTTGCTCCAAGTCAATCTTATATTAAGCAACCAATGAAGTGATTAACTAAAAGTAGTTCTGGAAAGACCATTCTTGAAAAAAGTAAAATCGTCACTATCAAATTCATCGACCGATTCTGTGACACAACTATCATGAATAACATTTAAATTATATTAAATACATCCAGATGTAAGTGTGGTTAAAAATATCATTACCTTGCAATTTAATAACTAGTAATAATCCAACAAAACACTGTTACCGTTATTGAGGATATATGTGTTTAAGAATTTCGTGAACAAAAATGTTTGCCACTTTTAGCTCACCTGAGCACATTGTGCCCATGGTGAGCTTTTGTGATCGCCTTTTGTCCGCCGTCCGTCGTGTGTCGTGCGGCGTCAACATTTGCCTTGTTAACACTCTAAAGGCGACATTTATTGTCCAATCTTCATGAAATTTGGTCAGAACATTGGTCTCAATAATATCTTGGATGAGTACGAAATGGTTACATTTGCATGAAAAACATGGCTGCCAAAGGGCGGGGCATTTTTCCTTATATGGCTATAGTAAAACCTTGTTAACATTCTAGAGGCAACATTTATTGTCCGACTTCATGAAACTTGGTCAGAAGATTCATCCCAATAATATCTTGAACGAGTTTGAAAATGATGTTGGTTGCTTTAAAAACATGGCAACCAGGGGGCGGGGCATTTTTCCTTATATGGCTATATATGGCTATATTAAAACCTTGTTAACACTCAAAAGGCCACATTTATTTTCCGATCTTTATGAAACTTGGTTAGAAGATTTGTCCCAATGATATCTTGGATTATTTCGAAAATGGTTTTGGTTGCTTGAAAAACATGGCCACCAGGGAGCAGGGCATTTTTCCTTAAATGGCTATACATGTATATGGCTTTTGTAAAACCTTTAAACACTATAGGGGCCACATTTATTGTTCGATCTTCATTAAACTTGGTCAGAAGATTCATCCCAACAATATCTTGGAGGAGTTCAAAAATGATGCCGGTTGGTTAAAAAAACAGGGCAGCCAGGGGGTGGGGCATTTTTCCTTATATCGCTATAGTAAAATCTTGTTATCACTCTAGATGCCACATTTATTTTCCGATCTTCATGAAACTTGGTCAGAACATTTGTCCCAATGATATCTTGGATGAGTTTCAAAATGGTTTTGGTTGCTTTAAACACATGGCCACCAGGGGGAGGGGCATTTTCCTTATATGGCTATGTATGGCTTTAGTAAAACATTGTTAACACTCTAGAGGCTACATTTATTGTCCAATCTTTATGAAATTTGGTCAGAAGATTGGCTTCAATAATATCTTGGATGAGTTCGAAAATGGTTACGTTTGCTTGAAAAACATGGCCACCAACGGGAGGGGCATTTTTCCTTATATGGCTAAAGTAAAACCTTGTAAACACTCTAGATGCCTCATTTATTTTCCGATCTTCATGAAACTTGGTCAGAAGAATTGTCCCAATGATATCTTGGATAAGTTTGAAAATGGTTTCAGTTGTTTAAATAACATGGCAAGGAAGGGGCGGGCATTTTTCCTAATATGGCTATATATTGCTTGAGTAAAACCTTCTATAGGCCACATTCATTGTCCGATCATCATGAAACTTGGTCAGACGATTTGTCCCAATGATATCTTGGATGAGTTCGAAAATGGTTCCAGTTGGTGGAAAAACATGGCCACCAAGTGGGCGTGGCATTTTTCCCTAAATAGCATAGTAAAACCTTGTTAACACTCTAGAAGCCATAATTATTGTCCGATCATCATGAAACATTGTCAGAAGATTTTTCCCACTGATATCTTGGACAAGTTCGAAAATGGTTCCAGTTGCTTGAAAAATATGGCCACCAGGGGGCTGGGCATTTTTCCTTATATGGCGTCATGAATCTTCATGAAACTTTGTCAGAATATTTGTTTAGATGATATCTTGGATGTGTATGAAAATGGTTTTGGTCTATAGAAAAACGTGGCTGCCAGGGTGTTCACTAGTCATGAAAGTTGGTAACAACATTTTGTTCTTATGACATCTTAGGCCGCACAGAACAGGTCATTTCCTTTTAATCTCAGGTGAGCGACTTTGGGCCTTTCAGGCCCTCTTGTTTAATTTTGTCAATTTACCAAGACGTGAAAAGGCCCCTGTAATTCAAATGGTAGCATTGACAAGATTGATTGTACTTGAAGCTGGTCACCTCTTCCAGCTTTTTGCCAATAACGGTAATGTCTGCCATGGTGTTGTTTGTGCTGCTCACCATGATCTTTGAAATCTTGGAGTTTATTGCTGGGGCCACTGATGGAGGCAATGTCATCATGGAATATCAAGTTGGAGGTGGGTCTTCCACTGATGGAGGCAATGCCATCAGGGAATATCAAGTTGGAAGTGGGTCTTCCACTGATGGAGGCAATGTCTACAGCGAATATCACTTTGGATATGGGTCTTCCACTGCTGGAGGCAATGTCAACAGCAAATATCAAGTTGGAAAGGGGTCTTCCACTGCTGAGGCAATGTCAACAGTGAATATCAAGTTGGAAAGGGGTCTTCCACTGCTGAGGCAATGTCAACAGTGAATATCAAGTTGGAGATGAGTCTTCCACTGCTGGAGATGGATCTGTGGTGGGCTTGGAGGGTGTGCTGTATTATCTTCTCAAGGAAAAGGTAAAACAGGATGGGAGAGAGCAGATATCACTAACAGACTCCTACTGATGTCCAGAAGAATTTCATCGTTGTCCATAAAGATTGCTGCGCTGCTGGCATTTGGGTAGAATTCTTGGACAACTTGTACCAGCCCTTCTTTAACCCATTTATGCCTTAAGGCGTCTAGAAAAAAGGCCTTTGCAAACAGCGTAGACCCAGATGAGATGCCACATGATGCGGCGTCTCATCAGGGTCTGCGCTGTTTGCTTAAAGGAATTTCTGTAAGAAATATTCTATATATAGAAATAAATATACTAGACATCCCTAATTTTGGAAATAAATTGACCCAATTTAGAAGGATGGGAGAGTCCACTAGGCATAAATGGGTTAATGATGAACCCTCTCAGGAACTGCCATAGGCCATCATGCCACACACAATGAAGCATCCATCAATGAAGCATGCATTTCAAAAGCTCCATGAATAAACATTTATCTGCAAAGCCACCGGCTAATTTCTGTTATCTATTTAGAGAGTAAACAATGTTTGTTTATATTATCGTATATGCTCTTGATATGCATTTAGCCCTAAAGCATCTGGCCATTCTTGTAAAAAGTTTTCATTGGGGTAAAGCATGGATAAAAATCCTAATTATTACCCAACTAGAGCTCGAAGAGTTGGTCGTGTAGAGCACAATGGATTCCAACAGGTAATAATAAGATAAACTTGATAATTATGATAAGTAAAAAAGTTGAAAATTAAAAATATAAAAATTGAAAATTTGTTTTAAAACCATAATTGTATAATATTATCATTTAGATGCATAAAATGATAATTTATAGTTGCAATGTTATAATTAAGTGTTTAAAATTACATTTAAAATGCAGATACATGATAATTATTAAGATGTTTAAAATGAAAATATGAACATGTAAAATGTCAATTTTCAATCAAAATTGTATTTCAATGTGTTTTAATTTAGATGTGTTTTATAATAATACACACGTGTAAAATGATAATTTAAATCAGTAAAAGCAGAGAAATAAAAAAGAAAGAAGATAGCAAAGTGTTAAAAATGATAGATTATGTGTGAATGAAAATGTAGATGGGTATAATGAATAAGGCAAGCCCTAATATGTTATCAAGGACTCAAGAATCAGTACATGGTTTTTAACCAAATATTGGACACATTTTCTGTTTGCTGTCAGTAGTCAATATAAAATTCTCGTTGTTTGAAGTTTTTATTCATTATTCTTGTGTTTTAAAGTGACTCTGTTGAATGGCCCAAGTTAATTAATAATTTGTCATTACTTAAAGTATGTAAAAACAACACTTAAAGCATGACAGTTTTGTGTTCGGAACAAAGTGGTTTTGAACATGTTTATCATTAGCATTAAATAAAAAAAGGCTTTAAATTAAAATGCAATATCTTTTTTTAAATCATCAAATGGTATTCTAAATTGAATTTTTAATTAATGCTTTTAAAACCTTGTATAATGTTGCAAAATTGCAATAGGCAGCTGGACAAAAAAGATAAATGTACTGGAAATTCGCACTGTGATACCTCCAACATGAACCAGAGTTTCAGAAAGATTTTGTGACGATTCATAATGAAAGATTCAGCAAAAAAACATTTTATAAACAGTTTAAAAACAGAAGTAGAGAAGTGTTGTTCGACCAAAAATGTTCCCTGTAGATTGTGTGGCAAATTGCTAGAATCTAGCGATTTGATTGGACGAGCCATGATCGACCAGGAAACATTAGCAAGGGTAAGATTTTCATAACTTGTGAGGCAAGATTTTTGTATCCCTGTTGTTTTTTGTAAGACAGTTATAGGCAAATGATGTTTGCCTCAAATAATTTCAGAGTCTTGGACTTTCACAACCAGAAAATTTGGGGAAACTGTGTGTTTGTATTGGTGTCTTTGGTAATATTCAATTTTACAGTTTGTAATTGCAGATAGGGCCATGGTTTGCCTCTGCCGAAACCAAATATTCATGTACAAAAAATCTGTGCATGGAAAAAAGCATGGGCTTAAATGATATATTATATATATTGTATATTAATATTGCTGGAGTTATGCAGTCTTTCCAAGTTCTATAATTTTATTAGCTCGGTGTTTTCGGAGAATACCCGAGGCATTGTCATAGCCAGCTCGTTGTGCCGTCTGCCGTCCGCCGGCATCATGCTAAAACTTGCACATAGTGCTCTAAAATCAAAGTGCTTCCACCTACAACTTTGAAACTTCATATGTAGATGCACCTTGATGAGTTCTACACGCCACACCCATTTTTTGGTCACTAGGTCAAAGGTCAAGGTCACTGTGACCTCTAAAAAAAAATATTCTGACAAGCTTTCATTTATTAGCTGGACTATTATATATGAAATATATATAGTGGAGCTATCCTACTCAACCCGGCGTCGGCGTGAGCGTGAGCGTTGGAATGTTAAAGTTTGCGTACCACATCAAATATTTTCAATGCTTCTTGACATATTGCTTTTATATTTTGCATACTTCTTTACCAACATGACCCCAACCTATAACCAAGAGCAGACAACTGTATCAGGCATTTTTAGCTCACCTGTCACAAAGTGACATGGTGAGCTTATGTGACCGTGTGATGTCCGGCGTGTGTGCGTGCGTGTGTGCGTGTGTCCGTCAACAATTTGTTTGTGTAGACAGTAGAGGTCACTGTTTTCATCCAATCTTTATGAAATTTGGTCAGAATGTTCATCTTGATGAAATCTGGGTTGGGAATGTATTTGGGTCATCTGGGGTCAAAAACTAGGTCACTAGGTCAAAAACTAGGTCACATAATAGCTCAAATAATAGAAAAACACTGTGTAGACAATAGAGGTCGAGGTTTTCATCCAATCTTTATGAAATTTGGTCAGAATGTTTATCTTGATGAAATCTGGGTTGGGATTGTATTTGGGTCATCTGGTTTCAAAAACTAGGTCACTAGGTAAAAAACTAGGTCACATAATAGGTCAAATAATAGAAAAACCTTGTGTACACAATAGAGGTCGAGGTTTTCATCCAATCTTTATGAAATTTGGTCAGAATGTTTATCATGATGAAATCTGGGTTGGGATTGTATTTGGGTTATCTGGGGTCAAAAACTACGTCACTAGGTCAAAAACTAGGTCTAATAATAGAAAAGCCTTGTGTTGACAGTAGAGTTCACAGTTTTCATCCAATCTTTATGAAATTTGGTCAGAATGTTTATCTTGATGAAATCTGGGTTGGGATTGTATTTGGGTCATCTGGGGTCAAAAACTAGGTCACTAGGTCAAAAACTAGGTCAAGTAATATAAAAACATTGTGTAGACAGTAGAGGTCACAGTTTTCATCCAATCTTTATGAAATTTGGTCAGAATGTTATCTTCATAAAATCTGGGTTGGGATTGTATTTGGGTCAACATGGGTAAAAAACTAGGTCACTAGGTCAAAAACGAGGTCAAATAATAGAAAAACCTTGTGTAGACAATAGAAGTCGCAGTTTTCATCCAATCTTTATGAAATTTGGTCAGAATGTTTATCTTGATGAAATCTGGGTTGGAATTGTATTTGGCTCATCTGAGGTCAAAAACTAGGTCACTAGGTCAAATAATAGAAAAACCGTCAACAATTTGATTGTGTAGACAGAAGAGGTCACAGTTTTCATCCAATCTTTATGAAATTTGGTCAGAATGTTTATCTTGATGAAATCTGGTTTGGGATTTTATTTGGATGATCTGGGGTCAAAAACTAGGTCACTAGGTCAAAAACTAGGTCAAAACTAGGTAACTAGGTCAAATAATAGAAAAACCTTGTCACAGTTTTCATCCAATCTTTATGAAATTTGGTCAGAATGTTTGTTTTGATGAAATCTGGGTTGGGATTGTATTTGGGTCATCTGGGGTCAAAAACTAGGTCACTAGGTAATATAATAGAAAAACCTTGTGTAGACAATAGAGGTCACAGTTTTCATCCAATCTTTATAAAATTTGATCAGAATGTTTATCTTGATGAAATCCGGGTTGGGATTGTATTTGGGTCTCCTGGGGTCAAAAACTAGGTCACTTGGTCAAATAATAGAAAAACCTTGTGTAGACAATAGAGGTCACAGTTTTCATCTAATCTTTATGACATTTGGTCAGAATGTTTATCTTGATGAAATCTGGGTTGGGATTGTATTTGGTTAGTCAGGTGAGCGATTCAGGGCCATCATGGCCCTCTTGTGTAAGAATAATGGCCCTTTGTCCACGTAGAATATGCATATTATTGATAAACTATGTTAAAGTTTGCGTACCACCTCAAATATTTATGCCCCCCTTTGAAGAAGATGGGCTATATTGTTTGGCTTATGTCGGTCCGTCCAACAGATGGTTTCGGGATGATAACTCAAGAACGCTTAGGTCTAGGATCATGAAACTTCATAGGTACATTGATCATGACTGTCAGATGACCCCTATTGATTTTCAGGTCACTAGGTCAAAGGTCAAGGTCACAGTGACTGGAAATAGTAAAATGGTTTCCGGATGATAACTCAAGAATGCTTAGGCCTAGGATCATGTAACTTCAGGTACATTGATCATGACTGGCAGATGACCCCTATTGATTTTCATGTCACTAGGTCAAAGGTCAAGGTCACAGTGACTCGAAATAGTGAAATGGTTTCCATATGATAACTCGAGAATGCTTACGCCTAGGATCATGCAACTTCATAGGAACATTGATCATGACTAGCAGATGACCCCTACTGATTTTCATGTCACTTAGTCAAAGGTCAGGGTCACAGTGACTCGAAACAGTAAAATGGTTTCCGGATTATTACTCGAGAATGCTTACACCTAGGATCATGAAACTTCATAGGAACATTGATCATGACTGGCAGATAACCCCTATTGATTTTCAGGTCACTAGGTCAAAGGTCAAGGTCACATTGCCTCGAAATGGTAAAATGGTTTCTGGATGATAACTCAAGAATGCTTACACCTAGGATCATGAAACTTGAAAGGTTCATTGATCATGACTGGCAGATGACCCCTATTAATTTTCAGGTCACTAGGTCAAAGGTCAAGGTCACAGTGACTGGAAATTGTAAAATGGTTTCCTGATGGTAACTCAAGAATAATTAGGCCTAGGATCATGAAATTTCATAGGTACATTGAACATGACTGGCAGATGACCCCTATTGATTTTCAGGTCACTAGGTCAAAGGTCAAGGTCACAGTGACAAAAAACATTTTCACACAATGGCTGCCACTACAACTGACATCCCATATGGGGGGCATGCATGTTTTACAAACAGCCATTGTTTCTATGTACATTGTCATATTGCTTTCATATTTTGCATACTTCTTTACCAAAATGACCCCAATTTATAAACAAGAGCAGACAACTGTATCAAGCATTTTGTGAGAATTATGTTCCCTTTTTATACTTAGAAAATTGAAAATTTGGTTAAGTTTTGTGTTTAGGTTCACTTTATTCCTAAAGTATCAAAGCCATTGCTTTCATACTTGCAACACTTACTAACTATCATAAGGGGACTGTGCAGGCAAAGTTATGAAACTCTGCCTGGCATTTTGACAGAATTATTGCCCCTTTTATACTAAGATAATTTAACATTTGGTTACGTTTTGTGTTTTGGTCCATTTTACTCCTAAAGTATCATAGCTATTGCTTTCAGACTTGGAAAACTTGCTAACTATTGTAAGGGGACTGTACAAGTTAAGTTGCATAACTCAGGTTGGCATTTTAACAGAATTATGGCCCTTTTTGTCTTAGTAACTTTGAATATTTTGTTAAATTTTGTGTTAAGATCCACTTTACTTCTATTGTATCAAGGCTATTGCTTTCAGACCTCAAATACTTTCTTACTATCATGAGGGTACTGTACCTGGCAAGTTGAATTTGACCTTGACCTTTGAATGACCTTGATGCTCAAGGTCAAATTAATAAATTTTAATGAAATTGCCATTACTTCTTTATTTATGATCAGATTTGATTCATACTTTGAAAAAATAACACTTACCTGACATACCACAATGGACTCCACCCAAACCATTCCCCACGCCCAACCCAAGAATATACATTTTTTGCCCCAAAGGAGGGCATATTGTGATCGGACTGTCTGTCTGTCTTTCCGTCACGCTTTGCGTTTAGGTTTCAAAAAATGCTCATAACTTCTATGTCCCTTGAGATATAACCTTCATATTTGGTATGCATGTGTATATGGGCAAGGCCTTTACATATGCACACATTTTTTTACCCCTGTGCCCTTGACCTTGAACTTGGGTCCGCGTTTAGGTTTTGAAATCTGCGCTAAGGTTTCGAAAAATGCTCATAACTTCTATGTCCCTTGAGATGTAACCTTTATATTTGGTATGCATGTGTGTATGGGCAAGGCCTTTCCATACGCACAACATTTTTTACCCCTGTGACCTTATCCTTGAACTTAGGGTCCGCGTTTAGGTTTCGAAATCTGCGTTTAGGTTTCGAAAAATGCTCATAACTTCTATCAAAGCGTTTATAGTGGGCATGTGTCATCCTATGGTGACAGCTCTTGTTCAACTGTCATTTTGCCAAATTGTAAATAAGTCCCCTTTAACAGTGTTTATGCTATTAATCAGACGATTGATCAGATAAAATAACGATATGTTGTTCCAGTGTTTAATTTTTCACAATAAGTAATAAACTCTTTATTGAAACTCTACTTATGAGACATGTATAAGCTAAAGGGGGAAATCTATATTGTATTGTATATCAAGAGAAAATATTTACTTGCACATTTTACCCCCCACCCTAAACGGTCTCTGGGTATGTGCGAATCATTACATGTGTCTCAAAGGACCATAATTTTTATTCCCCCAAAGTGTGGCATATAGTTTTTGAACTGTCTGTCAGTCAGTCTGTCAAAGTTCAAATATATGGTGTCTGTCCGTCCGTCCGAAAACTTTAACATTGGTCATAACTTTTGCAATATTGAAGATAGCAACTTGATATTTGGCATGCATGTGTTTCTCATGGAGCTGCACCTTTTGAGTGGTGAAAGGTAAAGGTTATCCTTCATGGTCAAAAGTAAAAAATCCATCCAAGGGAAGTAATAAACTTTAAAAGGGAGATAATTTCTAAACTTGTCAAATGATATATTGAAATTTTATTTCAAAGCGGCGTTATAGGGGGCATTGTGTTTCTGACAAACACATCTCTTGGTTTCATGAATCTTGCATGGGATGGGGGAGGATTAGGATATTTACCAATATTACATACCTGATTTGTATTTGATGGTAAAGCTCTTCGACTTGACCATTAGAATCAATATAATTCAATACAATCATGTTCATGTCACATTTGCATTAAGCAACAACAAAACATTGCTAGCTTGAAACGCAATTGTTTCTTAAAGGGTGTTAATCAAATGGTCACAGTATTAGTGACAGAGGCACTATTTTCCTGGTATTGGCATAAATAGTCGTCTTTTCTTGGTATTGGCAGAAAATGGGCTTGACAGATTAACCAATAGCCTGAGTCTGAGACATATGGCTGTGAGAGTTGTGCAGTTTCTGCATTCGTGGCATTTAATTTATTTGCATTGGCCAAACAGGGATTCTGCATTTACTTATGGACACATTTTTTTGCTTTGTGAATGTTTTTTCTTGCTTTGTTATGAGGGCTTAGACATTTCAGGGAGCACTTTGATTGAAAAACAAAAGGTTCTGTGTATGAACATTACAGTGGGATGAAATAAAGTGGTTAGTTGAATATGAAACTATTTAAAAGCTTAAAGAGTAGTGATCAAATTACCTTTTGGAAAAAGTGTTTGTGATATATGAATTTTAGTGGATCATTATATAACGTTAATATCATGTTGTGAAATCATGTGAAGATATATGAAGTAAACTGTGCTAAACAAAGCAATATTTCTGAGAAAATTTAGAGTTTTCAGATCAAAAAAGAATTGTGACATTAGAATAGAGCAGTGTTTATTTAAAAAAATAAATAATCTAATTGTCATTAAGTAAATATATGGCAAAAGATGACACTGTCATATATATTTTTCATGTTATGAAGTGTGGACATTTTTATGAAAAGTGCCATCAAAAGCTGAAAAAGATGTGCTAAAATTAAACATTGAAGAGCCATGAAAATAATATTTAGCTGTTTTGTCTGACAGGCATTTCATTCCTTATTGTTGCTGTTTTATGAAAAGTTAATTAATTATCTTTCCCATGAATCTTGATTTACCCTTGCAATGAAAACACAATTTCTTTTAAGGAAATAAAATCAAGAGAACTGTTGAAAGGAATTATCAAATTAAATACGAAACAACAAAAGTATCCAGCATTGAAGGCATTTTGAAATTAAACGGCATGAAATAAAACAAAGGTATCAAAAGGAAAATAAACGTTCAAAATTGACACTGGGAAAATTGAAATTTTAATATTGTGCATAAAATTAATAGTGGCCCATGAACGTTGAGTGAAACTTGTGAGTTTAAAGGGGCGAATTCGACCATCGTTTGAGTTTTAAGGGTCGACATTTGATTCCTGTGTGAGATTAAAGAAACGCTATGAGTTATTATAAGCAGCAGACTTCGTTGGTAAGGTTTGGTTTTAGAGTTATTATGTATGTTACAAATAGAGTCTTACTTTTGACAAAAAAAATTGCATCACAGAAAAACATCATTTTTGTTGATTTGAATGTTTTGCAAGATGTATCTTTAAAAAAGTACTTTTTGCTGCTGTAGTAATAATAATGCACACAAAATAGTTAAATAAAGTGAACATCACTACATGTATCTCAGGGGGTTTTCAGCACTCTCTGCGCCTCCGGAAAACGGAGGCATTCCCAAAGCAAACGGACCTGATCCCAAACCAAAATTATAAAAAAAATCCCAATTTCCAAAAAAAAAAAAAATTATTATTATTTTTTTTTTTTAGAAAGAAGTGTCTTATGACTTATAATTATTAGATTATGAGAAAAAAAGTGTTTCATGACTTATGATTATTAGATTATTATTAACCTGCTGTGCTCCTCATTACCACACAAACCAAACTTACTCATCTGATGCTTACACTTTGTACCTGCATTGAAAGTCTAGACCTGAATGACAAAACATTGGAGGAGCTGTGTGATGCTTTCAAAAACAGAAAGCAGAGAAAAATTATGCTTTAAATTGTGTGACTAACCAGCGTTTGTTTTGGTCAAAAATGTCTTCTATAAGTTTTTTACTGTACAGTTCTTATCTCAGAGTGTAACTAAAACTGAAAGACAAAATTGCAGTACTTGAATAAACATTAAACATGCCAAATATTGCATGTGTTTATATAAAAAAGAGGAAATAACAACTTAAACAAGTTTATTTGTTAAACCACTGACTTATTTAAGCATGATAAATTCACAATGTTTTCCCAAAATGAGCTGTTTCATCGGAGCAAAAATTCCCAAAATGGAAAATTTTGTCGAAAAAAAATTCCCAATTTGGTCAGACTCCTTTTCCCATAATAGGCAGAAAAACCCCTGTATCTGCTGAAGGCATTAGAGTAGTTATACATTTCCGTTGGTAAGATCAAATCAGCCTTCAAAACCTTGGCTTCTCCTTAAGTAAAATGGAAAATTGTAAATAACTTCATTTAAATCTTATAATAACCTTCATTTAATTCACAATTGAGCTTGTCTTTTTAATGATAGGTTTTCCATTAATCTCAATAAAGATAGCTAGCCATAATGGAATGAGCCAATACAATGTCAGGAATTCGGGTCTACTGGCGGATAATCCTCAAACATTCCATCCGGGGCTCTTGAGTAAGGTCAAAGTCTGAGTTTAACTGCTATGCAGAAACAACTAAACATGTTTTTGCCAATGTCTTCATCAGTAGAAGTCAGATACAAAGAAAATATTTGCGTCTCTGATGGTTTTATGGCTAGTAAAAAGTCTGATTCTATTTTCTGTCTGTTATAGTTGTTTTTTAACAACAAATATGACAGTAGTCATAAAAATAGATGCATTATTTATTGAAATCCTGTGTAATAGTGATTTAACTATGAATGACCTTAACTGTAGTGTGATAAAGTCTATGGAGATAAAATGTATTAAATATTCGGATTTTTATGCCCCCTTTTCAAAGAATAGGCGGCATATAGTGATCGGACTGTCTGTCTGTCTGTCTTTCCGTCACACTTTGCGTTTAGGTTTCGAAAAATGCTCATAACTTCTATGTCCCTTGAGATATAACCTTTATATTTGGTATGCATGTGTATATGGACAAGGCCTTTCCATACCCACAATTTTTTTTACCCCTGTGACCTTGACCTTGAACTTAGGGTCCGCGTTTAGGTTTCGAAATCTGCATTTAGGTTTCGAAAAATGCTCATAACTTCTATGTCAATTGAGATATAACCTTCATATTTGGTATGCATGTGTATATGGGCAAGGCCTTTACATATGCACACATTTTTTTACCCCTGTGCCCTTGACCTTGAACTTGGGTCCGCGTTTAGGTTTTGAAATCTGCGCTAAGGTTTCGAAAAATGCTCATAACTTCTATGTCCCTTGAGATGTAACCTTTATATTTGGTATGGATGTGTATATGGACAAGGCCTTTCCATACGCACAAACATTTTTACCCCTGTGACCTTAACCTTGAATTTAGGGTCCGCGTTTAGGTTTCGAAATCTGTGTTTAGGTTTCGAAAAAAGCTCATAACTTCTATCAAGCGTTTATAGGGGGCATAAGTCATCCTATGGTGACAGCTCTTGTTTTTTTTTATGTCCCCCACCCACTGTAGTGGAGGACATATTGTTTTTGCCCTATCTGTTGGTCTGTACGTTGGTCTGTTGGTCTGTTTGCTCCAACTTTAACATTTGCAATAACTTTTTCAATATTCAAGATAGCAACTTGATATTTGGCATGCATGTGTATCTCATGGAGCTGCATATTTTGAGTGGTGAAATATCAAGGTCATCATTCAAGGTCAAAGGTCAAATATAAGGGGACATTGTGTTACACAAACACATCGCTTGTTTTTTAATCCAATTAACTTTAGAAGCATTTATTAAATATTCTCAGTATTGACAGTTCTTCTGATCAGTTGTTCCTCTCAAAATGAAGAACATTTTCCCATTCTTATTTTGAATTGATAACACAAATGTAGAATTTGCCACAGAAAATGTTTCTAAAGAATGTTTAGTATGCCCTGAGGAATAATTGTTTGTGAATTGCAGAGATATTTAGGGCTGTCAGCGTGGATCAGTTTGAAAGAAAAAATGAGGAATTTGATTGCTCGAATGTTACTAATTCTGTTTCACAAAATGAGAAATGTGAAGTAGAACAAGAATATAAAAAAGTACAGATCTTTTAAATGAAATAAAACAGATATTTAATGGCGTTGTAAGTTCCTATAACCAGGATTTATTTTTTAAATGTCAATATTCATGTTATTAATGAAACATATACTTTAGTGAACATATTTACATGTTTAATACTATATAAATTAATCTTGAATGTACAAATGCATTCCTAGTCTTGGTTAATAAGTTATTTTATACTAAATTGTCAGTGGTTTTGATTATTTTCTACCTGAAATGAAGGAATGTCCCTATCTATTATACACATGTAGCTATTTCATCCACAAATTGTATTTCCACTTTCAGTACCTTTCTATTGGTTGTCCCTAGAGCAAAATGCATAGCTTATATAAGGATATGTAATATGCTGTTTCTGTAGAATAGAAAACTGAGGTGCTAAGGGGCTAAACTATCCCGTACTGTAATTTGTTGGAATGAGACTCAGATTGTATTGCTTCAGGAGGTGACAAAGCGTCTCTCGTTGCCAGCAGATATCCGGATTCCAAGTCACTTCCTGTCCAGGCAGAGTCTCACCCCAGAAGGACAGCTTAGCAGACGGTCACGGAGAAAATCTTTGGTAGGCATTACTGTGTGTTTGAGGCCCATAAGTTTTGTGCAACATGAATTAGAGCAATACTAGGAGTTTTGTATAATTTGTGCAAAATTAACTAGAGCAAAACTAGGAGTTTTGTATAATTTGTGCAACATGAACTAGAGCAAAACTAGGAGTTTTGTATAATTTGTGCAACATGAACTAGAGCTCAACTAGGAGTTTTGTATAATTTGTGCAACATGAACTAGAGCAAAACTAGGAGTTTTGTATAATTTGTGCAACATGAACTAGAGCAAAACTAAGAGTTTTGTATAATTTGTACAACATGAATTAGAGCAAAACTAGGAGTTTTGTATTATTTTGAAAACCTGATTTGAGTAATTTTGCCAGAATCTTTACTTTTAACCATTTGCATGCAAATGCTGCCCCTTTTGACAGATAGGATAAAGGAATTTAAGTAAAAATCATCGAATCCTCAACAATATATTATTACCGTGATAACTCTAAAATATCTGACAATCTAACTTTTCATACACCCTTTTTTTAACTGAGATAATTATTTTTAGCGACTGATTTTTGGCACACGCAGATTTTCCTTTTTATTAATGTCTTTTAATTTTCAGAGAGTTACATTTTTTCAGAATTCTACCCCTATTTGTATGAACCTGGTTACGGTGATGAAACATGGCAAACAATGTCTATTAAGAGGACCACAACATTTGCAGTAAAAAAATATGCCTGCATCATCTGATTTCACTCTTCAATGTTATAGTATAACTATAAGGAGTTATCGTTATCTACATGTCTTTTTCAGTCGGAAATTGGATTTGGAAAGATAGAGTCCTATACAAAACTAGATAAGCTCGGAGAGGTAAATACTTGTTTTTGTTGTTGTTGTTGTAAGGCCAGATAGGCATGAAGTGCTTGGTGAGCTTTTGGTAAAGAGGATCATACGAGTGGTGTCTGTCATCTGTCCTCCATTGCCTGTGTGTTGTCAGCAATTTCATGGCTAAAAGTGTTCAGTTTTTTTCGAGAAGTTCCGGCTTTTTTAAAGCTCTGGAGGCCGATCTCTCAATACGTCCAGAATCGATGAGAAAGTTTAGGGGGGGGGTAGGTGGTCCGCGAATATTTTCAATCAAAACCGAGATCTAAAGAATTTTTAAAGAGAGCGTATCTAGTATCTACATGTATAACACGTGCGCGAACTGGAATCGATAGCCATGGCCACTAAAGGGGCCAGTTTAACAGATAAGTGATAATAAACTCTTCACTTGCACCCGTACGTCCATTATACAAATGGTGGAAGTCCCTTGGACGTCCGATAATCCGCATGTACTCTATTTACTAATACACAGCACGTACAAATGTCAACAGTAAATCGGGTTATTCAGACCGTTAACTCCACCTAAGAGGTACTGTTTTCAATGAAATTCTCAGCGAGTGGCCAATATTGATTTTTCCAGCTGTCAATCAAATTCTTCTTGGTAAGCGCATCTGCCAATCAGGGCTCAGGCAGCCGAATACACGCCGACCCCACGTGAAGCTGTATACATCAATATTAGCGACCCCTGCGCTACGAAGTTTTTATTCAGCAATAACATGGTTAAGTCCACGCTTTCCCCGAGGAAGAATGACGTGATGTTGTACATGAAGTCTAATTTTCGCAGGATTTCCTTTTGTACACGAAGTACACGAGAAATGTTTATTTGTTGCTAGAATTTTCTTAACTTTCCGTGAATAATAAAATCTGGAAATTATTTCAGATAACACGTTTAATTTTACGCATTTGAAAATACTAAAATTGAATAATGTATTTGTTATATCAATGGCCGTATCACATAATGCAATAAATAGTTAAATAACGTGTTTTGAGATTGCCAAACTATGCATATATATTGGTCTACGTGCATGAATGACCTGACAAGTTATATTGCGATTCGGAATGAAGTGTACTCTGTGAAATTTAAAGAAAGACGCGTTTTTATTCTCCGAAATTCGCTTTCACTTAGGCAAACTTTTCTGAAAGGAGGAACATGTAACATTTTAAATTCAGTCGTTGATTTGTCGTCATTACTAAATATGAACAGTGCTCTATGCGCTCAAATCGCGTCACGTGAGTAACGCATGTTCAATGGGAATTCCCCCATCCTACAATTCAATTTTTATATTCACCTGCGTAAAATGGCAGACGTCAATTTTGGTTTTGAAAATAGAAATCGTAATAATACTGGATTATCGGGTAATGGATAGAGTTGGAACCTGTACCTATATTAAACTATTGAAGTAAAATTAGGACTTCAAAATGTATGTCTGGGACGTCCAAAATTTTAGACTTGGAAGTCAGGACTTCCAACTTATAAAAGCTAACATAAGCGCTGCTATTAAGTGTCATTGTAGTGATATATGTTTTCCATAATTAATTATCAATCAAGTTTCTATCACCAGGGTGTGTTTATAGTGTATAGTGAAATGTGTTCCAACAATCCATAAAGTGATGTGTGTCTTCACCAAACAATATCATTGTGTTTTTATAAATAGATATAGTGATATGTGTACAGTTTCCATCAATTGGTTCTGATTTGAATTCTTTGAATTTTTACCTTAAAATATTTGTTTTTGGTAAAAGGTAAGCTTTGAAGCTTATGAAGACAAAAACAAGAAATGGTCTGCAGCTGTATAAAATGCAATATGGTGTATAAGATATGATTTTTTTCTCACTCATTCTAAATTCTAATATTAATTTCTGGACTTGTTTTTTGTTCCAAATTTAAAGCCAGGATAGTGCATTCCTTGGCCATCTAAAATGCTATTTTCAAGGAGCTTCCGGGGGCTTTCGGCCCCCCGACCAGGGCATCGCCCTGGAGCTGACCGGGGGCCTTCCAGCCCCCTGGCCCCCAACCAGGGCATCGCCCTGGAGCTGACCGGGGGCCTTCCAGCCCCCTGGCCCCCAACCAGGGCATCGCCCTGGAGCTGACCGGGGGCCTTCCAGCCCCCTGGCCCCCAACCAGGGCATCGCCCTGGAGCTGACCGGGGGCCTTCCAGCCCCCTGGCCCCCCGACCAGGGCATCGCCCTGGAGCTGACCGGGGGCCTTCCAGCCCCCTGGCCCCCAACCAGGGCATCGCCCTGGAGCTGACCGGGGGCCTTCCAGCCCCCTGGGCCCCCGACCAGGGCATCGCCCTGGAGCTGACCGGGGGCCTTCCAGCCCCCTGGCCCCCAGGTTTTTTTTCAGGCTTTTTCAACCTTCCTCACTTTTAGTCATGCATTTTGTTAGCTAGAAGTGATAGAGGCTTCACTTTTCATGCAGCCTTGACCAAACATGCCAAGTTTGTGTATGGCCCAAAATATCATAAAACTTCTGGATTATATATGCCAGATAATAAGATGGCAATGAATGTTATTGCCCCTATTTCATGAGAAAGAGAATGCAAAGTGGACATAAAAGCTTGATTTGTGATCCCAATGTGAATAAACTTTCACAGCATCCTGATGGGCATACAAATTCAAAACAGTCCAAAATGGTCCAGATTTGTTTCAACAGATAAATAGACAACTTAATTAAAAAAAAAACTCAATAAGATTTTATTTTATTTTCCTTAATTCCATAATGTTTCTTTTGATGTGATTAAATTGCCCACTCAGCTTTTTCTCTGCATTCACACAAATATAAAAATTGGGTTCTTGTCCATTCATAAGAAATAAATCTTGTCACCCCAAGCCAAGTACTCTCACAGGAGCTGTAAAGGCCACTATTTATGGAATCAGTGATTGGTCGTAAATCTATTATTTGCATAAAAAAAATCGTATAAGAGAAGTTTCTTCAATAAGTATAGGGTTAGATCTGCAATTTCTCACTTGATAGGAGTTGACAGATTTACTGGAAATTAGTTGTAATTAGAGATCTGGATCTAGTTTTAGCACGGTCTAATGTTTTGCAGAGAAATAAGAATACGTGTATTGGCCTTCCGATGGGGAATGTTTATAGCAGGGGGTTGACATACATTGTAGAAAATTAATTCGATCAAAATAAACGAACTTCTGCATAGAAGATCAGGGAATTTGTAAACAATTAAGGAAATGGTGGGACTTTTACCAGCTGGAAAAAAAATCAAAAATGAATAATGTAGAACTAAGCGTTAAGTGTTTTAGGAAGGTTACAGCGGGAGATTGAAACACATGAAGTGGACAAATATTAATGTCCAAATAATAGGGCATGCCACTCCCTGACAGAATGAGTGCCTTTTGTAGACCCAAACTGCTATCTCTGTTGGCATATAAAGACCAAGGTAGAACTAAGGCTAAATGAGTCGCGGCTATTTGTAATACTGGGTATTCACTGCCGTTCCTCAGAAAGGGTATTGCAGAATTTGTGTTTTTTGTGTGTCTGGTAATGGAGGCATATTACTGCATTTTACATTAAGCATATTGCAAACAAGCACAGTAAAAATTTCTTACCTTTGCATATGTATTAAGAAATGAGTGAGTACCAAACCAAGAATTACCATAGGGACATTAAAAAAATCCAAGTAATATTAATTATTTAATATTTATTCAAATATTTGCACATGCTATATCTCTAAACATGAACATGACACCTTTTTTGCATTAATTTATGCTGATACAAATAATATTTTAGTGTCAAGTTCATCAGTGCAATGTTCCTGTTTTTTAGCTGTAACTTCTTCACCCTTATTTCAGGGCACGTATGCTACTGTGTTCAAAGGGAAGAGTCGACTGACAGACAATCTGGTGGCCTTGAAGGAAATACGACTAGAACATGAAGAAGGCGCACCTTGCACCGCTATTCGTGAAGGTTTGAGGCCCCATTTTATTCTTTTATTTATTGATAATAATTGACCTTTAGCGTACATTTAACTGACAATTTCTTGCGTTTTATGCCCCCGAAGGAGGGCATATAGTGATTGCACTGTCCATCTGTCTGTCCGTCCGTTTGTCCATCCATCTGTCTGTTCGTCACACTTTGTGTTTAGGTTTCGAAAAATGCTCATAACTTCTATGTCACTTCAGATGTAACATTCATATTTGGTATGCATGTGTATATGGACAAGGCCTTTCCATACGCACACTAATTTTGACCCCTTTGACCTTGACCTTCGACTTAGGGTCCTCGTTGAGGTTTCGAAAAATGCGTTTAGGTTTCGAAAAATTCTCATAATTTCTATCAAAGCGTTAATCAGGGGCATATGTCATCCAATGGAGACAGCTTTTGTTGTAAGTAAACTTATATATGTTTCCTTATATTTTCCTATTGTTTGATTTCAGTGTCGCTATTGCGGGAACTCAAACATGCAAATATCGTCACACTGCACGATATCGTCCACACAGAAAAGTCTCTCACCCTAGTCTTTGAATATCTTGTAAGTGTTTAGTCTCGTAACTTTGTCTTGTAATATCTGAAGGGATTAAATAATAATGATAATAAATGGTGATTATTTAGTCTCTAGCCCTAGTCGTTGAATATGTGGTAAGTGTAAAAGAATGTAATGTTGAGTCTTAGAGGTTGCATTAAAGTTATGAAGCATGTTCCATATTTTCCATGGGGTACTATAGCAAACAATGAATCTCAAGAAACTCTGTGCCACTGCTTTTTTAACAGAACACCAACTATAAATATAAAATTATAGAACCTGGGATCACCACCTTGGAAAGTTAAATGCAGGGCATTGGGATTTTAACCGGTTTGAAGGCTGGCAGAACTTGCATCTGAATTAATCTCAAAGCAAACTTGCTTCATAAACAGTTTTTAACCAGGTTTTTAACCAGGTTTTCCGAAGGAAAAAACTGGTTATTAGATTGGCGAATGCGGGCGGGCTGGCTGGCTGGCTGGCTGGCTGGCGGGCTGGCGGGCGGGCGGAACAAGCTTGTCCGGGCCATAACTTTGTTGTTCATTGTGAGATTTTAAAATCATTTGGCACATTTGTTAACCATCATTAGACGGTGTGTCGCGCGAAAAAATTACGTCAATATCTCCTAGGTCAAGGTCACACTTTGAGTTCAAAGGTAAAAAATAGCCATAAATGAGCTTGTCTGGGCTATAACTATGTCATTCATTATGAGATTTTAAAATCATTTGGCACATTTGTTCACCATCATGGGACGGTGTGTAGCACGAAAGAATCACGTCAATATCTCCAATGTCAAGGTCGCCACGACTAAAAATAAATTTATTTTAAAACAAACTTACAAAGGGGGTTAATTTTGTTTGTTCATTTAAAAAGTTCAGTTTGAGTTGTCTCCCTTTATCAGATTTTTTTTCACAATGAAAACCTGGTTTTGTGACAATTTTGTCCCTTGTTAACAATTGTACCGATGCAGATAGAAAAAGAAAAACATGAATACCATAATTTGATGCGCAAATCAAATATTTAACATGTTATCGCCCTAGTGTGGTAAGTATCGGTCTATATATAAACAATAACGTGATAGCTGTTAAAATAAGAAGTATACGAAGAAATATGGTCCATCTTTAAAATATGTAAAATTATCAAAGTAGCGATGTATCAAAAGAAGTTTGAAAAACATACAAGGTGTAAGAATGAAATGAGTTGAAAATTGTGAGGTCATAGTCTTTAAATATCTTGCATGATAAGGCCATACAAACTTGATTGTATGTTTAGTGTCCCCATGCTGGTAAGTAGGTTTTATGATGCCTGAATTTAAAAAATACAAGCAGTAAATATTATGGGGTAAAATAGATTTACAACATAAGATGATAATGTACATTTGTTCTTATGCATGTACCATAGATAAGTTTTAATGCCTGTCTGTCATTGTATGTGTCTGTGTGTGTGTGTGTCCCAAAACTTTAACCAAAACTTTGACCTTGGTCATAACTTTTTCAACACTTAAGAAAGCAAATTGATATTTGGCATGCATGTGTATCTCATGGAGCTGCACATTTTGAGTGGTGAAAGGTCAAGGTCATCCTTCAAGGTTTAAAGGTCAAACAATTTTTTTTTTTAACTTTGACCAAAACTTTAACCTTCTTCATAACTTTATCAATATTGAATGTAGCAACTTGATATTTGGCATGCATGTGTATCTCATTGAGCTGCACACTTTGAGTGGTGAAAGGTCAAAGTCATCCTTCAAGGTCAAAGGTCAAAAAAAAAAATTCAAAGTGGCGCATTAGGGGGCAATGTGTTTCTGACAAACACATATCTTGTTAAATTTATTTTTACTTGATTGTTCCAACCTTGTCAGTATATTTCAAAAATCAGAGGCAATGGTGAACACAAAATCCAATTTTTTGGTCTAATCTTTATAATAATTAGAAACCTTACAAGAAAGAATATTGTTATCTTGAAATCCTTCACCTCAAAAAAGAAGCGGCCTTTTTTCAACAGAGGTATCTGAAAACAGAATTGCAAGATTTCTTGTCAATATTTGTGGGGGGCATCTCGTCTGTACGGTTGCAATGACTTAAATTTCATCACTCTCTTTACAATATCCTGGCAGACATTTAATGTTTCTTCTGACTTGATGACAGCAGAATGACATTTAAAGACTTTGTTTCCGAGATGGAAATCAGAAGGTTGCAATGATATGTCAGTAGGTAATCTTATCTGATTAGAACTGAAGTTGTTTTGTACTTTTCAGTGTAAGAAAGTGTTTGAAGGGTATTTTCTTCACCATTTTACATGTTAATATTTATGTATTTGTTCTCTTTTTAGAAAACAAAACAAAACGACTATATAATTCAAAATAATAGTGATGAACTGATACATGTAGTAATAAATTTTGTTCTATCATAATATTTTTTCCCTTATAGTTCAAATAAAAAATTCAATTACAATTTGATTTGATGTAAGGAACTAAAAATATATAAGTTATGATTTACTGTATGAAGTGAATTTGCAAAAAGGCATCAACTTAGAAAGAATATCATTTTGGTGATATTTGCAAACAAAAATGCGTTTCATGTTCTTTATGAATGTTTGAACTGTAAAACTTGTTAAATGTTTTCTTTTATGTCTTTTTTGTATTGACCTGTAAAGGTTGATGACTCTTGTATTTAAAGTAAAAGTTTTAATAAGACTGTATTTGTACAATGTTATTATTATGTTTCCCTTTCAAATAACATGATGAAAAAAAAAAAAGATTTAATGTTTGTTATCAGATGAAAGAGTTAAACCAGTAAAATGAAATATCTATAATGACTGTACGTGCATTATATGAGAATTATGCACCTTCCCCCCAAATGGAAATACAAAACAAAATGAAATTTGAAATGTATTATTTTCTATTCAGGAGAAAGATTTGAAGCAGTATATGGATGACTGCGGCAACATTCTGAGCATGACAAACGTCAAGGTGAGTTTTGAGATATGTTTAGTTGTCACAATTATGAGTTCAGTCATGAGGTCAGACAAAGCCTGCCTTGCTTAGTTGGGAGATCTCTGCCAGGCCACATTAGTTGTGTTCAGTCATGAGGTCAGATAAAGCCTGCCTTGCTAAGTTGGGAGTTCTCTGCCAGGCCACATTAGTTGTGTTCAGTCATGAGGTCAGATAAAGCCTGCCTTGCTTAGCCTTGCTAAGTTGGGAGATCTCTGCCAGGCCACATAAGTTGAGTTCAATCATGAGTTCAGACAAAGCCTGCCTTGCTAAGTTGGGAGTTCTCTGCCAGGCCACATTAGTTGTGTTCAGTCATGAGGTCAGATAAAGCCTGCCTTGCTTAGCCTTGCTAAGTTGGGAGATCTCTGCCAGGCCACATAAGTTGTGTTCAGTCACAAGTTCAGACAAAGCCCGCCTTGCTAAGTTGGGAGTTCTCTTCCAGGCCACATAAGTTGAGTTCAATCATGAGTTCAGACAAAGCCTGCCTTGCTAAGTTGGGAGATCTCTTCCAGGCCACATTAGTTGTGTTCAGTCCCAAGTTCAGACAAAGCCTGCCTTGCTAAGTTGGGAGATCTCTTCCAGGCCACATTAGTTGTGTTCAGTCCCAAGTTCAGACAAAGCCTGCCTTGCTAAGTTGGGAGATCTCTTCCAGGCCACATTAGTTGTGTTCAGTCACAAGTTCAGACAAAGCCTGCCTTGCTAAGTTGGGAGATCTCTTCCAGGCCACATTAGTTGTGTTCAGTCATGAGGTCAGACAAAGCCTGCCTTGCTAAGTTGGGAGATCTCTTCAAGGCCACATTAGTTGTGTTCAGTCATGAGGTCAGACAAAGCCTGCCTTGCTAAGTTGGGAGTTCTCTTCCAGGCCACATTAGTTGTGTTCAGTCATGAGGTCAGACAAAGCCTGCCTTGCTAAGTTGGGAGATCTCTTCAAGGCCACATTAGTTGTGTTCAGTCATGAGGTCAGACAAAGCCTGCCTTGCTAAGTTGGGAGATCTCTTCAAGGCCACATTAGTTGTGTTCAGTCATGAGGTCAGACAAAGCCTGCCTTGCTAAGTTGGGAGTTCTCTTCCAGGCCACATTAGTTGTGTTCAGTCACACGTGCAGACAAAGCCTGCCTTGCTAAGCCTTGCTTAGTTGGGAGTTCTCTTCCAGGGCACATTAGTTGTGTTCAGTCACAAATTCACACAAAGCCTGCCTTGCTAAGCCTTGCTAAGTTGGGAGTTCTCTTCCAGGCCACATTAGTTGTGTTGGGATTGGTGAAGTACACATGTATTAGTATGGCCATTGTGACCATATTGCTGATTCAAGTAGGACTGTAGTCAGGTAGTGGAGCAAGTTTGTATTCTTAGTACTGGTAAAACAGCTATCTTAGGAAATCTGTTAGTAGGTTAACTGAATGCAAAACTTCTGAAAAAAGTTGGTAAGACTGATATAAAGTCCAGTTAACCCTTTCCTACATAAGAAGCAAAGTGAAAATGGCTATGTGCAAACAGTATAAAACCAGAACAGTCTGTGTTCAGGTTTTAAGATGTTTGCTGCTCAACAGTATCTAAGGGTTGGACATGAAGCCTTTTAAACATAAATCTAGTAAGAAAGTTCTTTAATTATTTTTTATTTTCTAAGGAACTACAAATGCGTTAAAATACGTCTCTAAGTGGTAAAGAGTTAATTACAAACAGTACTGTTGTCTGGGGAATGTGTCGCAGTGTTGTGTCAGCTGGGAAGAGTTTCCACCATTTTATTGGATAAAAGTAATGTACAGGAAACTGGTCAAAGAAATTAAGTGAGTTTTGGAATGAAAGTTGATCATAAATTCTGTTCTCCAAGGATTTTCATTGAATTATGGGATTGCCTTAGATAGACAAGACAAGACAAGACAAAAGTTTATTTTGTAAATAAAGGCCACCGGCCCAAAATACAGCATACATAAGTAACAGCATGTTATTTTTTGAGTTGTGATACATCAAGTTTGAACATCAATTTTGATCTACATCTTTCTTTTTCATTATTTCAGTTACAAAAAAGGCTATGCTTTTAAGTTTACTTTCATCAGAGATTTGCATAAGATTGCAAAAATTTAAGAAATTTTGTTCACCATTGTACCATGAAAAGATATACATTTGCCTTTCTTGGTTGAATTTTGCACATTTAAAAAATACATGAAACTCATCTTCAATACACATATTATTAAAAACGACTGAACAATATGTACATAATCGGTTTTCTCTTGAAATTCCTAAATGTCGACCAGTTTCAATAGCTAATTTATGGCTTGAACAACGGAATCTAGCAACTGACTTTCGAACATAAAATGGTATATCGATAAACAAATACTTTTCTGGGTTTAACATAGATTTGAACTGTTTGTAAGTATCGCATCTTGGTGAATTTCCAAGAGCTTCAAGCCAGTTCTGTGTATTACAATCAATCAATCTTTGTTTAAATGACATTAAGAGTAATTCCACATTTCCTATCTCTTGACTTATCCAAACAAAACCAAATCCATAACGGTACAAAATATTTTTTACAGATGTCACCCAATTAGTTCTTCCGATTTCGTCATGCCGCTTTAACATAATATAACAGTTTCTAGGATATCGATCCTCTGTCATACTTATCAATTTACACCAATATTTAACGCATTTTACATGATGTTCTATACAAAGAGGTAATCTACCACATTCTCCTAATACAATGCTATCATTTACAGATTTATTTACACCAAGGAAATATTTACAACACTCGATTTGTACTTTTTCGAGAATGTCTGAGAATTCTATTCCATATATCTCAGAGCCATATGTAAGTATGGGTTTAACCATTGAATCAAACAATTTAAAATATTCCGTGTATGAAAAATATCCAAAGTTTCTTTGGTATGATTTAATAGCAAAAATAGATTTTCGGGCTTGAGCTGCAAGTTTTTCTTTCGCTTTCCTCCATGATAATTTGGGTGTAAAAAGAAGACCCATGTATTTATATACAGATGTGACATTTACGGGATTATTTTTTAAGACCCAATGTTCGTATGCTCTTAGCGGACCTCCATTTCTAAAAACAATAATTTCAGTCTTTTGTTGATTAATTGTCATACCAGTATTATCACAAAATTCTGATATAGAGTTCAATTGTGATTGTAGCTCGATCGCGGTATCGGCGCAACTCGCAACGTCATCGGCAAAAAGAATGCAAATAATGTCTGAAATATCTTCGGTGATAAAAATACCCCTATGACCTTTAGATTTTAGAAAGGTAGACAACTCGTTCATGTATAAATTAAAAATTATAGTGCTGGTTACGTCCCCTTGCCTAGTGCCGATGTTACAATTGAAGTTTTGCGTGACATTTTTATCATTTACCCGTACACATCCGCGTAGATTTGAATACATCGATTTTAATACTTGAAAAAGCTTCCCCTTGACCCCATTTTTACACATAGTTGTAAATAGTTTATGAATAATCAAACTATCAAATGCTTTTTGGAAGTCTACGTATAGAACATAAAACCTACCACCAGGTTTACACGTATATTTTTGGACCATGCTTTGAAGAGTAAATAAATTATCAATGGTTGAATATCCCTTGCGAAAACCGGCTTGTGCTTCTTCTATTTTATTGTTAAAATCTGCCCATTTGCATAATCTGTTGTATACGATATTGGAGAATATTTTATACATTACATTAATTAATGATATACCTCTATAATTAGAGGGGTCATCTGTAGCGCCTGACTTATATATCGGCACAATTATACTATCCCGCCAGATATTTGGAAAATGCCCTGTATTTAGAATCTTATTAAATAAATCTCGAAGTAAAGGACTTATCATATGCATCGTACTTTTATAAAATTCTGCCCCAAGGCCATCGGTCCCTTGCGATTTTCCATCTTTGAGTTTTGAAATACTTTTTATTATTTCTTCGTTCGTGATTTCTGAGTTTAAAATTTGATCTTGATCATCTTCAGTTTCGTTAACCTCTAGCTGTATATCAATTAGACTTGGTTGATTTTCTTTACAAAGAAGGCCTTTAAAATAATCGTACCATGCAAATGGATCTATATTACAAGAATCTTTGTTTTTCGTCTTATGACTACCTTTTATTAATTTCCAGAACAAATTTGGTTTAGTACGCGATAAAACCAATTCGTTTCTTTTCGTCGTTTGATACGCTTGTTTTTTGTCCGAGCACATATTTTTAAACCCTCTACGGAGTGATATATAGTATTGATAATCCGATGCATCATTACTTAAACGGAATCTTCGTAATGCTGCGTACTTCGTTTGTTTAGCTGCGTTGCATTCTCTATCCCACCACGGTTGGTTTAATGAATTGTCATTTTTATTAAGATAGTGTGTTTTATAATTAGCCTTCATATCGGATGCAGCGTATTTGTACAAATTTAAAATTTTATCGATCGCTTCGTCAATATCCGTGCACGCGATTGCTTCAAATATTTGCGCATGCTGAATGTTAAAACTGTTTTCAAATATTCTTATGAAATTTTGCTTGTGTGCGTCTTTCCATTTATACTTTTCTATTTTTGGTAAGTGTTCGCTACCGTTATTAAAGTAATGTTGATTGCCGCAATTAGCACGAATAATTTTCTTTTTCCCCAAAACTATTTTAGAACTAATAGGCAAATGATCAGACTCATCCCTAATCTCTACACAAAAATAAGTAATATGAGAAAATAGCTCAGTGGATACAACATGGTAGTCAACAACACTAGCGCCATTATTTGTAAGACATGTAAAATTTCCTAAAAAATCATCGTAGCTACGCCCATTTAAAATATGCATACCTTGCGTACAACACAGTTCAACGAGTGTTTTCCCAAAATTGTTATATCGTTCTGAGTCTTTGTTATTACGTGGGCGATCAAAGGGATCCGTGTTATAATCAACCTCTATGTTAAAAATGTTATCCACATTATCATCAGGTATATAATCTAATAATTTTTTTGTGCGTGCGTTTAAATCTCCTGCTAGGTATATACATGCATCAGCATAAAGTACTCTTAAAGAAGAAATATTAGAGTCAATAATAGTGATACCATTATTCTCATTCATTCGCTCATAAATTGGTGAACCTTCTGGCGATACATAGGCTATATATAATATGATATCTTTTAAAGAGCTATACATAGAACTTTTGATATACAGAACAATACAATCCTGATAGTTATGACATATTTGTGAAATGAAACCTTCTTTTAACAGATCGTTTTTTACATACGCGGCTATTCCACCACTATTACGCCATGCATTTGTTACTTTTGTTCTCACATAGTCAAAACATGTATAATTTGCTAATAAATCACAAAATTCATTGTTTTTCTCACCCCATGTCTCTAATAAACCTATGATATCAAATGAAAGTAAATAATTTACAAAGTCACAATTATTTACAAGTTTCCTTAGACCACACACATTCCATGTTATAATGGTAATGTTTTCTGTTGGGCCTTGACCTCGATCCTATTCCACCCCGCCTGTTGCCCCAGCTTCGCTTTCGTCATCGGATCGTTCCGCCTCACTGCCCTCGCGATAATCCCCTCTCACCACATTCAGCTGGCTATTGTTCGTGCGTGTATGTTGTCTTCCACGGGTATTTCCAATTTTAGTAATTTCGCCGGTCAAGTCGTCGTACTGGTACACCTCGTTATCAATAAATAGCTTGTCAAAGCGCAATGAAGCGTATTGTCCTTGACTTCGCGCTTGAACTAACCGCTTTCCCAGTTCACGCCTGTGTAGTTGCACTCGCTCAGTGAAATCCTCGCGTACGGAAAATTGAGAATTCCTGTCCAAAACTTCCCTTGATTTTTTGAGTATGGTCTCACGGTCTTTGTAGCGAGAAAATTTAGCGACAATCTGGGGTTTTTCAGAATTTTTATTACCCACTCTGTGCGCTCTTTCTATTTCGACGTGCTCAAGATCGGGCAAACCAAGTGTGTCATTGATGAAATGTCGTACCTTCAGTTCCGTTTCCTCCCACTTCTCCCCGCTTGTTCCCGGGATCCCGAGAAAACGCAAATTATTCCGCCGCGAATGACCCTCTAAACTGTCAATTTTCGAACAAAGGCTATGAATTTGTTTCTTCATTTCTTGATTTTCCTGTTTGAGCGATTCATTTTCTGTTTTTAACAAATTTACTGTGTTACTTATGTCATCAACTTTCGAGTTTATCGTTGACAAATCAGCGCGCACTTCGGCTTTCATTTCTCTGAGAAAACACATTACCTCACTGTCCTGGTTAGATCGGCTTGTGTTTAAATGAGCGTCCCGTGCACTCGCGGGCGTTGCAATCGTCTCCGTAGCTCTCGCTGCTGTTTCAACGAACGATAAAGTCCGTTGTTTTTGTGTACGCGGTGGTCCAGGATTCGTCTCCACATCCCCACCCAGTAACATCAACATAGACAGGAAAACAGCTAGACGCAAACAGACACTAACACTCCTTTTACCCACACACAGTGTACACAATCTACTTCTTGTCTTATTTGGCATCACAAATAATCCAATTCGCATCCTGTAAAGCACAGTATCGATAGCCATTTTTGAAATTATTGAAATTTTTCGAGAGCGCAATTTTCACGTGCAGCCATTAACAAGGGACACAACTCTGCAATAACTGTTTTCAAACTTATACAGAAATTCAGCATCATTTTGAAATAAATATTTTATGTATTAGCTTTAGGATTGTATATAATTAAAAGAATCAATAATTTTGATTTGACAGACAAAATGTAGAGCTATTCGGCTGTTTCAGTGTCTTTATGGAGACTCTTCTGAGTCCATTTCCTGGGTATGGAAATTGCTTTGTGTCTTATGAGATGATGTTGTTAAAGTTCCCAGAGTGGGAATCGTACTTTCGACCTCATGATAGCTAAGCAGACATATCCACTAGGTCATCGCAACTTAGATTGTATTTATGTTCCTCCCAGATATTCCTGTACCATTATCATGTTGCATTTTCCTCCCAAATATTCCTGTACCATTATCATGTTGTTTCATCTCAGATTTTCATCTACCATTATCATGTTGTGTTTTCCTCCCAGATATGCCTGTACCATTATTATGTTGTGTTTTGCTCCCAGATATTCCTGTACCATTATCATGTTGTGTTTTGCTCCCAGATATTCCTGTACCATTATCATGCTGTGTTTCCTCCAAGATATTCCTGTACCATTATCATGTTGTGTTTCCTCCCAGATATTCCTGTACTATAATCATGTTGTGTTTCCTCACAGATATTCATGTACCATTGTCATGTTGTGTTTCCTCCAAGATATTCCTGTACCATTATCATGGTGTGTTTCCTCACAGATATTCCTGTACCATTATCATGTTGTGTTTTTCTCACAGATATTCCTGTACCATATTCATATTGTGTTTTCCTCCAAGATATTCCTATACCATTATCATGTTGTGTTTTCCACCAAGATATTCCTGTACCATTATCATGTTGTATTTCCACTCAGATATTCCTGTACCATTATCATGTTGTGTTTTCCACCCAGATATTCCTGTACCATTATCATGTTGTGTTTTCCAACCAGATATTCCTGTACCATTATCATGTTGTGTTTTCCTCCAAGATATTCCTGTACCATTATCATATTGTGTTTTCCACCAAGATATTCCTGTACCATTATAATGTTGTGTTTTCCACCCAGATATTCCTGTACCATTATCATGTTGTGTTTTCCTCCAAGATATTCCTGTACCATTATCATGTTGTGTTTTCCACCAAGATATTCCTGTACCATTATCATGTTGTGTTTCCTCTCAGATATTCCTGCACCATTATCATGTTGTGTTTTCCACCAAGATATTCCTGTACCATTATCATGTTGTGTTTTCCACCCAGATATTCCTGTACCATTATCATGTTGTGTTTTCCAACCAGATATTCCTGTACCATTATCATGTTGTGTTTTCCTCCAAGATATTCCTGTACCATTATCATATTGTGTTTTCCACCAAGATATTCCTGTACCATTATAATGTTGTGTTTTCCACCCAGATATTCCTGTACCATTATCATGTTGTGTTTTCCTCCAAGATATTCCTGTACCATTATCATGTTGTGTTTTCCTCCAAGATATTCCTGTAACATTATCATGTTTTAGTTTTTTCTGCCCAGATTTATGTGTACCATTATCATGTTGTGTTTTCCACCCAGATATTCCTGTACCATTATCATTTTGCGTTTTCTGCCCAGATATACATGTACCATTATCATGTAGCGTTTTCTGCCCAGATATTCCTGTACCATTATCGTTTTGTGTTTTCCTCTCAGATATTCCTGTACCATTTTCATGTTGTGTTTTCCTCCCAGATATTCCTGTACCATTATCATATTGTTTTTTCCTCCCAGATATTCCTGTAACATTATCATGTTATAGTTTTTTCTGCCCAGATTTATGTGTACCATTATCATGTTGCGTTTTCCACCCAGATATTCCTGTACCATTATCATTGTTCGTTTTCTGCCCAGATATTCCTGTACCATTATCATGTAGCGTTTTCTGCCCAGATATTCCTGTACCATTATCATTTTGTGTTTTCCTCTCAGATATTCCTGTACCATTATCATGTTGTGTTTTCCTCCCAGATATTCCTGTACCATTATTATATTGTTTTTTCCTCCCAGATATTCCTGTACCATTATCATTTTGTGTTTTCCTCCCAGATATTCCTGTACCATTATCATGTTGTGTTTTCCTCCAAGATATTCATGTACCATTATCATGTTGTGTTTTCCTCCAAGATATTCCTGTACCATTATCATGTTGTTTTCCTCCAAGATATTCCTGTACCATTATCATGTTGTGTTTTCCTCCAAGATATTCCTGTACCATTATCATGTTGTGTTTTCCTCCAATATATTCCTGTACCATTATCATGTTGTGCTTTCCTCCAAGATCTTCCTTTACCGTTATCATGTTGTGTTTCCTCCCAGATATTCCTGTACTATTATCATGTTGGGTTTTCCTCCAATATATTCCTGTACCATTATCATGTTGTTTTTCCTCCAAGATATTGCTGTACCATTATCATGCTGTGTTTTCCTCCCAGATATTCCTGTACCATTATCATGTTGTGTTTTGCTCCCAGATATTCCTGTACCATTATCATGTTGTGTTTTGCTCCCAGATATTCCTGTACCATTATCATGTTGTGTTTTCCTCCCAGATATTCCTGTACCATTATCATGTTGTTTTTCCTCCCAGATATTCCTGTACCATTATCATGTTGTGTTTTACTCCCAGATATTCCTGAACCATTATATGTGCCATTATCATGTTGTGTTTTCCTCCAAGATATTCCTGTACCATTATCATATTGTGTTTTCCTCCAAGATATTCCTGTACCATTATCTGTACCTTTATCATGTTGTGTTTTCCTCCAAGATATTCCTGTACCATTATCTGTACCATTATCATGTTGCGTTTTCCTCCCAGATATTCATGTACCATTATCATGTTGTTTTTCCTCACAGATATTCCTGTACCATTATCAGGTTGTGTTTTCCTCACAGATAATTCTGTACCATTATCATGTTGTGTTTCCTCCCAGATATTCCTGTACCATTATCATGTTGTGTTTTCCTCCAAGATATTCCTGTACCATTATCATGTTCTGTTTTGCTCCCAGATATTCCTCTACCAGCTCCTACGAGGTCTGGCCTACTGCCACAAGCGTCAGGTGCTGCATCGTGACCTAAAACCACAGAACCTGCTCATCAACGAGCGAGGGGAACTGAAACTGGCGGACTTTGGTTTGTGACTGCAACCTGATCTAGAATCTTATGACCCTTGTTGAGAGCCTAGTGACATTGAATTAGGACCCAGCTATTTGACCTTGAATAATGTGAGCTACAACTACAATGTTGTGACCTTGATGGAGAATCATGTTTCCTTGACCAAGAAAACAATGGCCCTTATTTAGAACATCGTTACCTTGATATAGACTTGTGTGACAATTAGCTATACCCCAGATCTTAACCTAGAATCACATGTCCTAGACATAGCTGGAATTCAGATCCGGATATTGACCATTTCACTTTATTCTTTACATTGGATCTTGGTTAGTAAATAATTAACCAGTTAACCAAAACTGTTATATTTGAATGTTTAACTTACACTGAACTATTGACTTTAAACTGAAATAATTGTTATTAAACTGGATATTTTTTATTTAAACTGTACTCCTGATGTTAAGTTGGAGTTTTGAAGTTGAAACTTAACTTGTGACCTAAAATGTTAAGGGTTGACCTTGATGTTTAAACCTTTGAAACTGTAATTTTGGCCTTAATCTGTAGTGAAGAAATCTGTTGTTGTTTTTATGCCCCCGAAGGAGGGCATATAGTGATCGGACCGTCGGCCTGTCCATCCGTCTTTCCGTCACACTTTGTGTTTAGGTTTCTGCGTTAAGGTTTAGAAAAATGCTCATAATTTTTATGTCCCTTCAGATAGCAACTTGATATTTGGCATGCATGTGTATCTCATGGAGCTGCACATTTTGAGTGGTGAAAGGTCTAGAGCATCCTTCAAGGTCAAAGGTCAAAAAAAAAGCTTCAAAAGGAGATAATTATCTGTACCTGCCAAATGATAAAAAACAATAAATAAATCAAAGTGGTGCAGAAATGGGCATTGTGTTTCTGACAAACACATCTCTTGTTTCTTTTTTAGAACAACTTTATGTAATTTTATTTTAAGAATTACATCAAACTTGCCTAGAAAAAAGTTATATTTGTATTGTTCTTGTCCGATATAATATTGATAGTTGTACATGATTTAATTTATGCATGATACAAATATCTAGGCGGCCTATTTCCTTTTTTCAGGTTTGGCACGGGCCAAGTCTATACCAACGAAGACATATTCCAATGAAGTTGTAACTTTATGGTAAGTTGAATGTGCTTTTGACCAGTTCTCATTAAGATTCTTTGATTATACAGTCAAAATATGTGAATATTTTATATTAATAAACCTAAATTGTAGTAGTTTGTTTCTTTTAGTATGGCATTGTTTTGAAAATAATAATGTAAGCAAACTAGAATTGTATTTACATGTGCATACTTTATAGTATTACATCATTATGAAATAGAAATCACATTTCAAACTATAAACTCCAAGAGTTCTGGTGAGGCAATGAAAATGTAATTTGAATGGAAATCCACAGCATACTTGTGGTGAGCCTCTGTGATCGCCTTCTGTCAGTGGAAATCCACAGCATACTTGTGGTGAGCCTCTGTGATCACCTTCGTGTATTATCTGTCATGAGCCATCTGTTGGCTGTCATCAACATTTGCCTGTTTTCATAATTTTTCTTGTGAACACTGGAGGCCACATTTATAGGCAAATCTTCATGAAAAATGTTAGAACATTTATGTTAATGATATCTTTGCCAAGTTTGACAAATTTGAAACTGGGTCAGTGGAGTCCTAAACTAGGTCAGCAGGTCAAATATCAGAAAAAACTGTGAATACTCCAGCTTTTAAAACTCTAGAGAATACATTTATTAACCACTTTTTGTGTAATTGTATCAAACATGTATTCCAATGACATGGCAGTAGAGTTTGAAACAGGTAGCATGGGGTAAAGAACTAGGTCGCAAGGTCAAATTAAACAAAAAACTTATGAAAGCCACATTGTGTTTGCATTCTCTCTGCAGCTATATTTATAAAATTGTTGACGAATGTAAAATGTTAAAATTGTAGCGGCAAAAACTTGAGGAAAACTGACGAAGAATTTTTTAAAAATCGTGATAATATTTTAGCTTTAAGTTCTCGTGTGTATGGTTGATGAGTTTCAAGCTTGTTCTTATTTGTAAATGCATATATGAGTAACAATTGAGTGAATTTTTGTTTTTAGTAATAAAGAAAATGTCCCCATCTTTTTATGAGCCCCAATACAATTGTCCCACATGTTATGATTCTTCTGGAGAACACTGCACTCCTTAACATGAATATAATTCAACTTGCGGTAATTGAATTGAAACAGTAAATGCAAAGAATTTGGGAGTGTAACTGACACAAATACATAATATTATAATGTGGTCACGCCTTGGAACAAATATTGTAAAAAGGCATACAAGGAATTTAAGCTAGTAAAAGGCCATCTGAAACTTAAACTTTTCCAAGAATTAATCACAAAACACTTGAAGAGCATATATGCACAATTTTCACAAGGCCTGGCCATATGTTGTCACGCTTTTCCAGAAGAAACAGCTGGTATTGACAGTATTCTCATATCCCCATCTCCCACTCCACTCCCTGTCTGTCAGTCTGTGACAAGTCAAAGGGTGAATGCGAAACTATTCTAATAGCTTTATGTAGCTTATAATAGTTACAACAGTTTTACTGTCATCCCTTGATATTGGTTACTTATGTGCGTCAGCATTTCATTAGCACTGTGGTCCTCTGGAGAGATGAAATGGTGCTGAATTGTGTTTGCACATGACTTGTACATGTGTGTGTTTTGTAGTCTTTAGGTTGGTACATGATGGAAATTATTAGACTCAATGATGCTGCTGCTGCTGTAGCTGCTGCTGATGATGATGATCATTGTTTCACTGCTGCTGCTGCTGCTGCTGCTACTGCTGCTGCTGCTGCTGATGATGATGATGATGAGTATGATAGTGGTGGTGATGGCGATGAGTGATGATTTCAATGATGATGATGATGATGATGATGATGATGATGATGATGATGATGATGTTGATGATGATGATGATGATGATGATGATGATGATGATGATGATGATGATGATGATGATGATGATGATGACTAGGATGATGATGATGGTGATGATATATTTTCAGGTATCGCCCACCAGATGTTTTGCTAGGTTCCACAGAATACGGAACACCCATAGATATGTGGTAAGTGGAACAACTCGAAGCCTGCTATGAAAATAATACGGAAATCCAAAAATGGCTATTGTACTTCCGAGCTCCAGTCCACCATGGCTGTTGTACTTCCGAGCTCCAGTCCACCTTTGATTCAAGAAGGGCAGTTGTGTTTTGAAAGATAATAAATGTGTACGTAAACCTTATGGGTTTTAATACACAGGATAAATGTAACTGTGGGCTTGATTTGACAATAACAATGCTAACTCTTGGCTTTTATTTCATTACAATACTTCTATGGATAGCAATCCCTATCATAAAAACATCATTGCAAAATGTATCTGAATGTTTCCATTTGACGGTAATCATGTTAACTGTTACCATGGCAACCAATGTTTATAAAAAGAAGTTTTGTTAAATAGATGTGAACAAATTCAAACTGATCCTATAATTTAGTACATACACACATATACTTTTCTTTGTTTTGTTCAATTTTCATTTAATCCTTCAAATAATGTTACATATTGCTATAATAAAACATATAAAACTTCATTTAATTTTAGGAACCATGAATGTTAAAGAGTGAGTAACATGACAATAACAATACATGTATTAAAACTGTGGGGTCACCATGGTAACAATTTCAAAATGAGAAAAATTATGCAGTCCTTTGCAAGACAATGCAGAATGAAATTATTATAATTCCCAAGGGCATTTCTTGCCTCAAGATCTGGTATAGATAACTTGCCCAAAGTCCAAATTACTTTCCTCAAGATCTGTAATCCATAACTGACTCAAGATCCGACTGGTATCTATAACTGGCCCAAGGTCCCACTGGTATCTTTTTTAACTGGCCTTAGGGCCAACTGGTATTCATAACTGGCCCAAGGTCCAACTGGTATCTATAACTGGCCCAAGGTCCAACTGGTATCTAACTGGCCCAAGGTCCAACTGGTATCTATAACTGGCCCAAGGTCCAACTCCTATCGATAACAGGCCCAAGGTCCAAATTACTTGCCTCAAGATCTGATATCCATAACTGGCCCAAGGTCCAAATTTCTTGCCTCAAGATCTGGTATCGATAACTTGTCCAAGGTCCAACTGGTATCTACAACTGGCCCAAGGTCCGACTGGTATCTTCCTAACTGGCCCAAGGTCCGACTGGTATCTGCCTAACTGGCCCAAGGTCCAACTGGTATCAAGAACTGGCCCAAGGTCCAACTAGTATCTATAACTGGCCCAAGGTCCAACTGGTATCTAAACTGGCCCAAGGTCCAACTCCTATCGATAACAGGCCCAAGGTCCAACTGGTATCTAAACTGGCCCATGGTCCAACTGGTATCTTCCCAACTGGCCCAAGGTCCAACTGGTATCTTCCTAACTTGTCCAAGGTCCAACTGGTATCTACAACTGGCCCAAGGTCCGACTTGTATCTTCTCAACTGGCCCAAGGTCCAACTGGTATCTATCTGGTATCGATAACTGGCCCAAGGTCCAACTGGTATCTATAACTGGCCCAAGGTCCTACTGGTATCTTCTCTAACTGGCCTAAGGTCCAACTGGTATCTATTACTGGCCCAAGGTTCAACAGTACTGGTATCTATGGCCCAAGGTCAAACTCGTATCGATAACTGGCCCAAGGTCCAAATTACTTGCCTCAAGATCTGGTATCGATAACTTGCCCAAGGTCCAAATTACTTGCCTCAAGATCTGGTATCCTAACTGGCCCAAGGTCCAACTGGTATCCATAACTGGCCCAAGGTCCAACTGATATCTATCAGGTATCTATAACTGGCCCCAGGTCCAACTGGTATCTAGAACTGACCCAAGGTCAAACTGGTATCTATAACTGGCCCCAGGTCCAACTGGTATTTATAACTGGCCCAAGGTCCAACTGGTATCTATAACTGGTCCAACTGGTATCTAAAACTGGTCCAAGGTCCAACTGGTATCTATCTGGTATCTAAAACTGGCCCAAGGTCCAACTGGTATCTATAACTGGCCCAAGGGTCAACTGGTTTCTATAACAGGCCCAAGGTCGAACTTGTATCGACAACTGGCCCAAGGTCCAAATTACTTGCCTCAAGATCTGATATCCATAACTGGCCCAAGGTCCAAATTACTTGCCTCAAGATCTGATATCCATAACTGGCCCAAGGTCCAAATTACTTGCCTAAAGATCTGGTATCGATAACTTGCCCAAGGTCCAAATTGCTTGCCTCAAGATCTGGTATCCATAACTGACCTTAGGTCCAACTGGTATCTATAACTGACCCAAGGTCCAACTGGTATCTATAACTGGCCCAAGGTCCAACTTATATCTAGAACTTGCCCATGGCCCAAAAGGTATCTATGACTGGCGATGGCCCAACAGGTATCTATTACTGGCCCAAGGTCCAACTGGTATCAAGAACTGGCCTAAGGTACAACTGGTATCTATTACAGGCCCACGTTCCAACTGGTATCTATTGCAGGCCCAAGGTCCAACTGGTAACTATAACTGGCCCAATGTTCGACTGGCATCTTCTTGAACTTGCCCAAAGACCAACTGGTATCTATAACTTGCCCAAAGATCAACTGGTATCTATATTACTGGCCCAAGGTCCAACTGGTATCTATAACTGGCCCAAGGTCCAACTGGTATCTATATTACTGGCCCAAGGTCCAACTGGTATCTATAACTGGCCCAAGGTCCAACTGGTATCTATAACTGGCCCATGGTCCAACTTGTATCTCAACTGACCCATGGTCCAATTGGTATCTCTACTGGCCCAAGGTCCAACTGGTATCTATAACTGGCCAAAGGTCCAACTTGTATCTAGCATTGGCCTATGGTCCAAATTTTTGCCAGTCATCTGAAAATAAGTACTTGAGGTGAATACTTTGTGATCCTATGTTTTTCCCTGTTTTCCTTCATTGTGTTTGCCTGTTGCAGGGGTGTTGGGTGCATATTTTACGAGATGGCGTGTGGACGGCCGTTGTTTCCCGGATCAACGGTTTGAAGACGAGCTGCATTTAATATTCAAGACTCTCGGCACACCGGACGACTCTGTTTATCCAAACCTCTCTCAAAATGATGAGTTCAGGGAATACCACATACCCTTGTATCGCGCAGAACCTCTTATAAATATAGCACCACGGTAATGATTTACAAGTTTCAAAGATTGTTTTTTCTTGTGTGTAGGGTATTTGTCTAAGGATTGAGAGATTATTGATCAAACTAAATACCAACATTTTCTACTTCAGTTTACATCATATAACATTTTGGTATTTGTTGATTTGTTGAACTTGTGCATTTGCAGTCGTCACTTTCCTATGATCAACTTTGCTGAAGATATTCCTGTTCTAAGCTCACCTGAGCACAATGTGCTCATGGTTAGCTTAAGTGATCACCTTTTGTCCATCATTCTTTTACCTTGTGCGTCGTAAATATTTACCTTGTGAAAACTTGAGAGGCAACATTTATTGCCAAATCTTTATGAATTTTTTTTTCAGAATATTTCTCCAATTGATATCTCTGAAATTTCAACACTGGGTCATGTGTGGTCAAAACCTAGGTCACTATGTCAACTAAAAGAAAATGCTTGTGAACACTCTAAAAACCACACTTTTTGCACAATCATCATGAAACTTGCTGAAAACATTTGTTTCATTTGAATTTCAGTAGAGTTTGAAAATGGTTCTGGCTTGGTGGAAAAAATAGTCAAGAGGGGGATGGGGCAGTAAATGTACATGATCCTTGTAAAACCTTGTGAACTCTCTAGGCTTACATTTACTGCCCATTATTCAGGAAACTTGCTAAAAAAAATGTGTTTAAATGATATCTTTCAATAAATTGGTCCAGTAGAAAAGGTCCTTGTTTTATTTTCAACCTCTTTACAGTTATTGGTCCTTAAATATTCTTCTTTAAAGATGAGATGAAGCATTCATCGTAAAATCATGGATTTAACAAATTGAAATCAGCAAAACACCATTATAATGCGTGTGTGATTTACGTGTTTATTCCTAGCGTCTAGAAAACAGGCCTAGGCAAACAGCGTAGACCCAGATGAGACGCCGCATGATGCGGTGTCTCATCAGGGTCTGCGCTGTTTGCTTAAAGGAATTTCTGCAAGAAATAATCTGAATATAGAAATAAATATACTAGACATCCCTAATTTTGGAAATAAATTGATCCAATTTAGAAGGATGGGAGAGTTCACTATGAATAAATGGCTTAAACGTGTTTATTGGTTTATATTTGTAGATTGGACGGGGATGGTTTAGATTTGCTGTCAAAACTTTTACAGGTAAATACTTAGAGGTTATTCCTCACTTTGTCCAAACAAAATGTTTGTCAAAGGACGATCATTATGAGATACCTCGAAATCAAACATGATTTTTTTCTGAACACAAATTACATAAACGTCTTATTTAGACTTTTTTATCCCCCGCCATAGGCGCAGGGATATTGTTTTGGCGTTGTCCGTCCCTGTCTTTCCGTCCTTCTGTCTTTCTGTCCGTCCGTCCGGAGCCATATCTTGGAAGTGCTTTGGCGGATTTCATTGAAACTTGGTATGAGTATATATATGGATAAGAGAATGATGCACGCCAAATAGCATTGCACACCATCTGTTAATAACGGAGTTATGGCCCTTTGTATCTTGAAAACATGCTTTTTTTGTGTGTCCAGAGCCATATATTGGAAGTGCTTTGGCAGATTTCATTGAAAGTTGGTATGGGTATGTATATCAATAAGAAGATGATGCACACCAAATGGCAGTGTACACCATCTGTTAATAACGGAGTAATGGCCCTTTGTATCTTGAAAAAATGCTTTTTTGAGTGTCAAATATAACCCTATTGTGTCCAGAAGCATATTGGCGGGGGATATCAATTCAACAAATTTGCTTGTTTATCTGGAAAGTAGCAAAGTTAAACATAGATATCATTAAGATAATAAAAACAATTTTCCAATAAGGCCACTCCAAATTGATTTGTTGGTCTACTTATTTTTGATAAAAAGTTGAAGAGGCGAGCGAAAATTAATTTTTTTATTTTTTTTGAGAACAGGAAAATTTTCGAGCGAGCAATGAGCGAAGAATAAATAAATCACATTTTGATAGAAAAATATTGCATTTACAAGAGATACAGGTTTAAACAGCTATAGTTTACATTCAAATCAATTCTTATACAAAGAAACAAATCTTTGTACAGACAAGCAATAATATATCTATGAGTAACATACTTTTCAAATAAAAATGCACTCAAATAAGGTTTCAGCACTTAAACTTTAAAATGTAGAACACAAGTCTAAAGCTAGTGTTTTCATATCAGGAATAGCATTACTTGTGTAAGTTTTAATAAAACATCTTCTAATGCAATTAGTAAAATAATATTTTATTTTTATATTGAATAACTCTTCCATGAAGATTCTGCGCTATAATATGAATTTGCAGCCGTTAAAGCTTCCGATTTGATTTCATGTCGGAACGATGCTACAGTTTGATGTATATCGACCTCATATTTATAGGAGTAAGTTGCATATGACCTTTGACCACGAAATATAACCATATCATTGAAGTAAGGGACACATGTCTACCTACTGCTGCTTATATTTGCTCGAAGTTTTCAATAGTGAAAGGTGTGAAAAGGTATACCATGTTGCAAGCTGTGAAAAGGTATACCATGTTGCAAGCTGTGAAAAGGTATACCATGTTGCAAGCTGTGAAAAGGTATACCATGTTGCAATAGCACTGGAAGAGGGACAATCATCAAAATGATAATGACAGACATCCATTGTCGATACCTTATTTTAAAAGGGGCATATCGATGGCTAGTACGGTATTGTATTTTTCTGAAATAAATGTATACATTACAAAGAACTTTTTTGATGTTTCTAAAATACACGGACCTAGCTGTAAAACATGTTCCGTCAACCATGTATTTTAATACTTCTAAAGCATTGTCCCTGTGACTCTTTTAGAACCAGCCTTTAATGATTTTATGTTTATTTTTTGTTCACTTAAAATTGTGTTGTAGGAAAAATTTGCCTACATATAGGGAAATACCGTCGATATGCCCATGTAATGAAGAAAACGCATAAACAAACTTACATCATGTTTCCCGATGTTGTTAAATTGAACATGCTTCAACGGTATCTGCTGATAGTTGCATGTTCGAACGTGAACAAACACCTTCAAATAAGTCACAGAACGAAGCAGATGTGTTTATATTTATAAGGGTTGGCTGCAGCAGTTTGTTAAAACAGTCACGCAGGAAGCCATTTTTCTGGTCGTCTCGATCGAATTTTCGAGCGACTACAGTTATCGATTAAAAAGGTTACAAAACACTATATTTGGCATTCATATTCAGCGTCAAAATCGTTTCTGCGAGATTGCTTTTTTTTATTTTTTCACAAATAAAAAAAACAAACACATCCGCTATGGTTACAGAAGGACACAAAAATGAGTGTGAGCGTTATTTTTTTTATTTTTATTTTTTTTCCATCTTGAAAAAATAGGTGCGGCAAATCCGATGACCAACAAATCAATTTGGAGTGGCCTAATGTTATTATTGAAATAATTTTGTTACTAAAGCTACCGTTGCCAATTAGGAATGTATTGTCATTCTGATGTTATGCTTCTTTTCGTTTTACAATAGCTCATGATTTAGCACTGAATAAAAAAACATGGTATCAAAATTATTGTATAATTACTTTCTTAATTAGTTTGTAAGAACAAGGTGGGAAGAGATCATGGAAAAAGTATTGAATTGTCAGAATTTGTCATGAAAGGTATCCTGGAATATGCTTGTTAGTGAATAAAATTATTGGTTCCATTTGAAAAGTAATAATTAAAAATAAAATTGAAATCATAGTTTTGATCAGACATGCATTTGGCATTACATGAAAGGCTATTCTATTATAAAGAATACAAATCAGTCTTATGCATGAACCATATACATAATATTTATTTATACTTCAACTTTCCAGTATTTTTGTCTGCATGTGTGGCACAAATTGAACTAATAAATAATAATTTTACTTAAATGAGTTGAGGTGAGTATTTATCCCAGAAAACTGAGTAATGTAACGGAAATGAAAAAATGATTGCATTTCAGCTTCCATGTTGGGAAAACTGGGCTTAATGAATGTGAGTGAAGTGTTGTCCCAGATTAACCTGTGCAGTCTCACAGCCTCTGTGTCTGCAGTCTCACAGTCTCTGTGTCTGCAGTCTCACAGTCTCTGTGTCAGCAGTCTCACAGTCTCTGTATCTGCAGTCTCACAGTCTCTGTGTCTGCAGTCTCACAGTCTCTGTGTCTGCAGTCTCACAGTCTCTGTGTCTGCAGTCTCACAGTCTCTGTGTCAGCAGTCTCACAGTCTCTGTGTCTGCAGTCTCACAGTCTCTGTGTCTGCAGTCTCACAGTCTCTGTGTCTGCAGTCTCACAGTCTCTGTGTCTGCAGTCTCACAGTCTCTGTGTCTGCAGTCTCACAGTCTCTGTATCTGCAGTCTCACAGTCTCTGTGTCTGCAGTCTCACAGTCTCTGTGTCTGCAGTCTCACAGTCTCTGTGTCTGCAGTCTCACAGTCTCTGTGTCTGCAGTCTCACAGTCTCTGTGTCTGCAGTCTCACAGTCTCTGTGTCTGCAGTCTCACAGTCTCTGTGTCTGCAGTCTCACAGTCTCTGTGTCTGCAGTCTCACAGTCTCTGTGTCTGCAGTCTCGCAGTCTCTGTGTCTGCAGTCTCGCAGTCTCTGTGTCTGCAGTCTCACAGTCTCTGTGTCTGCAGTCTCACAGTCTCTGTGTCTGCAGTCTCACAGTCTCTGTGTCTGCAGTCTCACAGTCTCTGTGTCTGCAGTCTCACAGTCTCTGTGTCTGCAGTCTCACAGGCTAGTCAGGGATGACACTTTCTGCTTAAACTCTTTTTTTTATAAGAAGAGACTTCCTATCAGCAAGAAATTCCATATAAACAGAGAGTGTAATTCTTGATAAGCCTGTGTGGACGATACTTAACGCATGCATTTAGCCTGTGTGGACGATACTTAACGCATGCATTTAGCCTGTGTGGACAATACTTAACGCATGCATTTAGCCTGTGTGGACGATACTTAACGCTTGCATTTAGCCTGTGTGGACGATACTTAACGCATGTATTTAGCCTGTGTTGACGATACTTAACACATGCATTTAGCCTGTGTGGATGATACTTAACACATGCATTTAGCCTGTGTGGACGATACTTAATTCATGCAAATAGCCTGTGTGGACAATACATAACGCATGCATTTAGCCTGTGTGGACGATACTTCATTGACATGCATTTAGCCTGTGTGGACAATACTTAACGAACATGCATTAATCCTGTGTGGACGATACTTAACACATGCATTTAGCCTGTGTGGACGATACTTAACACATGCATTTAGCCTGTGTGGACAATACTTAACGCATGCATTTAGCCTGTGTGGACGATACTTAACACACATGCATTTAGCCTGTGTGGACGATCTTAACGCACATGCATTTAGCCTGGTTTTATCAGAGCGAGGCTCAAATCAAGAACATTTGTGTGTTGTTCCAGTACCAAGCCAAAATGAGAATATCAGCAGCAGATGGAACGAGACACGCATTCTTCAACTCTTTGGGACCCAGTGTACATAGACTGCCAGATAGTGAGTTGTCTCTCTTGTGTACATAGACTGCCAGATAGTGAGTTGCCTCTCTTGTGTACATAGACTGCCAGATAGTGAGTTGTCTCTCTTGTGTACATAGACTGCCTGATAGTGAGTTGTCTCTCTTGTGTACATAAACTGCCAGATAGTGAGTTGTCTCTCTTGTGTACAGAGACTGCCTAATAGTGAGATGTCTCTCTTGTGTACATAGACTGCCAGATAGTGAGTTGTCTCTCTTGTGTACATAGACTGCCTGATAGTGAGTTGTCTCTCTTGTGTACATTAACTGCCATATAGTGAGTTGTCTCTCTTGTGTACATAGACTGCCAGATAGTGAGTTGTCTCTCTTGTGTAGATAGACTGCCAGATAGTGAGTTGTCACTGTTGTGTACATAGACTGCCAGATAGTGAGTTGTCTCTCTTGTGTACATAGACTGCCAGATAGTGAGTTGTCTCTCTTGTGTACATAGACTGCCAGATATTGAGTTGTCTCTCTTGTGTTCATAGACTGCCAGATAGTGAGTTGTCTCTCTTGTGTACATAGACTGCCAGATAGTGAGTTGTCTCTCTTGTGTACATAGACTGCAAGATAGTGAGTAGTCTGTCTTTAATAACCCCAAAATAACCGTACAAATAATGTATGCTGATTTTGTTTTGTAAGATTTTCTATTGCGTCATACATCTACATTTACTGCAGCAGAATTTTTGTATTAATTATGATGAAAAGAAATTTTTTGTTGTTTTATACTTTAAGACTTACCATAATGTTGAACAATTTATGGTCAATGAAATCTTAAAACAAAAATCTTAAAAAAAAAAGAAAATTAAATGTGAATATAATCAAAAAGAATTTAAAACATACTGAAGGGGATGTATCAAATTATATCAAACTAATATACAAAACATTACTATAAAATAAACAATTATTGAAAGAAATCAACAAATTATGGAAAGAAATCAACAAAATTATCCAATGAAATTGACAAAATGTCCATCCTAATACTTGATGTGATATCTTTCAGCTGTTTATGTGATATCTTTCAGCTGTTTATGTCACATCTTTCAGCTGTTTATGTGATATCTTTCAGCTGTTTCCATATTCACCATACAGGGGATTGGATTGCACAAAGACCCTGGACTGAGGTCCTCCACTCTCAACACTTCAGGTATGTCCTCGCTGAAGACAGCCACGTATGTGCGCTTGTAAAGTTGCATTTATGAATACAATATCAAGTGTCTAATCCAATACAAAATCAGGTGTCTAATCTGTGATATCTCACCTCCTACAAAAATGACCTAATCTGATTGTCTCATAGCGGTCACATGCCCATGGATGGGTTCCATACAACCCGAGTAATTTCCATACCCACAGAGTAATCAAGTAGTCAGTTGAGATATAATCGTTACACTGTTGGTAACTGTTGGTGTATGGGATATACACCCTCAGTAATTTCATACCTTACGAGAGCGAAGCTCGAGTTTGTTATTAAATTACAGAGGGTGTATATCCTATACACCATTAGTTACTAACTGTGTAACTAATAATACAGTATCAAATGTCTAATCCATTTCAATATCCATTTGGTATAGGTTGGTTCGTTTGTGTTGTAGAGTTGTCTCTCTGTTTTCAACAGCATTTCAGTCATATGACAGCTGTCAGATAACATACTGGCACTTTTCTTGGGCTATCTGGTATACCAGAACTAAGTGCAAGCACGTATGCTATTAACTGACAACTGCCCTACACTAATCAGAGACAGGAGGGCAATCTCAGTTGAAAGGATATCTTGCCCTATCCCCATACATGATACCTTCATTGCTAAATTTTTGCACATATATGTTTACTACCGTTCTAAGTTTGCCATGTCCATAGGGGCAGCAGAGGGAATCAAAGCTGCAGGATTTAGCTCTTTCTATTAAGATCTAGATCTCTACCTACATGGAGTTATATTGAATGTCATACTTGATGTTCTTCTAAATTTTAAATTAAGTGGTTCCAGAATATTGTTAGTTTGATAACTAATTTTCAAGCTGACCAACAAATTTTCTAACATATTGTTTGACAGCGCAAATAACAAAAATAACAATACGTTTAGAAGAGTTTATGTAAAAAGGATTTGGTTAGTGTTGAATCCACTCTCTTGTCTAACCATGTTTTAGATGAAATGATAACACAATCTTGCACTAATTCAACAAATAACCTACACATCTTGTGCAAGACTTGATATCTTTTACTTCAATATTTCCCTTGTGTAATATTGAAAGAACCCATTTCGAAACTAGAGTTGAAATTTAGGCTTTTAACATTTGTCAGAATAAACTTAACAAAAGTGTATATTTTCCCTAAATTAAAATTGAATTCAATGTGAATATTCTGTTTGGTAACTTTTTTAGAGCATTTAGTATTATTCCATATTATTTTAAGTTTTGTTATGTTTGCCATCTGGTATTTTTATTTGCAATTTTGTTTGTCCCCCCATATAGTGTCTTCTGGTAAGAAGATGTGACACACTATGCTTGGCAGTTTAATACCATGCGTGTTTGTAACCCTCTCTTGCACAGTTTTATCAAGAAAGAACTTTCTAAGTGAACTAAACTCATAGGCATGACTGAACTATTTAATTTTCTTAAAAGAATGATTGAAATTCAAGGGATTTGGTGAGAAAGCTCGTAACGTAATTTTGCAAGAAAATGATTGAACTGAGAAATATAAAATAAAAGATTATGCTTTTAGTAACTGTAAAGAAAACTGATAAGTAAAAAAGAAATATAAGTATACAATTAAGTATGTTTCCTTTTTGCGAATATAACAAATGTAAAACAACTGCCTTAGAAACATGTTTACCTACCGCCGATCAAGAACTGGGTACATAATTTGTCTATTTGTAATAACATTGTTTATGCATAATTATTACAATACCTGATTTAAATGTAAAACAACTGCCTTAGAAACATGTTTACCTACCGCCGATCAAGAACTGGGTACATAATTTGTCTATTGTAATAACATTGTTTATGCATAGTTATTACAATACCTGATTTAATTGTTTTATCAAATTGGATACATTTTGTTTGGCACTTTTGTGTTTAATGATAATTCAAAAATTGTATACTCACTCTTTTTATTCTGGAACATTGTTAAGCTGTAGAATATATTTGCTCTTGAATTTGGTTTGATATTTGCTCAACTATAAGCATGTCATAAAAAAGAGACTTGAAATCAATGCTATCTGTTTTGAATTCATTAAGCATTGTAAAACAACTTTCATGTGAAAACTTTTGCATTTGATGTGGGTCTTAAAATTTTGCTAAACTACAAATATTTCTTTGGAAATTAAGATTTCAAATATCTTTGAGGCAGTGTACACCGTGTTCAGAATGGATTCTGGGATTGAAAACGGAAATTTCCCTTTCACCTTTCAGCATACATGCCATACGTCCCGGATTGTCCGGGACAGTCCCGGAAATGAAGAACTTGTCCTGCTGTCCCGGAAATCTGTCAAATGTCCCGGAATTTACAAAATCCATATATACATGTACCTTATCTTAGGCTTAACTGCACCTCGAATCTGTGTATATCTGCAGCGTCTCCATGACAATGCCTACCCGAATAGGCAGACTACGCTACGTGTCAAAATCGATCAATTAACAGGGGTCCTGTTATCATATCGATTGTCTCACGTTCGCGGTCAAACCGAAAAGGCGGCATTGTTGAATGTGGTTGTTAATTGACTTTAATCTACAACGTCATTATTTCCCGCTGCGTAAGGGCAAATGATAGTTGTTCACACATCTGAAGTCCAACATCGCTGAGTGAAAAATTAAAAGCAGTTTATGTTCGCACGTTTAACCGACAAAGAAGTTGAGTAAAAAAGTAAGCATATAAAAACGTCATCCTCACTAGGTTTATTATTGTCTTGTTCTAAACCCCCAGTAAACATTAAGTTAAAAATAATAAGTGAATTTGAATTGCGTTCGCCATGTCAAAACGCCCAGCAGATTCGTCCACTTGTCCCTACGCGTTACACACCGGTCTTAATAACAATAACGCAATGACGTCACCATCTATGTTTCGAACGCTTACACTGAAAACACGTGGCTTGTATCTAGTAACGGAAGTAGTAATGTTTAATTTGACGTTAATAGATCAAGTGTATTTCAGATAGGCTTTCGAACTTTTGCAATTAACGATGCGAAACAAAAAAAAAAACGTACCAAAAAAGCATATGTCTATAAATATCGCTACATTTTATACATGTCCCGGAAAATCGGCAAAAGTCCCGGACAATTTAACTCCATGTCCCGGAATTGGTCTGAAAAATTATAGCGAGTATGCCTTTCAGTTTTAAAAATAGTGTTGCTTTCTGATTTGGTAAAACTATCTATCAAATTGTCTTGTAAGATAAAAAAAACAACAATTATTCCAATTTTAGAAGAAAAAAAAATCAAATTTTTGTTAAACAACAGCAATGGATATTACTCCAGTAAAGATTTGCTATTGTTGTTGCTTTTTGTTAAAACACAGGCATCATCCATAGCTTTTAATCTGTTACATCGGTTTGCTTGTTCTTTAACAGTATTTAATCTGTATACATTTTCTTTTGAATGGTGATAGCTCATTCTGCATTGCAAATGTTTATATGCACATTATTTCTCTGTTATTATATGTTTAGTATAGTTCATGATTATAAGTAACTTCATTTAGATAATACAAATACTCATACATGTTTATATTTTGTTTTTTCATTGTTTGTATTCATCCCAAATATTAAGTATAAGATTGTTTGAAAATTCAGAACAAATGAATTTTTTTCAATATGAATTAAGTAGTAAAGGCACATGTTTTGTTATAATTATTTTGTATGAATGATAGGACACTCCAGCTGCTTTCATTATGGTTAGAATTTCTTAAACCCATTTATGCCTAGCATCTAGAAAAAAGGCCTTTGCAAACAGCATAGACCCAGATGAGACGCTGCATGATGCGGCGTCTCATCAGGGTCTGCACTGTTTGCTTAAAGGAATTTCTGTAAGAAATATTCTAAATATAGAAATAAATATACTAGACATCCCTAATTTTGAAAATAAATTGATCCAATTTAGAAGGATGGGAGAGTCCACTAGGCATAAATGGGTTAGACGTGATTTTCTCTAACTGCTACATGTCTTTGAAAGCATGAGCATTGAAGACTAAAATAAATTTAGGAAGAAAACTTGTCAAGTTAAAATAAATTTAAATTATTTATCATATTATTACTTGCATTTCAGGTAAAATTCGACGCCAAAGTATGCTGTTTTAAACAGTGGACCAAATTGTAAAAAGGAAATGGGAGATAACTCGGAGAGACTGGAAGTAGTGGCACTTCTTATACCTCTTAGAAGGATAACTCTTGTTTGCGATGAAACGAGGTCTGATTTTTTTTAAGTAAGCAGCAAAATCAATTGTGTGGTGTTTACAACATTATGTCAATGCAATATTTAAAGAGATGTTACATCTACAGTGGTAGGTTTTACTTTGTTGGGTCAAATGAGGTGAAAAGTAATTTGAGATTCCCTAAGATTGGACTGCTTGAGCATTGAAAAGCTTCATGTAAATTTTAATTCAAGGTATTACGAAGCGAACGTAATATTTAAACAGTATATGTAGGAAATTAATTGCTATGGGTAAACTATGTCCAAATCATCATATTTATTGTATTGTTGGAAACAAATAGATCACTGAAGTAGTTGCTATAGTAATGTTTTTCTTAAACTGGTGCTGTGTTGTTGGTTTTTGTGAAATGTTTTTACTGCCGTGTTAAAAGCAGGGCAAGGGGAAAATGTTTGTGGCTTTTCAAAAAGGGGCCTTAATTAAGGGGTATTCTGCATACAGAAATTCCCCTTTGACATGTGATAGTATAGATTCAGAAATCTCCAAAAAGTGGTTGGTTGATGAGTGTTTTGTAACAGTTTTGGATGTACTTGAATTACCTTCCTGTCATTTTAGCAGGTCAGAGATATCTTGAATATTTATGTATTTTGTACAAAACAATATATTAAACTTTAGTTCGGCAATCATTTTATGGAGAAACTTGTGTAATTAATTTTTATAACATTGTAATAAATCAATAAAATCACTTGCTGACAATTTGCACTGTCAAAATTGTATCAATTAATATTGTAATTAGTATCATCTTCCAAAATTATTTTTGTAAGGATACTTGTTTTTTGTGGAGATTATTCAAGATGCAAATTATAAATAGAATTCTGATCAAAGCTAAAAAAAATCCAATTTTTCACATAAATCAATGATCATTATGTTTTTAATTCCAATCTCTGCACCTTTAATGTTTAGTGTTTTTGTGTTTTCTTTTAAAGAATAAGTGAAGCAATTTAAAAAGGACATACTTGTATATATGCATTGCATTCTTATGTGAAATTTGTGTTGCAAAAGCATATGGGCATTTAGAGTTGTGTTGGTGTTATTTTGCAGAATTTCATAAGTAAACAATTATTCTATATTGTTAAAAGATTGAACAAAACTTTAAGCAAAAAATATTCTTAAAACTCAAGTTGTGAAATTGAAAATAGATGATATTGATTCAGTGTTGATAGTGTAAATTATAAATATTTTGTCTTAATACATGTATATTGTCTGCACAATTATTTGCTTGCTTTATTTCTAAACTTTGTAAACATACAATGATTTGTGTGCATATTTTTTCCCCCATATTTTTTATACATATTTATTTCTGGATGCTGATGCGTACAATGAAATTATTGTGTTGCCATAACTATATTTTTAAGATACCAAATAATATTTTTGTATGTGTAACAACATAATTGATGCAAACAGCCTTTTTCCTCCTTATAAAGCCGGTACCAGAAAACAGTACCAATGCCCATCCAATTTTCTGACTTTCGAATCTGTAGGTTAAAATTACTCAAATCGGAGAAAAAAAGATCCTCAAGATTACTTAAAATACGGACGGTGTGTACTTTTATTTATCTTTTAGCATCTCATTCAATTCAAATAAGTTCCTTTACAGACCTTGGCTAGGTTTAGTAACTGTGTTTGTTTGGTTCTGCTATGTATTTGTTCCCTGTACATTTCATAGTATGTGAATACATTGTGTGCAAGAAAGGGAACCAGCTTGTACCATGTTCTCTCAGTGTCAGCAAACATGGCATACAATTACATAAATGCTACCATAAATCCTTGAGGATGTGATACGATTCCCTTGTTAAAAAAGACGCTTATTTTCCAAATTTGATCGGTACCTGTGTATTCCTTAAACTGATGAGGAAAAACGCTGCAGATGAAAACAGACATAGTTTATCAGTGCTTTAATGAAACCACTAACTTTGTGTTAAAATACATTTTGGGAAATACTTTCATTACTAATTTTGCTCAGCAATGTTTTGTGAATATTCAAATATGTGCAAATCTGGAATTGAAGATTAGCAAACTGGGAAATTAACGTTCACAAGCATTTAGCTATATTATTTAATAAATTATTAGATAAGCAAATTTAACTTTTATCATGGGTTAAGTCAATTTCAACAAATATAATATGAATTTAGAATTTTTATTGCTGATCAGAAAATTTGGATTTTTAATGATGTATAATAACATTTTAATTTGTTATTGTTCATTGAAAGATTTTGGATTGTTAGATGTGTCAACAACAAAATGTGCATTTATTATTTTGGATAAGCAAATTTGTAATTGTTTTATGCACTAACAAAACAGTGATTTTGGTTTATGAAACTTTTAAGAGGCAATTTATTTGTTCCATATTGTATAATAGTGTCAATGCTAGTCAGTCTTAAGATAGTGTGATGGAACTATCTTTAAAATAATAATCATTGCATAATTATTAAGCATTATTTTCTCTGGCCAACAGGCGTAGGGTAATAGAGATGGAACGCTGCCATATTTGTGTCCTTCTTGTCCACCACTCTCGACTGTAAGCATATCCTACATTTTGCATGTGATTTTCAGCAAACCTTTACCTTATAATTATCTCCAAGTGCTACAGCACATATTGTCTAGATTGCGTTGGTTTTAAGCAGTTATTTCCCTCTGTTGAAAATTATATTACAAAGCTTCTGTTTTAAAGCTTACATTTTGCATGAGATTTTTGCCAAACTTGTACAGAACAATTATCTCAGAGGGGGTAATCACATGATAGTCAAGGTGGCGACGTCCATGTCGAGACAGTTATTTTTCGCCGTTTTATACCCTTTATTACTCTTGTTTAATTTTTAAACAACGCTCACTTTCCAGCCATATCAGTAAAAAAGTTTTTAGCGTTTATTCGTATTTAAATTCGCTTTGTATCGCGACTTTACTCCCCGCAAATTTTCTTTGTGGAGCCCTAATTATTTCATTCTGCTTAGAAATTTCACACTGAGTAAAGTCGAGATATAGAGCAAATATTACTATGAAATAAACGCCAGTAACTTTCTTGCTAATATGGCTGGAAAGTGGGCGGAATTTAAAAAAAAAAAAGTTATTAAAGGATATAAAACGGCGAAAAATACCGGCTTCGGCATGGACGTTGCCATCTGGAAAATCAAGTGATTCCCCCCTCTGATCTGCATATGCTACATCACAATGTGTGAAGGTTTGCTGATCTCACTTTTTTATTAGCTCACCTGATCACAAGGTGCTCATGGTGAGCTTTTGTGATCACCTTTTTCCATTGGCCTTGGTCAACATTTGCCATGTTAATACACTAGAGGCCACATTTTTTGTCAAATCTTCATGAAACTTGGTCAGTTGATATCTTGCACTAGTTCGAAAATGGTACTGTTTGGTTGAAAATTATGACTGCCAGGGGGCGGGGCATTTTTCCTTATATGGCTATAGTAAAACCTTGTTAGCAATATAGAAGTCAATTTAATCAACATGAAACTTAGTCAGAACATTTGTTCTAATGATATTTGGGAAATGATAGATAATGATTCTTGTTCGTTGAAAAACATGGACGCCAGGGGGCTGGGCTTTTTATGCCCCTGAAGGAGGGCATATAGTGATCAGACCATGCGTCTGGCCGTCTGTCTGTCAGTCTGTCCTTCCATCTTATTTTGCGTTTAGGTTTCGCGTTAAGGTTTTGAAAAATGCTAATAACTTCTATGTCGCTTCCAGGGGACTGGGCTTTTTATGCACCTGAAGGAGGGCATATAGTGATCAGACCATGCGTCTGGCTGTCTGTCTGTCTGTCAGTCTGTCCTTCCGTCACATTTTGCGTTTAGGTTTCGCGTTAAGGTTTTGAAAAATGCTCATAACTTCTATGTCGCTTCAGATAGCAACTTGATATTTGGCATGCATGTGTATCTCATAGAGCTGCACATTTTGAGTGGTGACTCTAGTTGTTATTTTGGCCAATATTTAAAGTGGTTTCAGAAACATCTCAAAATTTTTTGAGAGCAGTTAAGTTCCTTGATGTCTCGGGTGAGCGACGATGGGCCTCTGACCCTCTTGTTGAAAGGAGTTATATCCCTTTGTTCTAAATTACATCTAAAAGTTTCTGTCACAAATCCAACTTTATTTTGCATGCCGATATGCCATTAAGTTAAACCTTTACATAATTATTATCTGCTAGTGCTGCACTGCATAATTTCAATGTTTCACCATTGGGTCATTTGTTAAGCAGTTATAGTCTTTTGTTAAAATATACATCAATCCACAGCCTAGTGATTGCAATTTTTTCTTTAACATTTTTATTTGCAAATTATTGTTCTACCCTTTCAACATCAATTCACCCGAGGTGAGAGATGCACCACCTGAAATACCGGTATATTTTGTTTTGCAAAATATTGTATTATTCATTAATTTATCACACAAAAAATCCAATTTTTTTCAAGCTTCAAGTTCTGGTATAAATCTATTATACAATTTATTATAAGTAAACTTTTATTATATTTTTTGGAAGAAATAAAAAATATAAACATGTTTGATTGGGTAAAATATAAGTAATTTGTCTTCTTTTTTGTATTTCTAGGAAGGCAGATACTATTTAATAATATAGTGAACATGTATAAAATTATGTCTCAATTTGTTTTGTTTGGTACATCAAAATATTAGTATGTGCATAGAAAGTTTATGTATGATGTAAAAAAGAGTCTATCTTCAGAATCATTGTAACAATTACAAATCTAAAATGGTAATGCTTTGGTTATATAAGATGGAAACATGAGTTTATGAGGTTTAAATATTGAAATATGTCTGAAAATTTAAAACCTCAATTTTCGTATGCCCATTTAAAAAAAAAGCGTATTATAGGAACACCTGTGGCTGAAGGTTTTCAGGTAAATAATTTCTGCTCAATGTCTCAAATAGATTAAATCAAATCATCATTAAACTTTGTAATTAAGTTTATAGGGATGATACTTTCGCTATGTTCGATAACCAGCCAGAACACTTCAGAATTATGGCCCTTAAATTGTGCAAAAATTACCAAAAAAATAATCAAACTGAGTTTGTCTGTTCTCTATAGTTTTCATCAGATCATCATACAAGCTTGTGGTTATGTTTGCCATTATATAATCTCAACCAAGTTTGATAAGTTGACAGGTTTGATAAGTTGTGAAAGTGCATATAGCTCTTATTGTCCCCTACCGGTTTTACCGGAGGGGACTTATGGTTTGCGCTCTGTCTGTCTGTCAGTCAGTCACACTTTTCTGGATCCTGCGATAACTTTAAAAGTTCTTAATATTTTGCATGAAACTTGAAACATAGATAGATGACAATATGGACATTATGCACGTCATTTCATTTTGTTCCTACGTCAAAAATTCTGGTTGCTATGGCAACAAATAGACTAGAAATACTGCTGAAAATGGTGGTTTTCTGGATCCTGTGATAACTTTAAAAGTTCTTAATATTTTGTCATGAAACTTGAAACATGGATAGATGGCAATGTGGACATTATGCACATCATTTCATTTTGTTCTTCGTAAAAAAATCTGGTTGCTACAGAAACAAATTTTTAAAAAAATCTGACAATGGTGGAATTTCTGACAATGGTGGAGTAGGGGATTTTATTGCTTGGCAATAGTCTTGTTAACAAAGGTTCTTGAAAAATCCACTATTTGCCATATAAATGTTTTCTGTTCTCAAATCAGTGGTTTCCGAGTAAAAACTTCAATATTCATTAAGCTTTCTTGATCTTATGTTAGATAATGGGCTTAATTAGAAACTTGGCTTTGAATTTGATTTTTAGGCAAGTCAAGGTCATTGTTTCTCATTGTTTCTTTGAGTATAAATATTATATCTGCTCAAATACTTGAAATTGGTTTGCTGTATTGCAATGCAATTGTGTGTGTTTGATGTTTTCCTGGAGACTTAACTAAAGATTTGCACAATTTATTTTATTTAATTATATAAATATGTTAAATCGTTCAAGACCTGGTTTCATGGCATGGCCTTGTTATTTTATTATTTTCTGGGCCATAATTTCTAAAACAAATTAATCCTTCACAAATCAATATTCTCCAGATCTTTTAACGGGCTTAATTTGTGATTTGCTGGCACTCTGTTCATATTAATTGTACTCATGCCTGCCATTCATTTTATTTAACAACTAAATAGAATATAACAAAACTAATGTTGGTAAAGAGATTCTGTCTCTTTTTGCCATAATGATTTGTTTACATTTTTGGTAACATCTACAATAAACACACAAGTTAGCTAATAGTTATTTAAGTCATGTTGTTTTATGTATATTTTGTATAAGACAGGATTAGTTTAACCAAAATGTCTGGGTTTTTTACATTGTATGATTATTATTTTGCCTAATTGTGTACATTTTGTCTCTGTTTTCATTTTTAACAATGTAGATCATTGTACATTTTTGAGATTTTTATCACATACAGGCCTGATTAAATATTGATTTTAAACGATATTTAAGCAATGGTGTAAATAATATCCAAGAAATTAGAGCACTTAAATCAAGTATAAATACTTAAATTGTTTACGAGTCACTGATGAGTCATTGCTTTTGTCATTTTTCCATGATTATTATTCAGTTACATTGAGCTAATTTTAGTTGCACTTGTCACAAATTGAATTGAATTAATTGGATGAAGTTCATTCTGTTGCAAAATATGTTAAACATATACATCTTATTTGTATACCACACACCTATCAATATAACTCATGTTAGTTTTAATTAATTTGAATCAGATGCATTATTATGCCTTTGATTATTATACAGGTATCAAGTATTCTTTCGTAATTTCACCATGATAAAGTGTTAGTTCTAAATAGATCAATTGATTCAGTAAATGTAATTGAAAAAGAAGGTAAATAAATTAGTTATCAGCTGTATTTGTCATTTTTGATACAGCATTTTGTTGTTTAATGTCAATAATATGTAACACATACACAAATCATTTTTAATACACATATTTGACCCAATTAACTTTTTTTATATCATAATTGTGTAATTTTTGTTTTGCATTTCTTGTTTTATTATTCTGCCATTAAATTGTTAATGATCTAAACACACACACAGCTCCTGTCATTGACAAATTGTCGAACTAGGGCCATTTGTACAAAGTTTAGAAAACTCTTGTTCTGCACTTCCTTTCATTAACATTGTAACTATACCATTGCTACTGAACTATGATACTTCAAAAAATAAATTCTGATGACATTTAGGTGGTGTTGCCATTGTTGTCTTTGATATATAAACATTTGATTTTAAATACCAAATATCTAAGCCCTATATGTGTAGTATTTTTAATTAGATTGTTTTGTGTTTTATGCATTACTTTGATGACGGAGGCATATAGCAGTGGTATTATCTGTGGGTTTCTGCCTCCTTCCTGCTGTGAGGTTGTCTCCCTACCTCAAAGGTCAAGGTCAAACTCAGAGGTCTATGGTCATGTATAAAAAACGCAAGTGGAATGTGAAGGTGTCGGTGAGCTACTGACCCGTCTTCTTGGTTTGCTCACATGAAGGCATAGTACTTAAATAGAACAAAATGTCATCAGCAGTAATTGTGCGTTGTCGATGTTGTGGTTTTCCTTCTCTCAATCCATGCGGTTGGAAATTAAAGTTTCAATGGTTGTTCTCATTATTATTTCTTCAGCTAAAGTTTACATGTAGAACTTTCAGTGCAAAAATACTTTCAACAAAATTTGGAATTCTTGACATCTGAGAATTTATTATTTTGATATTCTAACATAAAATAATACTATGAAGATTTTTTCCTAAAATTTTTCATTATAATCCAAAGCCAATTTTTATATTATGAAGCATTTATAGTTTATCATGCAAATGTTCCAAAAAATGACTGCTAAACATCTTTTTTTAGCTCATCTGAGCACAACATGCTCATGGTGAGCTTTTGTGATTGCCTTTTGTCTGTCGTACGTAGTGCGTTTGACTTGTTAACTCTTTAGAGGCCACATTTATTGTCCAATCTTCATGAAATTTGGTCAGAAGATTTCGCTCAATGATATCTTGGATGAGTTTGAAAATGGTTACGTTTGCTTGAAAAACATGGCTGCCAATGTGCGGGGCATTTTTCCTTATATGGCTATAGTAAAATCTTGTTAACACTCTAGAGGCCACATTTATTGTCTGAATCCCAATAATATCTAGGACGAGTTTGAAAATGATGCCGGTTGGTTGAAAAACATGGCCGCCAGGGGGCGGGGCATTTTTCCTTATATGGCTATAGTAAACCTTGTTAACATTCTAGAGGCCATATTTATTTTCCAATCTTCATGAAACTTGCTCAGAAGATTTGTCCCAATGATATCTGGGATGAGTTGAAAAATGGTAACCTTTGCTTGAAAAACATGGCTGCCAAGGGGCAGGGCATTTTTCCTTATATGGCTGTATATGGCTTTAGTAAAATCTTGTTAACACTCTAGAGGCCACATTTATTGTCCAATTTTCATGAAACTTGGTCAGAAGATTCATCTTAATAATATCTTGGACGAGTTTACAAATGATTCCGGTTGGTTGAAAACCATGGCCTCCAGGGGGCGGGGCATTTTTCCTTATATGGCTATAGTAAAACCTTGTTAACACTCTAGAGGCCACATTTCCTTGTCAAAAAAGTGGGCAAAACCCGGTTTTAATCCGTGTTAAAACCGTGTTAAACTCTGCGGTATTGGCACCGGGTTAAAGCGTGTCTTTTAAACACACTTTTTGCTTACCGACTTGGTTTTTTGTAGGTTAAACCTGGATTTCACTCACATAAACCAACACGCTTATACCTTCTTATACCAACTTAAACCAACTAAAACTAACTTAAACCAACTTAAGTGGGTTAAAAGTGAGTGTGTTTTCCTTCTCTATGTTGGCTTTTAAACCCGCTTCTACACATCAAGTCGGTTTTTCCTGTTCTTAAGCGAGTTAAAAGTGGGTTTTTGTTTGAGTGTTAAGTGAGCTAAATGTGTGCTTAACTCAGATTAAACGCAGTTAAAACACGCTTTTAAACCGAGTTTTACCAACTTAAGTTGGTTAAAAGTTTGTGTGTTTTCCTTCTTTATGTTGGCTTTTACACCCGCTTCTACACATCAAGTCGGTTTTTCCTGTTCTTAAGCGAGTTAAAAGTGGGTTTTTATTTGAGCATTAAGTGAGCTAAATGTATGCTTTTCACAGATTAAACGCAGTTAAAACTAGCTTTAATACCTGTTAAATGCTCGGTAAAAACCCACTTTTCACCCACTTGAAAACTGAAAAACTTTTTTATGATAAGAACAAAAATATCATAAATTAAATTCAAATTACTTTTTTAAACGATAAAACATAAAACTTTACATATATATCCATATACACAGCATGATAAAACTATTTTGACAGACATGGCATTGTTATAATAAAATATAATAGTGTTATAACATAACATTGAACACAAAGAAAGAACTGAAAAAAGTAAGATTGTATGGAATAAATACAAACAAGAGATGTGTTTGTCAGAAACACAATGCCCCCTACTGCACCGCTTTGAAATAAAATTTCTATTTATCATTTGGCAGGTATAGAAATTGTCTCTCTTTGCTTATTTCTTCCATTGGATTTTGACCTCTGACCTTGAAGGATGACCTTGACCTTGCACCACTCAAAATGTGCAGCTCAATGAGATACACATGCATGCTAAATATCAAGTTGCTTTCTTCAATATTGCAAAAGTTATGACCAATGCTAAAGTTTTCGGACGGATAGACAGACAGACGGACAGTTCAACTGCTATATGAGACCCTACCGGGAGCATAAAAATAAGTTAATGTTGTTGAAACAGGTGCAAATCTATATAACAAAGTGAAAACAATGGTTAAATAATCATTTTAACAGCACATTTTATTTACAAAGACTTCAGTCTACTTGTGCATCAGCCGCAGATGCCTTAAACAACCTCACATCTTTTCTTCAACATCAACCAGAGGCTTGTCAAAGGTTTTGGCTATGACATCTGAAAAAATATAATAGACTATTCATTTTAAAAACATGCAAAAAAACAACAAAATCTGTTCTTAAATAGAAAATACTCTAGCCAGAAAAAGAGGTTAAATATTTGCATATTAAGGAAGTCAACACAAATGAGTTTATTACTGATTGTCCTGGAGACGGTGACTAGAGACACGGACAAAGTTTTTCAATCCCTGTCTTCATGAATAAAAAAAAAAATATTGTTAACTGTCACTTGGATTATAAAAACTCTCCCTTTTCACAAATGATGTAATAAAATGATCATTTATGCGACTGTAAACAGTAAGTGATCTGAAAAATATTTGTAGAATGTGTATTGAATTTCTATATGGATAACTGGTACTTCAAATTTTTATGATGAAGAAAAAGTACCAATGATTGCATTTCTCTCAGCAGCGGGGAGGCTTGGTCTTGGTGACCCAGTTGTAGTTGTTGCTCCCTTCATGAAGCAAGTCACAAGCTGGTGGAAAGGGAATAGTCGGCACATGGCCTGTGCGATGGCCATCACCTCCCTGGTTTCATGCTGGATTTCAGCTTAAATGATACTCTGGAACCAAAAAAAAAAAGGAGTTTTGACAAAATATTTACAATTGGTAATTTTCCAAAGCTTGTAATTTACTTTCATCACATTTCAAACTCTAAAAATATTTGTCACATTGGTCAGAATTGTGACGCTTTTAAAATGCAATAACCTGTATAGTTTTACCTCTCAACAAATCCAGCTTTCTTGTTCAAGGACAGGGCGAGGTTTGCCCACTTCAGTTCCCCTCAAGTTGGCCAGCTCGTGCAGGGTAAAAGCCTGGTGTAAAAGTCCTTACATCAGGTAGTATGATTACCCCTTTTGCTCTTGGGGCAAGAGTTTAACCTTCAAAATTAAAATATGAGGGAAAGAAATCTGTTCAGTAATAACCAGAAATATCTATAAATAACAATAAAGATGACAATAATCATAAAACACAACCACAATAATTCACTGTACACAACATTTACACTTTGTCATGTGTATGTTCATCTATTTTTGCTTCAAATTGTGTTGTTTTTTCTTTAAGTTGCAATACATTAACTTATCAATTTACATTTCCCAGTGACAATACATAAATATAATAATGATCATAATTAATTCAGTAAACTAAATAAAAAAAGGATGAAGAAATGACAATACAAACCTGTTAAAACTGTTCTTCAGTATTCCAAAAAAAAAACAGTTGAACTTCTTTTCCAACAAACTTATTGTTGATTTCCAAATTGTAGTAAAATACACATTGTTTTCATCACACAATACTTCATGCTGACAGTATTTCAATACATTTTACAGAACAATTATAAGTCTTAATGTTAATTTAATTTAGCTCAATTCAATTGCTGAAACCAGCTTGTTTTTCAAAAGTTGTTGTTTTCAAATAATTTCCTGTGCAAAAAATTGAACCAATCAAAAGTCTTATACCTCATTCCAGCCTTATGTCTGGGCAAACCCTATCAGTAGCCTTATCTGCCCCTGATAATCAGTACCCTGTTTAGCTCTGAATGCCTGACAGATTGTTATCTGTTTATTGTTAGTGGTGTGAAAAGGGGTGTTTTTAGGTATTGTCTTGTTATTTTCTTGACTGTTTATGTAACACAGGTCATGTTTGGCATCTTATTATTTTATTGCAAATTAAGAAAATGGATAGAATGGTATCATATGAAAATATCAAAATCTTGCATAACTTATGTACACAAATTAATAGATTATTTCCAAAATAATGTTTCCAATACCATAATTATTTAAATATGCAGATTTAACAAGTAAATACTGTTTTAAACAAATATAAACAATCATATAAGATTGTTTTAAAATTAAAAAAATTAAAAAAAATTAAGACATAAAACAATCATAAGATATTGTTTATAATAAAAACAAATATTAAGAAAAAAATCAAAGCAAAACACAAACTCTTTCATTTTCAGGTATAAAACTAAGTTTTATCATTTTTATAGTTTTTGGCAGTGATACTTGTTGTCCATCTGTGAACCTGTGATGTTCTGAAAGAGCCATTTTCATCCAATATTCACTAAAAAATTATGGGGAGCACACACATTTACAATAGGGACAATGGCAAACAAGCTGTAAAAAAGCCCCTTTACAATTGACTTGTATTATATATGGCTATAAACATGAAACAAAGACCTAATTGAAGAATTATTGTTTCATTGATGAGTATTATTTATAAACAAAATACCAACTTATTGAAAAGTGTGTTAAAGTGAGTCTTTTAGCCTGGTTTCAGCTCTCAAATTATTTACAAAAAGACCAATTTAAACTCGCTTAAACCCACTTCTGTTTAAAAAGGATCAACTTCTGTTGTAAAAGACTCGCTTATAAAACAAAAAGACACACTTAAACACACATAAACCAACTCATAAATAAAAAGGCTCACTTTTGACACACAAAAAACTGACTCCTTACAGAAAAAACTCGCTTAAACACACATCTTCTTAAAATAACCAACTTTAAACTCAGTAAAGCACAGTTTAGCGCACATAAAACTCGCTTTTAATAGCAAAAACCAACTTCCGCTGAGAAAAACTCAGAAAAAACACAGTTTTATGTTGGTTTAAGTGTGTTTTGGTATGAAAGTGGGTTATTTTTTTGACAAGGGTAAGCTTGGTAACACTGCTTTGCATTAGACCATAAAGTGGCAAGATATTCAATTCTAACATTCATCGTATGAAAAAAATGTTTCACCTATTCTTTTGAAAAATGTAGTCTATACAGATAAATTGCTCTGTATTAACTTGCTTAAGAAAGACAATACTGACTTGATTTTTTGTGATGTCTCCTACAATTTACGCATGCAAATTATAAATATGTAAAAAACAAATCGTACATGGAATGTGTGAATATGGAATAAAACATCAATCTTTGAATAAAGTGTGTTATTTCAGCAATGCTATATATGCAAACTTACCTGTAGCATTTATTTATTTTGACCACCAAAAAATAGTAGTTTATTTAAAACCTGTTTGTATAATTTATATAAAGTATATTTTATCACAAAATGCATATTAGTATGGGTTAAAAAACATATGTTTTAGCACATTTTTAAAATACAGAACAAATTAGCAAAAGAAAAATTATTTTTAATGAATACTAATTGGAAAGTGCTGATAATAATAAAATTATGCACAAAATGAAATGAAGATAATTATGTAAACAACATGGAATTTAGTTTTATGTGATAAAATAACCAAACTGATATCTGTTATGAGTTTGATGTCTAATTCGAAATTCACATGATCAAATGTAATTTATTGACATTTTTAGCTTACCTGAGCACAACGTGCTCATGGTGAGCTTTTGTGATCGCCTTTTGTCCGTCGACCGTTGTCCGTCGTGCGACGTCAACATTTGCCTTGTTCACTCTCTAGAGGCCACATTTATTGTCCAATCTTCATGAAATTTGGTCAGAAGATTGGTTTCAATGATATCTTGGATGAGTTCAAAAATGGTGACGTTTGCTTGACAAACATGGCTGCCAAGAGGCGGGGCATTTTTCCTTATATGGCTATAGCAAAATCTTGTTAACACTCTAGAGGCCACATTTATTGTCCAATCCTCATAAAACTTGGTCAGAAGATTCATCCCAATAATATCTTGGACGAGTTTGAAAATGATGCCTGTTGGTTGAAAAACATGGCTGCCAGGGGGCAGGGCATTTTCCTGATATGGCTATAGTAAAACCTTGTTAGCACTCTAGAGGCCACACTTCATGAAACTTGGTCAGAAGACTTGTCCCAATAATATCTTGTTTTCTCAGGTGAGCGACTTTGGGCCTTTCAGGCCCTCTTGTTTATGGATAGCTTACAAACTGAAATTGTAGTTTAAGGTGGCAATCTGTAAACAATCGTACTTAAACATTGCGTAAACGACACAAGGAGCAACATACAGTATAGTAATTACAGATGCAAGAAGTAAACAAATTTGAAAACAGAGAATGGAATTCTTGCTTTCTTTTTAACATCCATTTCTTTTGCAGTGACATTTTCATATGACATGTTAGCTACCTTGTTAATTAGCCAAACATACTGTCAACTAATGCAACCCATTCGTTGATTATTTAGGGATGCAACAATAATAGAACAAAAACTGTACTGCTATAAATATATGATCCTGGCTCTGGGAAAACAGGGCTTAAAGCGTGTGTTTAAGGTCTCACCCAGATTACTGCATACTGCACAGGCCAATTAGGGACAACATTTTTGGCCTTGACTGAAGTTTCGCTAAGACGCGTCTTCCTTTTAATGAGTTTTGCTTAAAATTGAATAGTGTTGTTCCTGATTAGCATGTGCATACTGCAAAGGCTTATCTGGGACAATACTTTACATATGTTTCACATTAAAACATGACCAAACACAATAAAATAATGACCAAACACATGAAATAATTACCAAACACAATGAAATAATGACCAAACTCAGTGAAATAATGACCAAACACAGGGAAATAATGACCAAACATGAGGAAATAATGACCAAACACAAGGAAATAATGACTAAACACATGAAATAATTACCAAACACAATGAAATAATGACCAAACACAGTGAAATAATGACCAAACACAAGGAAATAATGACCAAACATGAGGAAATAATGACCAAACACAAGGAAATAATGACTAAACACAAGGAAATAATGACCAAACACAATGCAATAATGACCAAACACAATGAAATAATGACCAAACACAATGAAATAATGACCAAACACAATGAAATAATGACCAAACACAATGAAATAATGACCAAACACAGTGAAATAATGACCAAACACAATGAAATAATGACCAAACACAATGAAATAATGACCAAACACAATGAAATAATGGCCAAACACAATGAAATAATTGCCAAACACAATGAAATAATGACCAAACACAATGAAATAATGACCAAACACAATGAAATAATGACCAAACACAATGAAATAATGACCAAACACAATGTAATAATGATCAAACACAATAAAATAATGACCAAACACAATGAAATAATGACCAAACACAATGAAATAATGCTATTTTTATTTGATTTTATATGAGTTATTGAGTAATTTTTCCAACAACAAAAAGTTAATGGTTTAATTTATTCCCATTTTTTAAAAATAAATCAAAGCTTACATATCCAATATCGAGTGTATAGCACCTGGCTCTATTCCACAAGTGGTGACAACAATTGCTATAGAAAAGCATTTTTATGATGATTTTACTTTCAGATGTTTGAAAACACGAAGTATCGAAAATTAAAATATGAACAATGTTGAACTTAAAATTACCACTTCACTGATTTGTTTTTGTTAAAGATAAACTGGTTAATGTCAGTTTTATCAATTATTATTCAAATGATACTTATTTAAACAATATAATACTATTTTTCCAATTTAAAGTAAATTGAAGCTTAAATTCCCATTTCACAGCTATTGGTCATATTTCCAAAATAGTGGAAAAAAAACTGGGTCAAGAAGATTAAACCGGCATCGAATCTTATTTTGTTGGATTTATGCAATACTAAACACAACTGCCAAACATGCAATAAGATGATGAAGGCTTATAATTGTTTGAAGCAACAACTCTGTTAGGATATTGTTTAATAACCCCATAACTAAAAGTTTGCTGTGTTCACTTCTTTGTGTGTGCTGCACTGCGCTTATTGCAATAATTAGTGTGGGTGTATATGTTTGTTGAAATAAAACAGTCCTGTGACCTATCTGTATGAGTTGGAATACATTTTAGTATGATGTCAGCTAAAAAACAAATTATAATTGGGAATCTGTATTATCTATTATAATAAAAATGCTTGTACGTCAATAACAAAACCAAGTTTTGACTACGAAAAGAAAATCAAAACAAACAAGTGGCTGTTGCGACTTAACATTTAACACTTAACACTTAAATCTTCTTAACATTATTTAAAATATTAATCAAATCTTTTCATCTGTACAATGGTTTTTCTCTAGCTTGTGCAGCTGAAGTAGCTTTTTAATGGAATAGATCATCAATATAAAGTGTTTTGTTATGCCCGCAGATCGAATGAGGGGTATATTGTTTTTGGCCTGTCTGTCTGTCCTTGTCTGTCTGTCATTGTATGTGTCACAAACTTTAACCTTGGTCATAACTTTTGCAATATTAAAGAAAGCAACCTGATATTTTGCGTGCATGTGTATCTAATGAAGCTGCACATTTTGAGTGGTGAAAGGTCAATGTCGTCCTTCAAGGTCAAAGGTCAAATATATGGCTTCAAAGCGGCGCAGTAGGGGGCATTGTGTTTCTCAAACACAGCTCTTGTTTATCTTGTGTGTATAATTTAATTGATCCTCATTTGGGAAAAGTGACCTTAATGCATGTTAACTTTTTGCTGCATGCATTTTTGCTGCATGTAAGCATATTACAAAAGCTTTCTTGCTAAAACTTTGTTAATTTATTCCTTTACCTAATGTATACCTTAGACACTTATCATTTTGTTTTTATTGGGGCATTATGGAAAATAAAATACAAATTAATCGGAACTGCTGATTATCCGGAACTGGTTGACAAACTGTATCTAAGTGGTAAATGTTTAAACGAAAAATACAATAAATGCGGGAATTGTAGTCTGCACAGACTTATCAGATCCAACAATTTACACACATGCATTAAACCCTGTTTCCCTAAAACAAGGCTTCATAATTCCATTATTTTCTTCTGCTCAAATCAGTATTAATGATTGAAATGTTGGTAAGTGAAAGTAGAGTAGTAGCTTTGTAGGTCAAACACATAATCAGTGCTGTCAGGTTAAGGAATTTTTCATTTTATAATTTTTGTCATTATTATTGCATACTCTTGTTTAATTGCAGTATCTTAGTGATCTATTTTTATGTAAACTTGTTGTCATAAATTTTTTTTCATAATAATGACCACTTTTGGTCAAAGTATTATAGATATTTTATTCATTAACTTTTCAAATAAATATTTTTTTATGATAATGATTTTTGTCTTAATTTAATTTTTGATGATTGTTCGAAACAGAACTGTGTCCCATATTTAGCTCGGCTTTTTTCGGAGAAAACCCGAGGTATTGTCATACTCAGCTCGTTGTCTGCCATCCGCTGTGCTAAAACCTTAACATAGGCTCTAAAATCTAAGTGCTTCCACCTACAACATTGAGACTTTATATGTAGCTGCACCCTCATGAGTTCTACACGCCACACCCATTGTTGGGTCACTAGGTCAAAGGTCCAGGACACTGTGACCTCTAATATTCTTCTGACAAGCTTTCATTTATTCAAAACTGCACCCGCAGCCAAGCATTGGCACCTGTTATGCGGTGTTCTTGTTAGCTTTTTCCAGCATTTCTTCTATAATGACTCTTGGAGAATGGCAGTTTCCTGGTTACCCATATATTTCATTTGATGAAAATATTTCCTAAGGTCATGTTTGGCAATATATATCCAGAAATTATGCTTTGTGGTCAAAATGAATTGATTCCTATAGTTAATTTAGGAAAATGTCCCCAACTGGAGAATTGTGGTTGCTGATTTTTCTAATCATCTGACTATTTAGCTCATCAGAGCTCAATGTGAACATTGTGAGCTTTTGTGATCACCTTTTGTGCGTCATTCATCGTGTTATATGCGTAGTGCGGCGTCAACATTTATCTTGTTAACACATTTGTCCAATCTTCATGAAATCTAGTCAGAATATTTGTCTTAATGATATATTGGCTGAGTTCTAAAGTGGGTCATGTGAGGTCAAAAACTTGGTCACCAGGTATAATTAAAGAAAAATGTCCAAAAGTCACATATAAGTCCAATTATCATGAAACTTCATCAGAACATTTTGTTCAAATGCTATCTTGGCTGAGTTTTAAAATGGTTCTGGTTCCTTGGCCACTAGGTAGCACAGCAGTTTTCCTTATATTGTGATAGTGAAACCTTGTTAACTCTCTAGAAGTCCCCATTTTGTGTCTAATTTTTATGAAATGTGGTCAGAACATTTTTTGTTCTGATGTCTTGGATGTTTGAAAATTGTTCCACCAGGGGGTCGTGCAGTATTTCTTATATGGCTGTAGTCAAACATTGTGAAACTCTAGAAGTCACTTTTGTTTCTAATAGTTATGAAACTTACGTAGTACTTTTGTTCTAATAATATCTCGCCAGAGTTTAGAAATTGTTCCCATCTGTTGAAAACATGGCTTAAGGTCTATATGTGGATGTTGCTGTTCTCCTTTTATGGCCATAGTGAAACCTTGTGAACAGTTAAGTAGTGGCATGTTTTGCCCAATCAGTATAAAAATGTATTCTAATTATATTTCTGCTACATTTAAAAATGGTTCCAGGTTAATAGGAAGGTCAGAAGACACATTTATTGTCCCCTATCAGTTTCACCGGAGGGGACTAATGGTTTTCGCTCTGAGCGTCTGTGAGTCTGTCTGTCACACTTTTCTGGATCCTGCGATAATTTTAAAAGTTCTTAATATTTTTTCATGAAACTTGAAACGTGGATAGATGGCAATATGGACATTATGCACATCATTTCATTTTGTTCCTACGTCATAAATTCTGGTTGCTATGGCATTAAATAGACTTGAAATACTGCTGAAAATGGTAGTTTTCTGGATCCTGCTATAATTTTAAAAGTTCTTAATATTTTTTCATGAAGCTTGAAACATGGATAGATGGCAATATGGACATTATGCACATCATTTCATTTTGTTCCTATGTCAAAAATTCTGGTTGCTATTAAAACAAATATAAAAAAATAAATAAAAAATTCTGACAATGGTGGAAACTCTGACAATGGTGGAGCCGGTATTGCTTGGCAATAGTCTTGTTAAACATATACACTGTAACTCCAATATAGCGCAGTCAATGGGGTCCATACCGCGAAACAGCGTTATAACAGATCCGCGTTATAAGTTTTGAGCTCAATTACTGCAAGGTGCTATAAAAAAACAGGTATAGAATAGCCTATAATATAGGTCATGTATATTGCCATGCTGTGTTGACGCAAATATACATGCATATAAACCGAATCGTATCGATAACAGTATACACACCGCTTTTCTGATGTGCACATTTATCCGATAATCCAATAAAATTGCAACATCACTTAAAAAATAATAGTCATGAACATTAATGACCATGTATGTTTAAGAAATTCGTAAACACAACCGTACGCATATATATGCCATATTCAGAAATGTTAAGAGTACAGTGCATTATGGGGCAGAGCTTTCATTGGACGAGCGACTTTAAATTTAGATTGAATGCAATACGATTCATGTACAAAAAATTGTTTTATTGCGTCATACGCATGCAAAAAACGTGTTTCCCGGGGACTTTCTGATACCGCGCGAAAATGAAAGTGAAACTCTGTTAACAATTACCGGTACACTGCGTTCGCATGTAAATAAATTGTCAGCATTATTAAATTTCTTATACACGAACTGAAAGATAAAATGGCATAATACTAGAATGATAATGAAATGAAAGAAAAAATTGTTTTATACAGTGGGCAGTATATTTCACAGCCGCTCATTTAATATAGTCAAACTGCAACCATATCAAAGTAAGACTGTTTCAATCGTTTTGAATTACTTTAATTGTATAACTATCTCGCTTGCACTTAACTTATGGAAATAATCGCACTGAACCGCTCGGATGAGGAATACATGTAATAAACACTGACACACGAGTTTTTCACACCTTTATTGACATTACACACTAGATTAACACCAATTAGCTGTCGGTGTTGTTTAACCTCGAGGCGATTATGATCAGTTCAACGGACGGTTGAATAAAGCAATCAACATGTGATTGCCGCCATCTTTGAATTGTCTGAAAATACATGAAGTTGCATGATACGGATTTGAATCAGAAATCAAATGGAAGGTTGGAGAAAAAATGGGATCCAAGCACCCGCTGCGTTATATTGGATTCAGTGTTATAACGGAGCGCGTTATATTGGAGTTATAGTGTATCACAAAACCTGCTTAGGTCTGTTTTCTTACTAAGGTGCACAAGGTGAGTCACCTATGTCTTGCAGCCCTCTTTTTGGTTTTAAATCAAAGACACCAATCAGAAACATTTTTAGCTCGACTATTATATATGAAATATATATAGTGGAGCTATCCTACTCACCCCAGCGTCTGCGTTAGCGTTGGCATGCAAATGTTAAAGTTTTCGTACTACCCCGATTATTTTCATTGTCCCTTGACATATTGCTTTCATATTTTGCATACTTGTTTACCAACATGACCCCCAACCTATAAACAAGAGCAGACAACTCTATCAAGCATTTTGTCATAATTATGGCCCCTTCTATACTTAGATAATTTAACATTTTGCTTAAATTGCCATAACTTCTTTATTTATGATCACATTTGATTCATACTTTGACAAAACAACACTTACCTGACATACCACATTGAACTCCACCTAAACCATCCCCTATGCCCCACCCCAGAATCCCCCCCCCCAAAAAAAAATATTATTTTTTTCCTTATTTTTGAAAGATCATCTATTAAATGACCACACACACATTATACCCCCCCCTCTCCATGATGGCATATGTTATACTGTCAAGCACTCGAATAGTCGAGCAGGCTGTCTTTTGACAGCTCTTGTTTTAAATTATGTTTTCGCTGTGGATATTTTTAAACTTAAAAAGTAAAAATGTTTAAACACATGGACATTTATATAAATTCAGTGTCACTTGTGTGAATTTTAAATGCATGTGCAATTTATTTTTATTAAGGCATAAAACATTACCAATTATACAGGTGTGGTTAATTCCTAAAGATCTGAAACTTATAATTTTGCAAGATACGAATGATTGTATTGTATTTTAAATAAAACTGTCTCTAGAAATGAGACAATGTTTGAACTAAAAATGAGACGTTCTGAAAGCCATATATGTACATGAAACATCAGATTCTTTCTTTTATTTACAGAATGACCCAACATCAAAGGAAACAGTAGTGAAGAAATACATAAATGGGGATTACTTTGGAGGTATGTAGTGTTCACAAGCTTGGAAGGGATCTGTTCACAAATAGACCATTCTAAACAATATGTTATCGATGTTAAAAAGATAATAAGTATTTTTTGTCATTCTATGAAAGACAAGGCTATAAACAGTAGTTTACCTTGTATATGCAAAAATATAAAGTACACATCACAAATTCAGTGCTAATAGTCAAGTTCCTCTTGGTAGCCTGTGTGCCAGAAAAAGCCTTTTACCCTTTTGTTTAAGGTGAAATTTCAGGTTTTATTATTTATTGACTAGTTTTGATCCGAATCTTAATTTTTTGATAAACCCATTTAATTCATATGTACAAACTGCACCTATTTTATGCACCAGGAGTAGTTTTGATGCAATAAATATGATCCTGGCTTTGGGAAAACTGTTCTTAATGCATGTGTGAAAAGTGTGCTATTTCCACAGGCTACATGTGTATTTGGGGACGACATTTTCCACTTAAAACTGGATTTTTGCTGTATATTGAAAAGACTACTACTGATAATGTGGAAAGTGTCCCTAATTACCCTCGAAGTGGAAAGTGTTGTCCCTAATTACCCTCGAAGTGGAAAGTGTTGTCCCTAATTACCCTCGAAGTGGAAAGTGTTGTCCCTAATTACCCTCCTCGGTAGACGGCAAAGGCTTATCTTACACTACGTACATGCATTAAGCCCTATTTTCACAGGGCCATTCTCATATAGATGTACAGTATGTCATTTTATAGCCTGGCTGTTATCCGAAGATGTTTTAAGCTTATTGTCCCCTACCCGTGAAACCGGAGGGGACTTATGGTTTGCGCTGTGTGTGTCAGTCAGTCTGTCAGTCCGTCATACTTTTCTGGATCCTGCGATAACTTTAAAAGTTCTTCATATTTTTTCATGAAACTTGAGACATGGATAGATGGCAATATGGACATTATGCATGTCATTTCATTTTGTTCCTACGTCAAGAATTCTGGTTGCTATGGCAACAAATATTTAAAAATAATTTTTTTTTACTGACAATGGTGTAGTTTCACCGGTAGGGGACAATATTGCTTGGCGATCTCTTGTTCCAGAGTAAGTCTGTTTATAGCCAATTTACGGTGGTGATTGGTATTTTTCATCTTTATCATGATACATTTGTTCTGCAAAAAAGCTCTTGCCAAGTTTGAGTGTTGGAGTCACTAAATGAAGGGATAACATTGTATAACGAGTATCACTTGTTTATATAATTTCAGAGCTGGCGTTGGTCACTCATAAGCCTCGGGCAGCCACATGCTACGCTGTAGGAAAAACCAGACTAGCAGGTAGGAATCTGGATCCAGTCTAAGCAAACATCATACGATATATTTAAGCAACTATTCAATTTCTTAAGTTGCCATGCTGAGCTCCTACCTCTAGGAGTATCTGGTAATTATGCCCCCGAACCAGCGTATTAAAATATGTTAGTTAGTTGGTTAGTTAGTCTTACAGAACTAGTTTCTGCTCAATAAGTAAAGCAATTGTCATCAGAGCTTCACCAAACTTCATGAAAATGTGTAAGGCAATAAGGCAATAACATCTAGGTCAAGTTCGATAATCGGCTAAATTGACCCAGACACTCTTGAGTTACAGCCCTTAAATCATCATAAAATTGGGTTGTTTCTTGTTTCCGCTCAATAACTGGAGCAAATGTCATAGCCTCGAAATTAGCACACGCCCAATCGCCCGTGGTGAGTAAATTTACTGCCGAGCACATACAAAAATGCAGGTTTGTTGCCCGCCAGACATGTAAATTATTGAAGCCAATTGACAGTTAATAAAAAAATCTTAAGTAGTTCTTGATATTTGCAAACATTTTTATTATTTCCTCCACCCACTATAGTGGGGGACATATTGTTTTTGCCCTGTCTGTACGTTGGTCTGTTTGCTCCAACTATAACATTTGCAATAACTTTTTCAATATTCAAGATAGAAACTTGATATTTGGCATGCATGTGTATCTCATGGAGCTGCACATTTTGAGTGGTGAAAGGTCAAGGTCATCCTTCAAGGTCAGAGGTCAGATATATGTGGCCAAAATCGCTCATTTTATGAATACTTTAGCAATATTGAAGATACCAACTTGATATTTGGCATGCATGTGTATCTCATGGAGCCGCACATTTTGAGTGGTGAAAGGTCAAGGTGTGGCCCATGTTCGAACTTGACCTACATTCATCTAGATACAACTTCTGACCAAGTTTGATGAAAACTACTTGAATCAGAGAGTGGACACCATGCTCAATATTTAAAACGCACTAAGTGACCCAGTGACCTAGTATTTGACCCAGCATGACCCATATTCGAAGTTGACCTAGACATCATCTAGATGCATCTGACCAAGTTTGGTGAAGATTGGCTGAAAAAACAACTTGAATTAGAGAGCGGACACTTAATACGGACCGACCAAGAGACAGACAAGCTCATTCCTATATACCCCATAAACTTCGTTTGTGTGGGTATAATTAAAGTGCATGAAAAAACCAAACTACATGAGCCTAGTACTGTAAAAATTCCAGTTCTACTCAAGATGTGTCCAATGCTGCCAGGTGTCTCATTCAGTTGAAGAAAGCTGACTATGAAAAATAAGCTATCAAATTTAGAACAGCTCATTATATTGCCAAATAAGTCTTTTAGGGACTTTGTTGACATTTGCAAACTTGACAAGGCAAAGGGATTGGACATAGGAGAGTCCTATGTCAATGACAAGGGAGCAGCGGTTCTCGTGTCAAACATTGCCAATGTCACCCTGCAGCCAGTTGTTATATTCTTGGTTAAAAAGGTTCAGGCATGTAAAAAATATGTTGGGCATGTTAAAGTTCTTAAGTAACTGGCCCGACTGGCATGTAACTTTTCAAAGCTAATTTCGAAGACTGCTTCATGAAAAAGGGTAAGGCAATAACATCTAGGTCACGTTCGATAATTGGCCAAATTGACCCAAACACTCCTGAGTTACGGCCCTTGAATCATCTAAAAATTAAGTTTTTTCTCGTTTCCTCTCAATAACTAAAGCGATTGTCATTGGGTCTTCACCAATCAGTCGTTTTTATTCTCCCGGTAGGGTGGCATATAGCAGTAGCACTGTCCATCTGTCTGTCTGTCGGTCTGTCTGTCTGTCCGTCACACTTTTGTGTTTAGGTTTTGAAAAATGCTCATAACTTCTATGTCGCTTCAGATGTAACCTTCATATATAGTATGCATGTGTATATGGACAAGGCCTTTCCATACGCACACAAATTTTACCCCTTGACCTTGAAATTAGGGTCTGCGTTTAGGTTTCGAAATCTGCCTTTAGGTTTCGTAAAAACCTTTTTCGGGGGCATATGTCTTCCGATGGAGAAAGCTCTTGTTTTCAGTATAAATATGCTGTCGCTTTAATCAAGAAGTTAACAAATTAACATATAATAGTTTTGAAACATAGCACTCGGTGACATAATCCACCCCCTCCCCTCTCACAAAAGGAAGTAGAGGGGCAGGGCTTTTTTTGGCCCGATTTTATGGCCGAAATTTGGCTATATTCCCAATCCCAAAAAGTATGGGGAAAAAAACACTAATTAACAAAGCGTAGTCCGGTCTCGTACAGGTCTTAGACTATAACTTGATTTGGATAACGTCGGCATTATTCGTGTGCACAATACTCTCCTTGTTGTTCAGGCGCTTATTATATTTGCGATAAAATTCAAGCGTTTTGTGATTCTGCTGAATGGAAAACAAAGATGTCGCGCAATTTGCAAATATTACGTGAAAAAGATTCCTAGGCAAAGACCTGGCAGCAAAACAAAAACTGTTGATTTTTTTAAGAAAGCATCATCAAAAAAAAAACATCGTCAAGAAGTTCAAGTCTTCTCATTGAAACTCTTCCATTGTTAATGATAGTTAACTAATAACAAGTGACTCTTTTGCATCGTCATCGTTTATTTCTGTAAGCAAAGTGCTGACTGATATTCAACATGTTGATAGCAGTAGTTCTCAAGAAGAAGATGAAGAGCCTCCTAATAAAATGGTGCCTGAGGAGACTGAAAACTTTGTGTGAGCTTATTATGTGAAAAACTGTTGATCATGATGATGTTTGTGGTGTTTGTGATTAAAGATGCTGAAGTCATTCATGTAGTTTTAAATCCCATTTTATTTCCCATTTTCTTGAAAATGCCGATAAAATTCCCAATTTCAAAGCCATGGGCTATCTTCCCAAAAAGCTGAAAAAAGCGCTGAGGGGGATAAACTGGATTGACTCTGTAAATCTGTCAGATATTAATTGTCCAATTTTGATAAATATGGTCAGAAGATTTGTCCCCCTGATATCTTTGATGAGTTCAAAAATGGTAACCTTTGCTTGAAAAACATGGCCGCCAAGGGGCGGGGCATTTTTCCTTATATGGCTATATAAGGCTATAGGAAAATCTTGTTAACACTCTAGCGGTCACATTCATAGTCCGATCTTCATGAAACTGGGTCAGAAGATTCATCCCAATAATATCTTGGACGAGTTCAAAAATGATGCCGGTTGGTTGAAAAACATGGTCACCACAGCTACTAGGGGCGGGGCATTTTTCCTTACGTGGCTATTGTAAAACCGTGTTAACACTCTAGAGGTCACATTTATTTTCAGATCATCATGAAACTTGGTCAGAAGATTTGTCCCAATAATATCTTGGATGAGTTCGAAAATGGTTTTGGTTGCTTTAAAAACATGGCCACCAGGGGGCGGGGCATTTTTTCTAATATGGCTATGGCTATAGTAAAACCTTGTTAACAATCTAGAGGCCACATTTATTGTCCAATCTTCATGAAATTTGGTCAGAAGATTGGTCTAAATGATATCTTGGATGAGTTTGAAAATAATTATGTTTGCTTGAAAAACATGGCTGCCAGGGGGCGGGGCATTTTTCCTTATATGGCTATAGTAAAACCTTCAGTCAGAAGATTTGTCCCAATAATATCTTGTTATCTCAGGTGAGCGACTTGTTTACTTTATTGAAGTTCAGAATCCATACACTTTGGAAAGAATCAACATAGCTCGTATCTCCAAAACTTTTTTTGTTTAGAAAATATATCAGAGTTATGGGCTATGTTGATTTTTGTCCATGATGTCCTGGCGTTTTCTTCAAACTAAGGCTAGAGACTCAGCGACTTCTTCAAGAGCTTAGATATTAGGTATTTAGAACGAGACCATGTTTAAACAGTATACAAGGAGATTTGGACTAACAGTGATTGTTATGACCCTCAATAAAAACAAACAATAATTTTATTTATTTTATATTTAAATTTTAACAATGTAAACTTAACCCTAACCCATTCAATCATTATCCCACCCCCCACATGAGAGGTCGTAAAACACCCCTACCTAGGTTAGCCTGTCTCCAGCTGGAAATGACCCCCACACCAAGAAATCATGCAACTCTTTAACAAACCCAGGGCTCAACCAACAGAGCTATTGAGATCACTGGTTGGATGATAAAGTGATCTTATAAATTGAAAATATATTGTTTTTAACCAGAGCTGTCTCCAACAGAAGACCTATGCCCCTGAAAAACGCTTGTACAAAACCTAAACGCAGATTTAAAAACCTAAACGCAGACCCTAAGTTCAAGGTAAAAGTCAAACGGGTCAAAATTTGTGTGCGTATAGAAAGGCTTAGTCCATGCATACCAAATATGAAGGTTACATCTGAAGTGACATGTAAGTTATGAGCATTTTCAAGCGGAAACGTTCATTGTTTGATGAGTCAAGGGATGTAACTCAGAAGTGCCTTGGTAAATTTGATAATGGATTTTAATGAATTTTGGTAAAGATCCGATGATAATTGCTTGAGTTATTGAGCGGAAACGAGAACAAACTCAATTTTTTGATGATTCAATGGCCTAACTCAGGAGTGTCTACACATTTTCATGAAGTGTGGCGTCCTATGACATTTGCTTGAGTTATTGAGCGGAAACTATCGAGAAAACACGCAATTTTTCTATGATTCAAGGGCTTTAACTCAGAAGTGTCTGGGTCAATTTGGCCGATTATCGAACTTGACCTAGATGTTATTGCCTTATTGACTTACACATTTTCATGAAGTTTGGTGAAGATCTGATGACAATTGCTTTACTTATTGAGCAGAAACTAATTCGGACGGACTAACTAACCAACTAACTAACAAACAGTGCGATTTTAATATGGTCACTAGGTCAAAGGTCACGGTGACTCAACTTAGAAAAATGGTTTCCGGATGATAACTCAATAACGCTTATGCATAGGATCATAAACTTTATAGGTACATTGAGGTGACCCAAAATAGTAAAATTGTTTAACTCAAGAACGCTTTTGCCTAGGATGATGAAACTTCATAGGTACAATGATCATGACTCGCAGATGACCCCTATTGATTTTCAGGTCACTAGGTCAAAGGTCAAGGTCACGGTGTTTCAACTTAGAAAAATGGTTTCCAGATGATAACTCAAGAAGGCCTATGCCTAGGATCATGAAACTTCATAGGCACATTGATCATGACTTGCAGATGATATGTATTGACTTTCAGGTCACTAGGTCAAGGTCACGGTTACTTGACACAGTAAAATGGTTTTTGGATGATAACTCAAGAAAGCTTACGCCTAGGATCATGAAACAATATAATTGTCAAGTTGATAGAATTTACTTATTAAATCAATCAAAAATGGAATTTATCATGTAGATGTTTTGACACCATATAACTTTGTTATCCATCTGATATGTGTGCATTATAATCATTGCATCTTTTTAGCTCACCTGATTGCTCAGGTGAGCTTTTGTGACCGGTCTTTGTCCGTCGTCTGTCCGTCCGTCTGTCCACATTTGTTCGTAAACACTCTAGAGGCCACATTTATTGTCTGACCTTCATGAAACATGGTCAGAAGCTTTGTCACAATGAAATCTCGGTTGAGTTCAAAACTGGGTCTTGCCGGGTCAAAAAACAAGGTCACTAGGTAAAAAAAAAAAGAAAAAACTTGTAAACACTGTAGAAGTCACATTTCATGCCCAATCTTCATGTAACTTTGTCAAAATGTTTGTCTTAATAATATGTTAGTTGAGTTCAAAGGTGGTTCCGGTCCATTGAAAAACATGGCCGCCAGTGGGCGGGGCAGTTTTCCTTATTTGGCTATAGAGAAACAAACACTCTAGAAGTCACAATTTTTGCCCAATCATCATGAAGGGTGGTCAAAACATTGGTTTTATTGATTTCTCGGATGAGTTCGAAAATGGTCCTTATTGGTGAAAAAACATTGCCGCCAGTGGGTGGGGCATTTTTCTCTATATGTATATGGTGAAAACATGTGAACACTCTAGAAGTCACATTTTTGGCCCAATTTTCATGAAATTTGGTCAGAACATTTGTTTCCTTGATATGAGAGTTGAGTTCAAAAATGGTTCAAGTAAGTTCAATAACATGGCTGCCAGAGGGGGGAGGGCAGTTTTCCTTATTTGGCTATAGAGAAACATTGTAAACACTCTAGAAGTCACAATTTTTTGCCCAATCATCATGAAAGTTGGTCAAAATATTGGTTTTATTGATATCTCAGAGGATTTTGAAAATGGTCCAGATCAGTGAAAAAACATGGCCGCCAGTGGGCGGGGCATTTTTCTCTATATGTATTTAGTGAAAACATGTGAACACTCTAGAAGTCACATTTTGGCCCAATTTTCATGAAATTTGGTCAAAAAGTTTGTTTCTTTGATATGAGAGTTGAGTTTTAAAGCTTAATATTTTTGGTGAACACTCTAGAAGTCACATTTTTGCCCAATCATCATGAAACTTGGTGAGAAGATTGGTTTTATATATATCACAAAATTAATGCCATAATTATTGCCCTAAGATTGTCCAAATTTTCATCATATTATACAAAATCCTTGTAAACACTCTAGAGGTAACAATTTTGTTTCAGATTTTATGAATCTTGGTCATAATATTTATTTTTGTAAGCATAGTTTGATGTTTGGTAAGGGGGTTCATCTCAAAATATAGGCCACCAGGTCAAATCTTACAAAAACAAAATCACTCCATATGCCAGATTTTTGGTTCAATAATGATGAAACTTGACCAGGATGTTTGTCTGGACAATATCTAGGTCAAGTTTAATGTTTAGTAAAGATTGAATGAACTGACTCCTCTCAGGTGAAGGGGGGGGGGCATAAAAATGTGACTTCCATAGTGTTCGATCACAAGGTTTGACCTAAACTATTTTTGAACTCAACTCTCGTATCAAAGAAATAAATGCTCTGACCAAATTTCATGAAAATTGGGCCAAAAATGTGACTTCTAGAGTGTTCACATGTTTTCACTAAATACATATAGAGAAAAATGCCCCACCCACTGGCTGCCATGTTTTTTCACCGATCCAAACCATTGTAAAACTCGTCCAAGATATCAATAAAACCAATGTTTTGACCAACTTTCATGATGATTGGACAAAAATTGTGACTTCTAGTGTTTACAAGGTTTCTCTATAGCCAAATAGGGAAAACTGCCACTATATACATATAGAGAAAAATGCCCCACCCACTGACGGCCATGTTTTTTCACTGATTTTCACTTACCTGGACCATTTTCGAACTCGTCCGAGATATTAATTAAATCAATGTTTTGACCACTTTTCATGATGATTGGGCAAAAATTGTGACTTCTAGAGTGTTTACAAGGTTTTTCTATAGCCAAATAAGGAAAACTGCTCTGCCCACTGGCGGCCATGTTTTTTTCAACAGATCGGAACCACTTTTGAACTCAATCAAGATATCATTAGGACAAACATTTTGACAAAGTTACATGAAGATTGAACATAAAATATGACTTCTACAGTGTTTACAAGGTTTTTCTTTTCTTTGACCTAGTGACCTAGCTGTTGACCCGGCACACCCCAGTTTCGAACTCGGCCGAGATTTTATTTGGGCAAAGCTTCTGACCAAGTTTCATGAAGATGGGACAAGAAATGTGGCCTCTAGAGTGTTCACGAGCAAATGTTAACAGACGGACGGACGAGCAATCAGGTGAGCTAAAATAATGCCCGCACCCTGGCGGCCATGTTTTTTTTCCGTCTGGAACCATTTTCAAACACAGCTGAGATATCATTATAACAAAAATAATGTTTTGAATAAGTTTCATGAAGATGAGACTGTAAATGTGACTTCAAAGAGTGTTGACAAGCTTTTTCTTTAATTTGACCCAGTGACCTAGTTTTTGACCTCACATGACAACATTTTAAAATGGCCATGGTAACATTGAGACAAATCTTCTGACCAAGTTTCATGAAGATTGGAAATAAATGTGGCCTCTAGAGTGTTAACAAGGCAAATGTTAAAAACTGATGATGAAAAATCTATGTTAAAGTTTGCGTAATACCCCAAATATTTCCAATGTCCCTTGACATATTGCTTTCATATTTTGCATACTTGTTTACCATCATGACCCTAACCTATAAACAAGAGCCCCTTTTGTACTTAGATAATTGAACATTTTGCTTACGTTGCCATAACTTCTTTATTTATGATCAGATTTTATTAATACTTTGACAAAACAACATTTAAATACCACAATGGATTCCACCCTAACAATACCCCACGCCCCAACCCAGAATCCCTGCCCCCCCCACCTCCCCCCTCATTTTTTTTTTTTTAAAGATCATCTAATAAATGGCCACATCCCACATTGTACCCCCCCTCTTAACTCTTAACCCCCCCCCCCCCCCCACCCCCTCAATTTTTTTTTTCCTTTATTTTTGAAAAATTGTCTGATAAATTATTAAATATGAAAAATTTCTCCATGATGGCTTACGTTAAACTGTCAAGCCCTTGAATAGTCGAGTGCGCTGTCCTCTGACAGCTCTTGTTTGCCATTGCTTCACAAAATTTGTTGACATCATATTAAGTTACATTAGGTTTTGTAAGTTTGTTCGTGTTTAATGATTGTTATGGTGGCAAAGATGGACTCAAAAGCAGATTGTTTTTTGCACTATAACCTTATAATACTGTTACAATTATGCAACAAGAGCACCGCATAATGGGTGCCACACCCGGCTGCGAAAGCTTGTCAGATTTTTTTTTTTTTTTTTTTAGAGATCACAGTGACCTTGACCTTTGACCTAGTGACCCTAAATGGATGTGGCCTGTAGAACTCTTCAAGGTGCATCTACATATGAAGTTTCAAAGTTGTAGGTGGAAGCACTTTGATTTTAGAGGCAATGTTAAGGTTTTTGTTAGTTTAATATTAGAGGTCACAGTGACCTTGACCTTTGACCTAGTGACCAAAAAATGGGTGTGGCATGTAGAACTCATCAAGGTGCAACTACATATGAAGTTTCAAAGTTGTAGGTGGAAGCACTTTGATTTTAGAGCCTATGTTAAAGTTTGATATTAGAAGTCACAGTGACCTTGACCTTTGACCTAGTGACCCAAAAATGGGTGTGGCGTGTAGAACTCATCAAGGTGCATCTACATTTAATGTTTCATAGTTGTAGGTGGAAGCACTTTGATTTTAGAGCCAATGTAAAGCTTTTAGCATGATGCCTACGGCGGACAGCAGACGAGCTGACTAGGACAATAGCTCGGGTTTTCTCCGAAAACAGCCTCACTAAAAAATCAAGAATTTTAACAGAGATTTCACGCAGTAGAGAACTGCACACATTTTCTTGCTCCTGTGAGCCAATGAATATAACTCTAGATTTAAGTTAAGAGTTTCTAGTCTACCAGTAATAAATAAAACTGTAGTTTAGGGTTAAAAGTTTATGTGCTCGAAACTTTACAGTAGAATCAATACAGCAACTGAATGTTTTGAAGAATAAAAGGTTAACAACAGGACAATACATATATTCAATTAATATTGATATTCCATTAAATAATATTAAACATGAAATTACCTTTTAACATTCATTTTGGCAAGTGACCCTAAAACAAAGCTAATATGCAATCAATAAAAATATGCTGTATTTTCCATACATGGACTCTTAAAGAAAAACCATGTTCGTAAAAAGTTTCCAATATTTAAATTTAAATACATGAATATAATTAATGACACAACAAACAAACTCCTTTTAACACAGTGACAGTGTTCCAAACTTCGCTGGCAGTATAAGCACAAGATTGTCACATTTGGAAGTCATTATTTTTACAAATGTCCTGGATTTTCTTAAACGAATGAAATAACACAAATCCATAATTTATTCATTAGTTTTCCAGGTATATAGATGGCGACACAAATTGAATACTGAACCAAAAAAGACACTGGCTTTGTTTAAATGTAGATACTTATTTAGAGTTTGAATAGGCTTGACTGAAATCAGATATATATTGATGTTGTTGTTTTGTTGTTATTTAGTACACATGCAGTGATTAAATGGTCCATTTAGCAAACTGAAACGATTTGGGAAAAAAACATTTGTATTAATATTATGCATTATTAATTAATGGTCAATTTAGCATTTACTTTCACTACATGTTCATTGTAGGTTTAAAATCATTTATTGCTTAACTTAAGTTTCCAATACATTGTTTGAGTAAGAATAATCACTAATCAATAAAACACAATTATTCATTTTGGTTATCATATTAATATGCTTCCAATTTTAGATGTACTTTATTTTTACTGCTTTTTTTTCTTTTTGAGTGGCCATGGACAGTCATTGACATGTTAGAAATGCAAAAATATAACACAGCCACAGTATATTGTATCTATAATATAAAAACACCTGATGTTGGTAAATAAAATATTCCACAACATAGCCATGTAAATAGTTGATGTAATCACATTATGTCTAACTACATGTATTAAAGTACATAACAAATATAATCAATATAACTTTCTCTCATTAACTTAACTGGTTGTTACATTTGTATTAAATGTTATATAGCATCTTGAAACACAAACTGGCTATGATATTAAATTCGGCGAGTCAAACCGTGTCGCTAGACAGCAGATGCAGACTATAAATCACACAATTAGACAGAAATAGAAACATAACAAGAATAATAGTACAATCAAATTAAAAAGTATCATATGAAATCACGTATAGCATTGATACTTTTCAAGTGCACAATCCAAACAATGTAAATAAATGCATTTAAATTGGAATAACTGAATAGTAATACATTTTTACAACATTTGTTCAATTCAATTGTAAAATGTGTTTCTGTTTCCATACTTACTTACTTAAGCCAATTCTTTCTGCACAAATATTTCGGGCTAAAATCATAGACAAAATAGATTTTGTAGAAGATGTTTTTCTCAATATTTAAATCTTCTTTAAAGCACCATGCCCGACGAATATGAAACTTTTTACGCCAAATTTGTGTTAATATTAAACTTTCAGCAAGAGAAAATATAAGTTCAAATGTAAAATGCATTTTTTTCTGGTTGAAATTCAAAGCTCTAATCTTTAAGTAATTGTTAAAAGTTAACTGATTAAGGAAGATTTAATATCGTAAAATTCTATTCAATCTTCTGTGAACAACAAATACAGGGTGACAATGACGTTTAACACAAGTAACGAGACCTTACAAAAAACAACATTCTGCAACAACACAAATATACATCCGATATAAATACTAAAATCTTCTGCTGAAAAATTGGAAACATTTTTAATACCAGTTAATGAAATATTTTGATTGCAAAATTATTGTTGTGACAAAATTCGCTATTTTACTGACAAAGTAACATTTTTTCTCAAATACAAGAGAAAATGCTAGTAATGTATTATATTTTTAGTTCCGAGTACCACTAATTTCAAGAATTGTATACAAATACATACACACATTTGCTCAATTTTGTGACTTACAATATTTATTTGAGTATCTACATAACATGTAGAAAATATTCTTTTAAAGTTAAATTTCAATTCCCTTGATTGCAGCGAAAGTCTAAGGCTTATTTGAAACACGCTCGAGTCCGTTTCCTGGGACTAGAACCAGAACTTGGTGTCGACGAGGCAGATAGAAAAAACGCTTCCACACACACTGGGGATGAAACCCATGACCTCCTGGTTGCTAGGCGGACACCATATCCACTATGTCATGGCAACCTTCATTGATTTGAAGTACACATGTTCTAATACCGGTAGTTCTAAATAACATAGGCTACAAGTAAACAGTTCTAGAATGATTTAATTAATTAAGCTATAATAACATTTTTACATAACTTTAGGAAACAAAGCAATATTTTGTAATCAATGCGAAAGATCTATAAATTTGTGAGGTATTTTTGTTTTGAAACTTTAAGTATTGAAGCGCTTGCGCTTATACTTTACAGTTACAATAATAAGTTTGAAGTAAATTTCTGCATTACAAACTGTTATAACATCACTATGCATTTTATTTCATTTTTCATTAAAGCATTTGCGAGCATTTCATTTCATTAAAAACACAATTAAAACTTTCTAACAGAGCTAATTTTTTGTTTTTATTTTTCTGGTATTTTTATGTAAGAAACATTAGCCAACCATGCAAGTTTTTCAAAAACTGCACATAATTGACCTCACAAGCAAACATGACATTTAAGAGCAAAATACTTGTAGAAAAATAACAAGCAAAAAAATATCAACTGGCAAGGTTATAATTTCACAAGGCAAGAGGGATACACATATTTGTAATGAGGATACATACAGAAGTCCCAAGTATAAAATACAAAATAAAGAAAACAATAAAGTCCTAAAAGTTGGTCCTCAAGATAATTTGTCAAGATGACATTAACATTCAAAAACATTGATACATAGTAATTCTGATATGGTATGATTTTGATATTATATTCATGCAAAGAATACCCACATTTCGTTAAAAAAAGGAGCTTTTATTTCTTATTATTAGTAGTAGTATTGTTTGGTATGAGTAAATGGACAGAAACAAATCTCTTACTACTATTTCTATATAAAATAAAGAAAATGAAAGATACATAAATGTAAATACAAACAATTTTGATCCTTCTTACATAGACTAAAATGTTACAAACACAAAATATGAATACGCAATAATTATATACCTTAAATAAATCCTAACTAAAAGCATTAAATAGCAAATTGTGGATTAAGTGATTTTCTGAATAAAAAAGATGCACAAAACAAAATTGTATTTACCAAACAGGCATTACAAATTCTACTTGATTTAAAACTTGTGACAAATCAAACCAGAAAACAATTTGAAACCTAAAATACACAGGTGCCATTTCCCTAACATTCTTTCAAAACTTTCATCTTTTTTTCCTAACCCAATTGTCTGATAGTAAAACAAAACCACCATCAAACAAAAACAAACATCCTTTTGGCACTGGACCAAATATCTCGATGAAAACAAACCAGTTGATCTAACAATCGGGCAAGTTTTCTGACAATATTGCTTGAAATGGAGAAGAGAAAAAACACACAGCGTAACCATGGCAATTGCAGGTAAGAAACCAGCAGAATGTTCACCGTAGATCACTGATGGCTGCCTTGGAACCAAAGATAGACACGAGCTGTTCTTCGTACTCGTTGATGTTCCGCTTCATGATGTCCATACATGGACCCAGCAGCCTCTCAAACGCCTGAACATCTAATACTGTAACAACGGGGAAACTTACAGTGAAACACACACAAATACAGTGTCCAAACTGGTAGGGTATAAACGAGTAATTTAAAAATCTCACAATGTATGACATAGTTATGGCCCGGAAAAGATCATATATGGCCATTTTTGACCTTTGAATTCAAAGTGTGACCTTGACCTTGGAGATATCGTAGTGTTATGAGTGAACAATATTTAGGAATATTTCAGTAAATTGTTAATACATAGATTATTATTCAAGTATGATGTTTTGAGAGCTTGCATAAGATGCGTTGGTTTTCCTGCCAACAATTGTATTGTATTCAACACTCAAATACAAAAGTCTACATTTGCTATTTGGGTTTTCTGTTAACATAGGCAGACCACTAAATTTTCAAAAATAAAATGTTCTGTTGACTTTGGCAAGTCTCGTTATCATGTGCCTCGAAAGCATTGTTTACTTGTAAAAGGTAGGGATGTTAACATTATAGATTAATGTTTATTTGCCAACAGAAAACATTACTTGACATAAAAGTAACAAATATGTTTTTATATTTAACGAGTAACATTCAGAACAAAAGATATGTTTGTCAGAAACACAATGCCCCCTATTGCGCCGCTTTGAATTTTTTTGTTGACCTTTGATTTTGAAGGATGACCTTGACCTTTCACCACTCAAAATGTGCAGCTCCATGAGATACACATGCATGCCAAATATCAAGTTGCTATGTTCAATATTTCAAAAGTTATTGCAAAACTTTAACCAAGGTTAAAGTTTTAGAGCAGACAGACAGATGTCTGACAGACAGACAGATGTCTGACAGACAGACAGATGTCTGACAGACAGGCCAAAAACAATATACCCCCGATCTTTCGATCTGGGTGCATAAAAATGCATAGAATAAATGGACTATTACAAAAGTATGGCTTTCTGGGAGTGTATGAGTCTTGTGGTTAAGTCCAGTAGCCCGCTGTGTCCTAGCATAATATTCTATGCTTATTGCAAAGGATTTGTTCAAACCAGATACTTCAATCTCTAATTCATTTATTCTGCTTATTATATTAGAGTTTTCTTCTCAATTCTTTTAACTGGCAAGTTACACAACCCTAAACATGAGGTTGTCACAGATTATCTAATTTTAGATTTTATCTACCGGTAATTGTTACAAAATATGTTTGAAAAGCATGTAGGTATGCCACATACACCCTCCAACTTGCAACCAAGTCCATGGTGGGACTTTGTCTTTTGATCCCTTCATTTAAAGTCATAAGGGGTGATCCTTGCATCAGGACTAACCAGCATACTGTTTTATAATATCTGACAGATTTACAGAGTCAATCCAGTTTATCCCCCTCAGCGCTTTTTTCAGCTTTTTGGGAAGATAGCCTTTGAAATTGGGAATTTTATCGGCATTTTCAAGAAAATGGGAAATAAAATGGGATTTAAAACTACATGAATGACTTCAGCATCTTTAATCACAAACACCACAAACATCATCATGATCAACAGTTTTTCACATAATAAGCTCACACAAAGTTTTCAGTCTCCTCAGGCACCATTTTATTAGGAGGCTCTTCATCTTCTTCTTGAGAACTACTGCTATCAACATGTTGAATATCAGTCAGCACTTTGCTTACAGAAATAAACGATGACGATGCAAAAGAGTCACTTGTTATTAGTTAACTATCATTAACAATGGAAGAGTTTCAATGAGAAGACTTGAACTTCTTGACGATGTTTTTTTTTTTTTGATGATGCTTTCTTAAAAAAATCAACAGTTTTTGTTTTGCTGCCAGGTCTTTGCCTAGGAATCTTTTTCACGTAATATTTGCAAATTGCGCGACATCTTTGTTTTCCATTCAGCAGAATCACAAAACGCTTGAATTTTATCGCAAATATAATAAGCGCCTGAACAACAAGGAGAGTATTGTGCACACGAATAATGCCGACGTTATCCAAATCAAGTTATAGTCTAAGACCTGTACGAGACCGGACTACGCTTTGTTAATTAGTGTTTTTTTCCCCATACTTTTTGGGATTGGGAATATAGCCAAATTTCGGCCATAAAATCGGGCCAAAAAAAGCCCTGCCCCTCTACTTCCTTTTGTGAGAGGGGAGGGGGTGGATTATGTCACCGAGTGCTATGTTTCAAAACTATTATATGTTAATTTGTTAACTTCTTGATTAAAGCGACAGCATATTTATACTGAAAACAAGAGCTTTCTCCATCGGAAGACATATGCCCCCGAAAAAGGTTTTTACGAAACCTAAAGGCAGATTTCGAAACCTAAACGCAGACCCTAATTTCAAGGTCAAGGGGTAAAATTTGTGTGCGTATGGAAAGGCCTTGTCCATATACACATGCATACTATATATGAAGGTTACATCTGAAGCGACATAGAAGTTATGAGCATTTTTCAAAACCTAAACACAAAAGTGTGACGGACAGACAGACAGACCGACAGACAGACAGATGGACAGTGCTACTGCTATATGCCACCCTACCGGGAGAATAAAAACGACTGATTGGTGAAGACCCAATGACAATCGCTTTAGTTATTGAGAGGAAACGAGAAAAAACTTAATTTTTAGATGATTCAAGGGCCGTAACTCAGGAGTGTTTGGGTCAATTTGGCCAATTATCGAACGTGACCTAGATGTTATTGCCTTACCCTTTTTCATGAAGCAGTCTTCGAAATTAGCTTTGAAAAGTTACATGCCAGTCGGGCCAGTTACTTAAGAACTTTAACATGCCCAACATATTTTTTACATGCCTGAACCTTTTTAACCAAGAATATAACAACTGGCTGCAGGGTGACATTGGCAATGTTTGACACGAGAACCGCTGCTCCCTTGTCATTGACATAGGACTCTCCTATGTCCAATCCCTTTGCCTTGTCAAGTTTGCAAATGTCAACAAAGTCCCTAAAAGACTTATTTGGCAATATAATGAGCTGTTCTAAATTTGATAGCTTATTTTTCATAGTCAGCTTTCTTCAACTGAATGAGACACCTGGCAGCATTGGACACATCTTGAGTAGAACTGGAATTTTTACAGTACTAGGCTCATGTAGTTTGGTTTTTTCATGCACTTTAATTATACCCACACAAACGAAGTTTATGGGGTATATAGGAATGAGCTTGTCTGTCTCTTGGTCGGTCCGTATTAAGTGTCCGCTCTCTAATTCAAGTTGTTTTTTCAGCCAATCTTCACCAAACTTGGTCAGATGCATCTAGATGATGTCTAGGTCAACTTCGAATATGGGTCATGCTGGGTCAAATACTAGGTCACTGGGTCACTTAGTGCGTTTTAAATATTGAGCATGGTGTCCACTCTCTGATTCAAGTAGTTTTCATCAAACTTGGTCAGAAGTTGTATCTAGATGAATGTAGGTCAAGTTCGAACATGGGCCACACCTTGACCTTTCACCACTCAAAATGTGCGGCTCCATGAGATACACATGCATGCCAAATATCAAGTTGGTATCTTCAATATTGCTAAAGTATTCATAAAATGAGCGATTTTGGCCACATATATCTGACCTCTGACCTTGAAGGATGACCTTGACCTTTCACCACTCAAAATGTGCAGCTCCATGAGATACACATGCATGCCAAATATCAAGTTTCTATCTTGAATATTGAAAAAGTTATTGCAAATGTTATAGTTGGAGCAAACAGACCAACGTACAGACAGGGCAAAAACAATATGTCCCCCACTATAGTGGGTGGAGGAAATAATAAAAATGTTTGCAAATATCAAGAACTACTTAAGATTTTTTTATTAACTGTCAATTGGCTTCAATAATTTACATGTCTGGCGGGCAACAAACCTGCATTTTTGTATGTGCTCGGCAGTAAATTTACTCACCACGGGCGATTGGGCGTGTGCTAATTTCGAGGCTATGACATTTGCTCCAGTTATTGAGCGGAAACAAGAAACAACCCAATTTTATGATGATTTAAGGGCTGTAACTCAAGAGTGTCTGGGTCAATTTAGCCGATTATCGAACTTGACCTAGATGTTATTGCCTTATTGCCTTACACATTTTCATGAAGTTTGGTGAAGCTCTGATGACAATTGCTTTACTTATTGAGCAGAAACTAGTTCTGTAAGACTAACTAACCAACTAACTAACAAACAGTGTGATTTTAATACGCTGGTTCGGGGGCATAATTACCAGATACTCCTAGAGGTAGGAGCTCAGCATGGCAACTTAAGAAATTGAATAGTTGCTTAAATATATCGTATGATGTTTGCTTAGACTGGATCCAGATTCCTACCTGCTAGTCTGGTTTTTCCTACAGCGTAGCATGTGGCTGCCCGAGGCTTATGAGTGACCAACGCCAGCTCTGAAATTATATAAACAAGTGATACTCGTTATACAATGTTATCCCTTCATTTAGTGACTCCAACACTCAAACTTGGCAAGAGCTTTTTTGCAGAACAAATGTATCATGATAAAGATGAAAAATACCAATCACCACCGTAAATTGGCTATAAACAGACTTACTCTGGAACAAGAGATCGCCAAGCAATATTGTCCCCTACCGGTGAAACTACACCATTGTCAGTAAAAAAAATTATTTTTAAATATTTGTTGCCATAGCAACCAGAATTCTTGACGTAGGAACAAAATGAAATGACATGCATAATGTCCATATTGCCATCTATCCATGTCTCAAGTTTCATGAAAAAATATGAAGAACTTTTAAAGTTATCGCAGGATCCAGAAAAGTATGACGGACTGACAGACTGACTGACACACACAGCGCAAACCATAAGTCCCCTCCGGTTTCACGGGTAGGGGACAATAAGCTTAAAACATCTTCGGATAACAGCCAGGCTATAAAATGACATACTGTACATCTATATGAGAATGGCCCTGTGAAAATAGGGCTTAATGCATGTACGTAGTGTAAGATAAGCCTTTGCCGTCTACCGAGGAGGGTAATTAGGGACAACACTTTCCACTTCGAGGGTAATTAGGGACAACACTTTCCACTTCGAGGGTAACTAGGGACAACACTTTCCACTTCGAGGGTAATTAGGGACACTTTCCACATTATCAGTAGTAGTCTTTTCAATATACAGCAAAAATCCAGTTTTAAGTGGAAAATGTCGTCCCCAAATACACATGTAGCCTGTGGAAATAGCACACTTTTCACACATGCATTAAGAACAGTTTTCCCAAAGCCAGGATCATATTTATTGCATCAAAACTACTCCTGGTGCATAAAATAGGTGCAGTTTGTACATATGAATTAAATGGGTTTATCAAAAAATTAAGATTCGGATCAAAACTAGTCAATAAATAATAAAACCTGAAATTTCACCTTAAACAAAAGGGTAAAAGGCTTTTTCTGGCACACAGGCTACCAAGAGGAACTTGACTATTAGCACTGAATTTGTGATGTGTACTTTATATTTTTGCATATACAAGGTAAACTACTGTTTATAGCCTTGTCTTTCATAGAATGACAAAAAATACTTATTATCTTTTTAACATCGATAACATATTGTTTAGAATGGTCTATTTGTGAACAGATCCCTTCCAAGCTTGTGAACACTACATACCTCCAAAGTAATCCCCATTTATGTATTTCTTCACTACTGTTTCCTTTGATGTTGGGTCATTCTGTAAATAAAAGAAAGAATCTGATGTTTCATGTACATATATGGCTTTCAGAACGTCTCATTTTTAGTTCAAACATTGTCTCATTTCTAGAGACAGTTTTATTTAAAATACAATACAATCATTCGTATCTTGCAAAATTATAAGTTTCAGATCTTTAGGAATTAACCACACCTGTATAATTGGTAATGTTTTATGCCTTAATAAAAATAAATTGCACATGCATTTAAAATTCACACAAGTGACACTGAATTTATATAAATGTCCATGTGTTTAAACATTTTTACTTTTTAAGTTTAAAAATATCCACAGCGAAAACATAATTTAAAACAAGAGCTGTCAAAAGACAGCCTGCTCGACTATTCGAGTGCTTGACAGTATAACATATGCCATCATGGAGAGGGGGGGGGGGGGTATAATGTGTGTGTGGTCATTTAATAGATGATCTTTCAAAAATAAGGAAAAAAATAATATTTTTTTTTGGGGGGGGGATTCTGGGGTGGGGCATAGGGGATGGTTTAGGTGGAGTTCAATGTGGTATGTCAGGTAAGTGTTGTTTTGTCAAAGTATGAATCAAATGTGATCATAAATAAAGAAGTTATGGCAATTTAAGCAAAATGTTCAATTATCTAAGTATAGAAGGGGCCATAATTATGACAAAATGCTTGATAGAGTTGTCTGCTCTTGTTTATAGGTTGGGGGTCATGTTGGTAAACAAGTATGCAAAATATGAAAGCAATATGTCAAGGGACAATGAAAATAATCGGGGTAGTACGAAAACTTTAACATTTGCATGCCAACGCTAACGCAGACGCTGGGGTGAGTAGGATAGCTCCACTATATATATTTCATATATAATAGTCGAGCTAAAAATGTTTCTGATTGGTGTCTTTGATTTAAAACCAAAAAGAGGGCTGCAAGACATAGGTGACTCACCTTGTGCACCTTAGTAAGAAAACAGACCTAAGCAGGTTTTGTGATACACTATAACTCCAATATAACGCGCTCCGTTATAACACTGAATCCAATATAACGCAGCGGGTGCTTGGATCCCATTTTTTCTCCAACCTTCCATTTGATTTCTGATTCAAATCCGTATCATGCAACTTCATGTATTTTCAGACAATTCAAAGATGGCGGCAATCACATGTTGATTGCTTTATTCAACCGTCCGTTGAACTGATCATAATCGCCTCGAGGTTAAACAACACCGACAGCTAATTGGTGTTAATCTAGTGTGTAATGTCAATAAAGGTGTGAAAAACTCGTGTGTCAGTGTTTATTACATGTATTCCTCATCCGAGCGGTTCAGTGCGATTATTTCCATAAGTTAAGTGCAAGCGAGATAGTTATACAATTAAAGTAATTCAAAACGATTGAAACAGTCTTACTTTGATATGGTTGCAGTTTGACTATATTAAATGAGCGGCTGTGAAATATACTGCCCACTGTATAAAACAATTTTTTCTTTCATTTCATTATCATTCTAGTATTATGCCATTTTATCTTTCAGTTCGTGTATAAGAAATTTAATAATGCTGACAATTTATTTACATGCGAACGCAGTGTACCGGTAATTGTTAACAGAGTTTCACTTTCATTTTCGCGCGGTATCAGATAGTCCCCGGGAAACACGTTTTTTGCATGCGTATGACGCAATAAAACAATTTTTTGTACATGAATCGTATTGCATTCAATCTAAATTTAAAGTCGCTCGTCCAATGAAAGCTCTGCCCCATAATGCACTGTACTCTTAACATTTCTGAATATGGCATATATATGCGTACGGTTGTGTTTACGAATTTCTTAAACATACATGGTCATTAATGTTCATGACTATTATTTTTTAAGTGATGTTGCAATTTTATTGGATTATCGGATAAATGTGCACATCAGAAAAGCGGTGTGTATACTGTTATCGATACGATTCGGTTTATATGCATGTATATTTGCATCAACACAGCATGGCAATATACATGACCTATATTATAGGCTATTCTATACCTGTTTTTTTATAGCACCTTGCAGTAATTGAGCTCAAAACTTATAACGCGGATCTGTTATAACGCTGTTTCGCGGTATGGACCCCATTGACTGCGCTATATTGGAGTTACAGTGTATATGTTTAACAAGACTATTGCCAAGCAATACCGGCTCCACCATTGTCAGAGTTTCCACCATTGTCAGAATTTTTTATTTATTTTTTTATATTTGTTTTAATAGCAACCAGAATTTTTGACATAGGAACAAAATGAAATGATGTGCATAATGTCCATATTGCCATCTATCCATGTTTCAAGCTTCATGAAAAAATATTAAGAACTTTTAAAATTATAGCAGGATCCAGAAAACTACCATTTTCAGCAGTATTTCAAGTCTATTTAATGCCATAGCAACCAGAATTTATGACGTAGGAACAAAATGAAATGATGTGCATAATGTCCATATTGCCATCTATCCACGTTTCAAGTTTCATGAAAAAATATTAAGAACTTTTAAAATTATCGCAGGATCCAGAAAAGTGTGACAGACAGACTCACAGACGCTCAGAGCGAAAACCATTAGTCCCCTCCGGTGAAACTGATAGGGGACAATAAATGTGTCTTCTGACCTTCCTATTAACCTGGAACCATTTTTAAATGTAGCAGAAATATAATTAGAATACATTTTTATACTGATTGGGCAAAACATGCCACTACTTAACTGTTCACAAGGTTTCACTATGGCCATAAAAGGAGAACAGCAACATCCACATATAGACCTTAAGCCATGTTTTCAACAGATGGGAACAATTTCTAAACTCTGGCGAGATATTATTAGAACAAAAGTACTACGTAAGTTTCATAACTATTAGAAACAAAAGTGACTTCTAGAGTTTCACAATGTTTGACTACAGCCATATAAGAAATACTGCACGACCCCCTGGTGGAACAATTTTCAAACATCCAAGACATCAGAACAAAAAATGTTCTGACCACATTTCATAAAAATTAGACACAAAATGGGGACTTCTAGAGAGTTAACAAGGTTTCACTATCACAATATAAGGAAAACTGCTGTGCTACCTAGTGGCCAAGGAACCAGAACCATTTTAAAACTCAGCCAAGATAGCATTTGAACAAAATGTTCTGATGAAGTTTCATGATAATTGGACTTATATGTGACTTTTGGACATTTTTCTTTAATTATACCTGGTGACCAAGTTTTTGACCTCACATTGACCCACTTTAGAACTCAGCCAATATATCATTAAGACAAATATTCTGACTAGATTTCATGAAGATTGGACAAATGTGTTAACAAGATAAATGTTGACGCCGCACTACGCATATAACACGATGAATGACGCACAAAAGGTGATCACAAAAGCTCACAATGTTCACATTGAGCTCTGATGAGCTAAATAGTCAGATGATTAGAAAAATCAGCAACCACAATTCTCCAGTTGGGGACATTTTCCTAAATTAACTATAGGAATCAATTCATTTTGACCACAAAGCATAATTTCTGGATATATATTGCCAAACATGACCTTAGGAAATATTTTCATCAAATGAAATATATGGGTAACCAGGAAACTGCCATTCTCCAAGAGTCATTATAGAAGAAATGCTGGAAAAAGCTAACAAGAACACCGCATAACAGGTGCCAATGCTTGGCTGCGGGTGCAGTTTTGAATAAATGAAAGCTTGTCAGAAGAATATTAGAGGTCACAGTGTCCTGGACCTTTGACCTAGTGACCCAACAATGGGTGTGGCGTGTAGAACTCATGAGGGTGCAGCTACATATAAAGTCTCAATGTTGTAGGTGGAAGCACTTAGATTTTAGAGCCTATGTTAAGGTTTTAGCACAGCGGATGGCAGACAACGAGCTGAGTATGACAATACCTCGGGTTTTCTCCGAAAAAAGCCGAGCTAAATATGGGACACAGTTCTGTTTCGAACAATCATCAAAAATTAAATTAAGACAAAAATCATTATCATAAAAAAATATTTATTTGAAAAGTTAATGAATAAAATATCTATAATACTTTGACCAAAAGTGGTCATTATTATGAAAAAAAATTTATGACAACAAGTTTACATAAAAATAGATCACTAAGATACTGCAATTAAACAAGAGTATGCAATAATAATGACAAAAATTATAAAATGAAAAATTCCTTAACCTGACAGCACTGATTATGTGTTTGACCTACAAAGCTACTACTCTACTTTCACTTACCAACATTTCAATCATTAATACTGATTTGAGCAGAAGAAAATAATGGAATTATGAAGCCTTGTTTTAGGGAAACAGGGTTTAATGCATGTGTGTAAATTGTTGGATCTGATAAGTCTGTGCAGACTACAATTCCCGCATTTATTGTATTTTTCGTTTAAACATTTACCACTTAGATACAGTTTGTCAACCAGTTCCGGATAATCAGCAGTTCCGATTAATTTGTATTTTATTTTCCATAATGCCCCAATAAAAACAAAATGATAAGTGTCTAAGGTATACATTAGGTAAAGGAATAAATTAACAAAGTTTTAGCAAGAAAGCTTTTGTAATATGCTTACATGCAGCAAAAATGCATGCAGCAAAAAGTTAACATGCATTAAGGTCACTTTTCCCAAATGAGGATCAATTAAATTATACACACAAGATAAACAAGAGCTGTGTTTGAGAAACACAATGCCCCCTACTGCGCCGCTTTGAAGCCATATATTTGACCTTTGACCTTGAAGGACGACATTGACCTTTCACCACTCAAAATGTGCAGCTTCATTAGATACACATGCACGCAAAATATCAGGTTGCTTTCTTTAATATTGCAAAAGTTATGACCAAGGTTAAAGTTTGTGACACATACAATGACAGACAGACAAGGACAGACAGACAGGCCAAAAACAATATACCCCTCATTCGATCTGCGGGCATAACAAAACACTTTATATTGATGATCTATTCCATTAAAAAGCTACTTCAGCTGCACAAGCTAGAGAAAAACCATTGTACAGATGAAAAGATTTGATTAATATTTTAAATAATGTTAAGAAGATTTAAGTGTTAAGTGTTAAATGTTAAGTCGCAACAGCCACTTGTTTGTTTTGATTTTCTTTTCGTAGTCAAAACTTGGTTTTGTTATTGACGTACAAGCATTTTTATTATAATAGATAATACAGATTCCCAATTATAATTTGTTTTTTAGCTGACATCATACTAAAATGTATTCCAACTCATACAGATAGGTCACAGGACTGTTTTATTTCAACAAACATATACACCCACACTAATTATTGCAATAAGCGCAGTGCAGCACACACAAAGAAGTGAACACAGCAAACTTTTAGTTATGGGGTTATTAAACAATATCCTAACAGAGTTGTTGCTTCAAACAATTATAAGCCTTCATCATCTTATTGCATGTTTGGCAGTTGTGTTTAGTATTGCATAAATCCAACAAAATAAGATTCGATGCCGGTTTAATCTTCTTGACCCAGTTTTTTTCCACTATTTTGGAAATATGACCAATAGCTGTGAAATGGGAATTTAAGCTTCAATTTACTTTAAATTGGAAAAATAGTATTATATTGTTTAAATAAGTATCATTTGAATAATAATTGATAAAACTGACATTAACCAGTTTATCTTTAACAAAAACAAATCAGTGAAGTGGTAATTTTAAGTTCAACATTGTTCATATTTTAATTTTCGATACTTCGTGTTTTCAAACATCTGAAAGTAAAATCATCATAAAAATGCTTTTCTATAGCAATTGTTGTCACCACTTGTGGAATAGAGCCAGGTGCTATACACTCGATATTGGATATGTAAGCTTTGATTTATTTTTAAAAAATGGGAATAAATTAAACCATTAACTTTTTGTTGTTGGAAAAATTACTCAATAACTCATATAAAATCAAATAAAAATAGCATTATTTCATTGTGTTTGGTCATTATTTCATTGTGTTTGGTCATTATTTTATTGTGTTTGATCATTATTACATTGTGTTTGGTCATTATTTCATTGTGTTTGGTCATTATTTCATTGTGTTTGGTCATTATTTCATTGTGTTTGGTCATTATTTCATTGTGTTTGGCAATTATTTCATTGTGTTTGGCCATTATTTCATTGTGTTTGGTCATTATTTCATTGTGTTTGGTCATTATTTCATTGTGTTTGGTCATTATTTCACTGTGTTTGGTCATTATTTCATTGTGTTTGGTCATTATTTCATTGTGTTTGGTCATTATTTCATTGTGTTTGGTCATTATTTCATTGTGTTTGGTCATTATTGCATTGTGTTTGGTCATTATTTCCTTGTGTTTAGTCATTATTTCCTTGTGTTTGGTCATTATTTCCTCATGTTTGGTCATTATTTCCTTGTGTTTGGTCATTATTTCACTGTGTTTGGTCATTATTTCATTGTGTTTGGTAATTATTTCATGTGTTTAGTCATTATTTCCTTGTGTTTGGTCATTATTTCCTCATGTTTGGTCATTATTTCCCTGTGTTTGGTCATTATTTCACTGAGTTTGGTCATTATTTCATTGTGTTTGGTAATTATTTCATGTGTTTGGTCATTATTTTATTGTGTTTGGTCATGTTTTAATGTGAAACATATGTAAAGTATTGTCCCAGATAAGCCTTTGCAGTATGCACATGCTAATCAGGAACAACACTATTCAATTTTAAGCAAAACTCATTAAAAGGAAGACGCGTCTTAGCGAAACTTCAGTCAAGGCCAAAAATGTTGTCCCTAATTGGCCTGTGCAGTATGCAGTAATCTGGGTGAGACCTTAAACACACGCTTTAAGCCCTGTTTTCCCAGAGCCAGGATCATATATTTATAGCAGTACAGTTTTTGTTCTATTATTGTTGCATCCCTAAATAATCAACGAATGGGTTGCATTAGTTGACAGTATGTTTGGCTAATTAACAAGGTAGCTAACATGTCATATGAAAATGTCACTGCAAAAGAAATGGATGTTAAAAAGAAAGCAAGAATTCCATTCTCTGTTTTCAAATTTGTTTACTTCTTGCATCTGTAATTACTATACTGTATGTTGCTCCTTGTGTCGTTTACGCAATGTTTAAGTACGATTGTTTACAGATTGCCACCTTAAACTACAATTTCAGTTTGTAAGCTATCCATAAACAAGAGGGCCTGAAAGGCCCAAAGTCGCTCACCTGAGAAAACAAGATATTATTGGGACAAGTCTTCTGACCAAGTTTCATGAAGTGTGGCCTCTAGAGTGCTAACAAGGTTTTACTATAGCCATATCAGGAAAATGCCCTGCCCCCTGGCAGCCATGTTTTTCAACCAACAGGCATCATTTTCAAACTCGTCCAAGATATTATTGGGATGAATCTTCTGACCAAGTTTTATGAGGATTGGACAATAAATGTGGCCTCTAGAGTGTTAACAAGATTTTGCTATAGCCATATAAGGAAAAATGCCCCGCCTCTTGGCAGCCATGTTTGTCAAGCAAACGTCACCATTTTTGAACTCATCCAAGATATCATTGAAACCAATCTTCTGACCAAATTTCATGAAGATTGGACAATAAATGTGGCCTCTAGAGAGTGAACAAGGCAAATGTTGACGTCGCACGACGGACAACGGTCGACGGACAAAAGGCGATCACAAAAGCTCACCATGAGCACGTTGTGCTCAGGTAAGCTAAAAATGTCAATAAATTACATTTGATCATGTGAATTTCGAATTAGACATCAAACTCATAACAGATATCAGTTTGGTTATTTTATCACATAAAACTAAATTCCATGTTGTTTACATAATTATCTTCATTTCATTTTGTGCATAATTTTATTATTATCAGCACTTTCCAATTAGTATTCATTAAAAATAATTTTTCTTTTGCTAATTTGTTCTGTATTTTAAAAATGTGCTAAAACATATGTTTTTTAACCCATACTAATATGCATTTTGTGATAAAATATACTTTATATAAATTATACAAACAGGTTTTAAATAAACTACTATTTTTTGGTGGTCAAAATAAATAAATGCTACAGGTAAGTTTGCATATATAGCATTGCTGAAATAACACACTTTATTCAAAGATTGATGTTTTATTCCATATTCACACATTCCATGTACGATTTGTTTTTTACATATTTATAATTTGCATGCGTAAATTGTAGGAGACATCACAAAAAATCAAGTCAGTATTGTCTTTCTTAAGCAAGTTAATACAGAGCAATTTATCTGTATAGACTACATTTTTCAAAAGAATAGGTGAAACATTTTTTTCATACGATGAATGTTAGAATTGAATATCTTGCCACTTTATGGTCTAATGCAAAGCAGTGTTACCAAGCTTATATAAATAAAGGTACATGTTCACAGAATGGCACAATTAAACTTAAAAAAACACTGGAAACTAATCCAACAAGGAAGAATCATGTCGTTGATATGTAATAAAATAATAATTCCATTTATGGATAATCCCAAATAGATATTGAAAACATCATAAAGCAATTGTAACGCTTTTCATCAGTAATTGATATATGACTTCTACTCACATTATTTTAAGAATAGTTGTTAAGTTCTAATGCCTGAATAGCCTAGTGGATGTGATTTACATTTTTCTCAAGCCCCAATTAATTTTTTTGCTACACCTTTTTCTGATACTAGCAACATAACAGTTATATGACATTATTCAAAATCTTAAAGTTTATTTATATATTAAAGTGAGACATTTTTTAAAACTGTGAACATGTTCCACTACCAGATACATTTATTGTGCAAAAAAATAGAAAATTCACTCAAAATCACTATGTTAGGATGTAAAAGCACAACCACCTTAAACGATTAAAGTATGTGTACCTCCTGAAATTGAATAAAACTTGCAATTAAAACAAACTGGCAATGTGTGTAATTAATCTACATGTATAACACTCATGTCTCCTTTGAAGACATTATGGTTGCATGAAAACTATCGGAGCCAACGCATTCATTGCAAAATACAACATAACACACAATAAATACATACACCAAGTACATTAATGCTCCAAGCTCAACACTTGATTGAAAGAAACGATGTAAAACATGGATCAAATTCATGCAAAGGTACAATATAATACCATACAACCATTGAGAGTCAAACAATGAAAATTAGAGCTTGGCAAAGTATGGAGGAATACCCTACTTTTGCAGATAGTACTATGTAACAAGCAATAATCATCTTATACAAATGCTTACTAAGTTTAAACCTTAGGCTTATTGAAACGCGCCCGAGTCTGTTACCTGCATAGACCCAGTACTTGGCATCCCACAGTGGGGATAGAACCATCAACCCCCTCTCGCTATGGGTACACCATAGCAACTAACCCATGCAAATTTAAATTGAAACAAGCAAATTTGTTGAATTGATATCCCTTGCCATAATTATTTTTTGACAGACGGATGCCGGAAAGTTTAAATTGAAACAAGCAAATTTGTTGAATTGATATCCCTTGCCATAATAATTTTTTGACAGACGGATGGACAGACAACGCCAATGCTATATTCCTGTCTTTGGCAGAGGATAATAGAGGCATAATTCGAGCAATTTTTAACACATGATAATTAAAATTGTGCATGTACGACTGCATGTCATAAGGAATAATTCAAGCAAGTCCAAATGCTGTACTTTGAAAACTACAGGAATACTACATAGGACAAGTTTGTGTCTACCAATGGCTGGACTAGGTTGGTGGTTTGTTTACTAATTGATACACTCCCATGGTGAATCCAGTATAGATCCTACTACTTCATAGTATGGAATGTTACAATTATGATCAAGTTTCTCAGCAAAGATTAAAATATCCACCCTACCATATTTTTGACTGTAGTGCTCACTTCCCCGTCTTCTACAAAGTACATACAATCGGCACTGTCGCCCTGCAATTAAAACAAGAGAAAATTTCCAAATAGTAAATATCTCATTGTTTTTAAAATAGGTATTATAATGTATAATTGACAAGTCTATCCATGGCATGCACATTATTGTTAAAAGTTGTCTGAAAAAAATCTTTACATGAAATCACAAAATCATGTAATGGCAAATACTACGCAGTACTGGGTCAGAGGCGTATCCATAATTGTTTTTCGAGGGGGGGCTCAACTGGGGAGGGTGCGGGAGGGGTGTCCCCTTCCGTTGTTTATTTTTTTTTTAAATGGTACCTTCAAATGATGCAATTTCATGCTATCTAATCAGCATTTTGCATGATAAAAGTGCATGTAAAACAAGAACTTTGTTTAGACATCAAGTGTGACAGACACACAGACAGACAGACACACAGGGGTAAATCAAATGTCTTTTAAACCAGTATTTTGTTTAAATAACATTACTACGCTTAAAATAATTATAGACACAACTAAAATAAGAAAAAAACAACAGTTTAATTGCATTAAAAATCTTACTTCAACAGAAATAGTCCAAATTTATGCCTTTTCCATGCATTTTTTCTGCACTCTTCATTAAACTTGCACATAAATTGCAGACCACTGCGCTAGTGTAATAACATAATTTCAAGTATTTGATTTATTTTAAAGAAAATTCGTTCACTTTTCACGATTCCCAGAAATTGTTGCATGGAACAATCTGTGCGCGCACATCGCGAAAATATGAGACATGCCGATATTCACATGTTCAGTGGATATACCCTGTCTCGATTTGATGATAATTTTATCAAATCTTTTAATAGTAATATATATGCCGAAATTGTATTGGAACAAATTGCGAACGTTGTTTTTTTCAGTTCTTGAGCACTTTTTCATGTCAATGTTGCTCAAAAGAAGATCGACCGTTAAAACAGAAACTTGTTAAATGTTAAATATAAGTTATAAAAAAAGTAAAATTAATCTTTCGGTTTATCTAAATTTGTTCAGTGAATCGAATTTTCGAAGTTTTGTTGACCTCATGTCTATTGCAATCGAGTACTCTCGCTTTTCGGATTTTACCTCTCGACTCAAGGTAAACAACGCGCAAAGTGTATGTCATTTGCGGATGTGTATGGAACTATCGGCTTTGTGTGGTTAAACACGCTCTAAATAAACAATTTTGACATGGATTTAACAGGAATGAAATAAATCTTTTTAGGTACATCGTTTATTGCGGCAATGTTTGAATTCATTCAGAAATTATTTTAGTTGTTTCCTTAACCACTCGACTGAAGGTAATTGGAGGATATTGTTTTTCACAAGTCCCATGGGGCAGCCATTTGTAAACATTTACCTATAGCTAAATGTATCGATGAGTTTCATAAGTTGAATGTATCTCCTTCAGCCAATCAAATAGCGCAGTTTATCACTTACAGTCAATGAAGCATGCAGTTTAGCTGGCGAAGGCTAGATCGTCTGTACACATGCCTGGGGCTAATCACACAAATTGACAGCTGTTAATTGCCTAATTAGGGGCACATGACAGGAAATACACAAGTGGATTGGAACTGTAAGGGGCTCATTTTAAAAAAATCATATCTAGCCAGCCAGCTGGGGGGCTTTAGCCCCCTAGCCCCCCACCTAAATACGCCTCTGCTGGGTTCTGACCTATGTCTTTTATTGGAACAAAAAAAATGCTGATACTTGATACATAGCTTACAGTCTGCACAAAAAATATGGTCCAAGCACGATGCTGTAAACATTCTGGTCTGACTATGATACTTTACTATGGCCATAGTCTGACTGGGCCCTAAAATTACACATTTTAATTTCCAAATCCTGGTTATAGCAAAGCTTCAAACCTCAGTCTACTTAACGGTTACGCAATGTGGGACTGACTGCCCTGTATCCAGGACACCAATACTCAACATTTCAGAAATATGTGTGAGTTTGAAAAAAAAAAATCTTAACACCTTATATTTCAATCCTTTCTTTAAATCTGATATACCAAAATATTTAAATATCAAAATGTTTTAACATTAATAATTCTTGACAAGTTTAAAGCAGTTTAATTCATTATTTAAGTTCATATATGCATTAATTGTTAAGGCCAAAATCAGGACATGATGTTAAAATTGTAGTGACCTTTTATTGTTCTGCATTATCAAACAAAGTAACTTAATTTCCTTACCGACTTGAGACACAAAGAGTTACAGTTTAAACAGCAATTCTTGAAAATAACGAAAAAAATGCATTGCAAATTTTCACAAACACATTTTTCAGATGTTAAGATGCAGGTACACCGAGCACTTGACGACATAAAGAGAATTTTTGAACAATTTTAAAATTGACGTCCAAACTACACACTGGTATTCCCACTGAATATGCATAAAACACGTAAGGTATTGGGTGCTGTTCTTACTTAATTACAGCCGTCATTAGCCATCAACAATAAAAGTAGAGTATATCCATATCTGGTGTAAGTCTGACAACCGGCTGCAACATATTGTCTTTTTATATTTCTATTTATTTTTTTAGAAAACTTAACTACATTTTTATACAAATTGAAATTTTAAAATTGGGGAAAAATGCATATTTGGCATTGAGAACAAGTCTGAGTATTGGACCTTTGAGAGCAGTAGAAAAAGGATGGATATCCATCTATTACTGTGCTGGTATCAAAGGAGGCTTAGTTGGCATCAGTGTGTTTGGATTGAAGGCGAAGATTAATGACTTCAGTATTCCCAGTTGAGTTAGGTGTCCTTGTTTATGAATGATATTAAACATTAAATGGTGCTTTAAAGACTTTTTTATGAGGTGACCATTGCAAATTGCTTGAAAAATGTACAACTGCAGAAGATGTTTCAGTAAATAAGTATAATGCCAGAAGTTGAAAGATTATGGCATTGGGTAAGATATAAACAAGAGGGCCTGAAAGGCCCAAAGTCGCTCACCTGAGATAAAAAGAAATGACCTATTTTTTACAGCCCAAGATATCAATGGAACAAATGTTCTTAACAAGTTTCATGAAGAATGAACAACAAATGGCCCCCTGGCGGCCATTTTTTTTCAACAGACCTGAACCATTTTTGAACTCTTCCAAGATATCATTGGGACAAATCTTTTGACAAAGTTTCATGAAGATCCGACAATAAATGTGGCCTCTACAGTGTTAACAAGGCAAATATTCATGACACACAACAGAAGACAGACAATTGACAAAAGGTGATCACAAAAGTTCACCATGAGCAAAAAATATTATGCTCATAAAGATTATCAACATGTTTGAAGATGATATTATTAAAACTAATCGAGTAAACTAAATTAAGATATGATAACAACATTTGCACTCAGCAAGTGTCATTCAGATTGAACTTAAAATGTGACTAAAAGTATTCACAATGTTTCACTATTAGCGACTGTAGACATACAAAAAAACTACCACCCCCCTGAGAGCCTTATTTATAAACAAACATGAACTATTTTCAGACTCACCTTGCAATTATATTTACAATTAAAAAATCAATAAATCCGTTTAAAAAAAAATTCTTTGATAATGTGGGTTATTGTATTAAACAATAAAACCCAGTTTATTTTAGCAGAAATGTGGACCCTTCAAGGGAGAGTATCTTGAGCATACTAGTATGTTGATGAATAAAGAGTTCTCTCAAATTCCTGAGTAAGAGTTACTGCCCATTCTAAGTTCTGAGATCACTTCCTCTCTTGAATTGGATTCCAAGGCTTAAACCTAAAGAAAAAATTGAAATTAAAAAATCTACATTAATCTGCAGAGATATTTCTAGTTATATAACAAAAGCAACACAAAATTACTGGAAGAGGTAAACCAGCAGGAAGGAATAGGAAAGCTCAGACAAAACTGCCAGAAAATCAGAAAACTAGAGTATTCACAATTAAGCTTTTTTACTATATAAATTATAAATATAAGGAAAAAGACCCCCCCCCCCCCCCAATGGGGGCCATGCTTTTTTACCGATCTGAACCATTTTCGAACTCAACCGTCATATCCAGAAAACACATTTTCTGACCTAATTTCATGTAGATTGGACCAAGAATGTGACTTCTAGAGTGTTCACATGTTTTCACTATATACATATAGAGAAAACTGACCCGCCCCCTGGCGGCCATGTTTTTTCACCGATCTGGACCATTTTCGATCTCGTCCGAGATATCAATGAAACCAATGTTATGACCAAGTTTCATGATGATTGGGTAAAAATTGTGACTTCTAGAGTTTTCACAAGGTTTCTCTGTAGCCATATAAAAAATACTGCCCCGCCCCCTGGTGGCCATGTTTTTCAACGGACCCAAATCATTTTTGAACTCAACCAACATATCATTTAGACAAACATTTTGACAAAGTTACATGACGATTGGGCATCAAATGTGACTTCTACAGTGTTCACAAGGATTTTCTTTTTTTTTTACCTAGTGACCTAGTTTTTGACCCAGCATGACCCACTTTCGAACTCAGTCGAGGTATCAATGGGACAAATGTTCTGACCAAGTTTCATGAAGATCGGACAATAAATGCAGCCTCTGGAGTGTTCACAAGGCAAATGTTGACAGCACACAACGCACGACGGACGACGGACAAAAGGTGATCACAAAAGCTCAGTGCTCAGGTGAGCTAAAGTGTATATTTTATTTACTTATTTTTTTTTCAGTCAAATATTTGTTTTATCATAAGTTCTATATTTCCCAAGGGAGTGGCAGTACTACCATAGGCTTGCACATATAGTTATTAATAGCTCGGGAAAAAAAATAGAAATAAAGATATATTGAATTTGGACTTAACAAATTCATTCGGGCTATAAAAGTCTCCAAATTCATAGTCTAAAGGATAATAGAAACCAAAAAAAAAACGCAGTCAGAGCTTTTTTTATTCTATGTTTTCCTGTTGTTTATAGAGAAATATCGCTAAATTTGACTGTTTTACTGTAGAGTTGTTTTGTATGCAATGACATAATTATTTAAGCTTAATTTAAAAGTTTAAATATAAATACAGCCATTTATAAGCATAATATAAAAAGAAAATATGATGAATTTGTTGGAATATGCGCGTCAAGTGAAAATATTTTTATTCTATGATCACAAGTTAATTCAAATCGATATTCCACCTAATCCAACAAATATCCTCCATGTAAATGACCCAGTGTTTTGTGTAATCTATTGTATGTAATACACAAAACATTCAGCAACAGTTTCATAATCAACCCTGGATACAGTCTTCATTACTGCAGTAGAGAACTTGTCAAGATTAATTATTTTATTTATGACACACCAGCTGAATTGAAGGATAAATCGAGATGACTTTAGACAGTATATCAAATTGCAGGATCGTCTTCTTGCAGGTTCCAGCAAAAACCTTACACGCTAAGACAATCTAGCAACAGATGTCGTAAAAATCGAGGAGAGCTCATGAGGAAATAAGAATGTAAAAGTATTGTATACGATACAGAATTGTTCAGCAGTTACAACAGCTTCCCAAAGCATCTTTAAAACCTAAAATGTCATTTATAAGATGAAAACATGAAAAAACACAAAGTGTTTGAGAAACGCTATGCCCAACAGCATGCCAAATATGAAGTTGCTATGTAGTTTATATTAAATGAGCTATTTTGACCCATATATTTGACCTTTGACCTTGAATGATGACCTTGACCTTGAAGGATGACCTTGACCTTTTACCACTCAAAATGTGCAGCTCTATGAGATACACATGCATTCCAAATATGATGTTGCTATGTTCAATATTGCAAAAGTTATGGCAAATGTTTTACATGCTATGTACAATAGTTAACAAGAGGGCCTGAAAGGCCCAAAGTCGCTCACCTGAGATAACAAGATATTATTGGGACAAATCTTCTGACAAAATTTCATGAAGATCGGAAAATAAATGTGGCCTCTAGAGTGTTAACAAGGTTTTACTATAGCCATTTAAGGAAAAATGGCCCGCCCCCTGGCAGCCATGTTTTTAAACCAACAGGCATCATTTTTGAACTCGTCCAAGATATATTGGGGATTAATCTTCTGACCAAGTTACATGAAAATCAGACAGTAAATGTGGCCTCTAGAGTGTTAACAAGATTTTACTATAGCCATATAAGGAAAAATGCCCCGCCCATTGGAAGCCATGTTTTCAAGCAAACATAATTATTTTCAAACTCATCCAAGATATCATTTAGACTAATCTTTTGACCAAATTTCATGAAGATTGGACAATAAATGTGACCTCTAGAGTGTTAACAAGGATTTACTATAGCCATATAAGGAAATAATGCTCCGCCCCCTGGTGGCCATGTTTTTCAACCAACCGGCATCATTTTCGAACTTGTCAAAGATATTATTGGGATGAATCTTCTTACCAAGTTTCATGAAGATTGGACTATAAATGTGGCCTCAAGAGTGTTAACAAGATTTTACTATAGCCATATATAGCATTATAAGGAAAAATGCCCCGCCCCTTGGCAGCCTTGTTTTCTAAGCAAAGGTTACCATTTTTAAACTCATCCAAGATATCATTAGGACAAATCTTCTGAGCAAGTTTCATGAAGATCGGAAAATAAATGTGGCCTCTAGAGTGTTAACAAGGTTTTACTATAGCCATATTAGGAAAAATGCCCCGCCCCCTGGCGGCCTTGTTTTTCAACCAACCGGCATCATTTTTTGAACTCGTCCAAGATATTATTGGGATGAATCTTCTGACCAAGTTTCATGAAGATCAGACAATAAATGTGGCCTCTAGAGTGTTAACAAGATTTTACTATAGCCATATAAGGAAAAATGCCCCGCCCCTTGGCAGCCATGTTTTTCAAGCAAACGTAACCATTTTCGAACTCATCCAAGATATCATTGAGACCAATCATCTGACTAAATTTCATGAAGATTGGACAATAAATGAGCCCTCTAGAGAGTTAACAAGGCAAATGTTGACGCCGCACAATGGACGACAGACAAAAGGCGATCACAAAAGCTCACCATGAGCACGTTGTGCTCAGGTGAGCTAAAAAGGTATAGGCATTTTTAAGTAAATGATCTTGAAGGATAACCTTGAATGGTCACCGATTAATACGTTCAGCTGTATGAGTAACACATGCATGTAAAATATAAAGTATCTGTATAAAGTGGTACTGACGTTTTGGCATATTTAAAATGAAAATTCACCTTTGTAAATGACCTTTGACCTTTCATGATGACCTTGACCTTAATATTGTACAAATTAAAATGTGAAGCTCCATATGCATTTCAGAAGTTGTTACGAAGTTATAGTGTATAGTAAATGAGCAATTTTGACCAATATATTCAACCTTTGACTTTGAAGGATGACCTTGACTTTGACCTTTCACCACTTAAAATGTGCAGTTACATGAGATACACAAGCAGGCCAAATATGAAGTTTCTATGTTCAATATTGCAAAAGATATGGCAATGTTAAAGTTTAGTGATTTTGATCCATATATTTGACCTTGAAGAATGACCTTGACCTTTCACCACTCAATATGTGCAGTTCCATGAGATACACATGCATGCCAAATATCTTGCTTTCTTCAATATTGCAAAAGTTATGGCAAATGTTACAGTTTGACGCAAACAAACACACAAACAAACCAACCAACCAACCAACAGACAGCGCCAAAAAACTATATGTCCCCACTATAGTGGTGCGGGACATAAAAATGTTATGCAAGGATTTTACATATTTTTTAACAAAGGAAATATTTGAAAGTCCAAGATCAATAAAGCAGAAAACAACATGTATGAAAATGAAAATATTTATGGTAGTTATTTACAGCAAGACATAATTTGAATGTATATAATTATTATTGTCTGATACAAAACAGCATTGCTCTGAAAACAAGACCTGTGTTAGTGAAACACAATCCCCCCTACTGCGCTTTGAAGCCACACAGTAGCTATTTTACAGAAAATGAAGTCCAAGGCCTATTACTTCACCAAAAATCAATGGATCGCAACGAAACTCACACTTTATCTGTAGGTCATGTAGGTAGACTCACATACCAAAAATCAGCTCAATATATGAAAGAGTTGCACAGTAAACCTCCTAAAATGGGAATGCTGGTCGGACAGTACAACTGCTATATCCTACTCGGGAGCACAAGAGAACAGGTTTAATGCATGTGGGTCATGTTTCACCACTCTAAATGTGCAGCTCCATGCGATACATATGCATGCCAAATATCAAGTTGCTATCTGAAGCGACATAGATGTTATGAGCATTTTTCGAAACCTAAACGCAAAGTGTGACGGAAAGACGGACAGGTGAACAGTTCGATCACTATATGCCCTCCTTCAGGGTCATAATAATGTTATAAAAGTCAGAAATGTTCCAACATTATGAATTACTATGAAGTTGTTTCCCCAATTGCTTTACTTATTTAAATGTATAAAACAAAATTTAAGAGATTTATTACACTGACTTGTAATGTTTTAGAATACAAACCTGCTTTATAATAACATCGCCATCCTCAAATGTCTTTGAGTATAATGCATCGGCTATATTCATTCTTTCATAATTCTGAAATAGAAGAATGAAACCATTGAAGAATTTTAACTCCCCTTAACAAAATTTAACCCCCTAAAACCTGGCACTTAGTGAAATGAGTGAAAAGATCAAACTTTATCATTTCACTCCAGCAAGAGTTAAATGATCATCTACTTGCCATTAACTGGAATTCTTCACTCATTAACTGCCTAGCAGGGATTAAACTGAAATGATTAGCTCAATTCTTAATGAATAAAGTTAATATTGTGAGCTTATATCTTATCAATAGTTGATATCATTTGTTCAATTTTTTCAATAAAGTTGACATCATTAGCACAATTCTTATCAATAAAGTTGATATCATTTGTTCAATTCTTATCAATAAAGTGAATATCATTAGCACAATTCTAATCAATTTATTTGATATCAAATGTTAAATTCTAATCAATTAAGTTGATATCAAATGCTCAATTCTAATAAATTAAGTTGATATCAAATGCTAAATTATAATCAATTAAGTTGATATCAAATGCTCAATTCTAATCAATTAACCCTTTCCCTGATAGACTTCTTATCTGATCTGCCACTCCAGGCCAATACCAGTCCTGCTGTTCTGATAACAGTGACTCCATATACAGCTGATAAGCCTGACTACACCATCTCAATAGGGTTATTGGGAAAATAATGGAAACATTCTCAACTGTTACTTGTCTTGTTTAGGCTTAATTTTCACTTAGTTCTTTGCATTTCACATCATTTGTGTCAATGTAAATATTGTAGAGAAATAAATTCTCCTTCCAACCATATAAATTTTAAGTCTGTATTCTAATAAATAATACGGGGATATAATAAGTAATACAAGCATATGCGAATGCATCAGGAAATGCAGTGAGAACCCCATAAGCACCTTAAAATATTGAATTGTATACTGAAACATTAGGCGATTAATCTTTTGATTTGTCGGCATTTTGTTTCATTTCAGACTCCATGCAGTTTAACAATCATAATCTCTGTGCTTTATTACCCAAACTCGTTAGTTTCTGGACACATGTGCTACTGAAAATAGCCACCCCGATTGCGTTTTATGGCCAAAACAAACACACAGTGTCTAGGACCCGTATTCTGTATCCCGAAATGTTAGATAAGCACGTGCACTAATAATTATTATGTTGGTCAGTACAAAAGGCTTACTGGAAACCGCCGACTGCGTCTTTGTTTTATTGCTCAATCAAGCACCAAAAATCCAATATCCTGTGTATTACCAAACACAAACTTTAGATAAGCACGTGTCGTCTGTCAAAACAAGTATTGTACATGTCCGTTAACATCGAAGTAATTCTCGTATATGATATCGGAAAGGGGACTTGCTTTAAACATTTACAATTACGATTTTTTTTTCCCATAAGATTTGATAAAAACAAATGAGAACCAAAACAAGCAAACACAGACAACACGAAATAAAAATAAATATGACAAATTAAATAAAAAAACAACGACTTATTTTCGAAAAATCGCTTTTACTTTCTCCCAATTTCCAGAAAACAAATTTTTCTAGTAAAATTCATTTTAATTAGTAATTACTTACCTGATATCATATGCTTACTTATTCCGATAGGATCGTAATTTATCCGGAATTTTTCGTCCGAGGAATCCCACACTATTCAGAAACCCGTCAGGTAGGACAGAGCGGTCACATAGTGCCGTGTAGCCGCACAACCAAAACGGGACATTACCCAGAATCCACTCTTATTCCAATAAAAAATATGAAATATTAGACGAAGAGCGGGGTGGGAGGTGGGACTTACCGATATCAGGTAAGTAATTACTAATTAAAATGAATTTTACTAGAAAAATTTGTTTTAATAGCTTAATTACGTTACCTGATATCATATGCTGAATTTGCAGCTGAGGCGGGAAGGTTCGCGAAAATCTCCCCATCGCAGCGGAACCCATATCTCGGGTTCTCAGCTAATCTTCGTTATTACGGTATTAACTTAATTCACGGATAAGCGTAATATACCTATGCCGTAGAAGATAATACCGTTTGTGCAACCACAAGGGGGCCCAACAAATACAAGTTGTCCTGTTGGCACTCCAGAGAACGAAGATAAAAAGATGAAAAAGTGGTCTGATTCCTCCAAAAAGCAGCTTGAAGCACGTCAGAGAGTGGGGTATGATTAATATATGCCCACGAAGCCGACATTGCTCGTAATTCATGCGGTCTAATCTTAAAAAGGGATGAATCCCTTGAAGAAAGAGAAGAGTAAGCCCTTTTTATAGTCGAGGCTACCCAACGGGAAATAGAAGCCGCAGACACATCGCCCCCCCCCCCTTTTAAGGGAATGAAGAGTCTCTTACGAGAACCTCGAATAGACTTAACTCTACTAAGATAGAACTTCAAAGACCTGACAGGGCAGAGGAGTCTATCTTCATCTTCATTACCACAAGTTCTAGAAAGACTTGGGACCTTGAAGGGTTTAGAAGCCATAGAGGGGAGTTGATTTTTAGCAAGGAATCCTGGCTGACACAACAAGGTGACAGAGCCATCGGAGGAATCAAAACGAAGATGGCTTTCTTCGATAGAAAGAGCATGAATTTCACTTCTACGTTTGGATGAAGCCATGGTAAGAAGGAAAACGGTCTTCCAGGTTAGGAACTGTAAAGAAGCCTGATTAAGGGGTTCATAGGGAGCTTTAATAAGCGATCCAAGAACACAAGCCAAATCCCATTTGGGGGTAAGAGAACGAGACACAGGATGTTTAAGTTCCATGGCTCGGACCAGTTCCGAAATGGCTGGGTCAGCACAGACTTGTGATGACTTACGAAAAGCCAAGGTATGCGAAAGCACAGATCTGTATCCTTAAATTGATGGAGCTAAGAGAAAGTTTCTTATCATCAAAGAGATAGATTAGAAAATCCGCTATGTGTCTAGCAGAGGGATTGAGGGGATCAATTTTCCCTCAAACACACCAATTAGAGAAGAGTTTCCAGCGAGCATCATAGACTGCTCTGGTGGACTTTCTCCTTGCAGAGGCAACGAGCGTTAAAGCCCTGACAGAAAAGCGTTTCTTCTGCAGGGATTGCCTGATAACGGCCAGACGTGTAAGTGGAACATGTCTGGATCCATGTGAAGTCTGCCTCTCTGAAATAGGAGATCTGACCTGTGCGGGAGTTCCCTGGGAAATTCGCACAGGAGACTGAGAAGGTCGTTGAACCAGGATCTCCTGGGCCACCAAGGGGCTATCAGGAGGATCCGGCAAGAGCTCACCCTGATTTTCCCTAAGATTTGGGGAATTAGAATGGGTGGGGGATAAGCGTAAGCGTCCAGTTGATCCCAATCGAACGAAAGCGCGTCTACCGCCCACGCTGCTGGTTCGTACAATGGACTCACATACAGAGGAAGTCTGTGGTTGTCTCTGGTCGCAAACAGATCGACCAGTGGATAACCGAATGTGAGGAATATCTGATTGGCCACTGCCTGATGAAGTGTCCACTCCGATGGAAGTAACTGGTGTTTGCGAGACAAACCGTCCGCCAGGGCGTTGAGACGACCTGGTATGTGTTTGGACAAGAGAGAGACGTTTAGGCTCTTGCAAAGAACAAGTAATTTCATTGTTTCCAGATACAGGGAGTGAGAGTGTGTCCCGCCCTGTTTCTGGATGTAAGCCACGACTGATGTGTTGTCTGTCGATACCATCACACAGGAGTCCCAAAGATGTGATTGGAATTGAGAAACAGCTAGAAAGACTGCTCGCATTTCGAGATTGTTTATGTGCAGGAGAGACTCCTGAGGAGACCACAATCCTGATAATGTCAGGCTGCCGTTTCCAGGTGAGCGCCCCAACCTTCCATACTTGCATCCATTATGAGATGTAAAGACGGTTGCGGGGGAAGAAGCGGTACTCCTGCCAACAGGGTCTCCTCGTCTAGCCACCATTGAAGGTGGGGGACTAAGGACGGAAGGATGGGAATCTGTGTAAGCAGATTGTCTGGAGACCATTTCCATCGAGCTGAGAGATAGTGCTGAAGAGGACGTTACATAGGAAGAGACGTCCCAACTGCACGAAGTCTGCTACAGAGCTCAGGATACCATTGAGTGAGAGGAAATCTTGAGCTGTGATATGAGATTGGGACAGCACCCATCTGACCTTCAAAAGGAGGTCTGATATACGTTGCGGTGAGACCCTGACCCGATTGATGTGGGTCAGAAAATTCATTCCCACGAATATGAAATCCTGAGAGGGAATGAGGTCTGACTTGGCTACATTGAGAAGGAGTCCTAAAGAGAGGAGCTCCTTCCAAGAGAACTCTAGGTGTAGCAGAAGCAGTTGACGATCGAGCTGGTGTAAGAGCCAATCGTCGAAATACTGAAGCAGTTGAACCCAGTGTAATCGGAGGTGTGCGCTCACTGCGGCCATGAGTTTGGTGAAAACTCGTGGAGCCGTGGCCAATCCAAAGGGCATCGCCCGAAACTGGTAGACCTGGCCTCGAAAGGAGAAGCGCAGGTATTTCCGGTAGTTGGGATGGATAGGAACATGGAAGTATGCATCTTCCAGGTCCAAGGAAACCCCCGATTGCATGGGTTTGATGGAGCGCCGAATGAAGGCAGGAGTCTCCATCTTGAAAGTAGGTTTGACTAGAAACGTGTTGAACACTTTTAAGTCTATGACTGGTCTCCACTAGCCGCTTTTCTTTTGAACAAGGAAAAGGCGACTGCAAAATCCTGGAGAACAAGGGTCGTGAACCCTTTCTACCGCCTGTTTTTCCAGGAGTCCGAGAATGGAGTCTGGAAGTTGTGGATGCGGAGATACCAGATCTATTGGGACGCGAGAGAGTGGGGGCCTTTTTTCGAATTGAAAAGTGAGGCCTTGTGTGACAAGAGAATGAACCCACACGTCCGAAGTTATTTGGAGCCATCGATTTGCGAAGTGCATAAGTCTGGCCCCGACTGGTACCTCCGGCATCAGAGGTTGTGGCGGTAGAAAGGGGTATGACCTAGGGCTGACCTTTAGGAGGTCCACCCTTGCCGGAAGAAGGATTAAAAGACTTCTTGTCCGCATTGGGTTTGCCCTTACTCCAATTTTGTTTTACAGAAGGCTTCCGATAGGAAGTTGTTCTGTTCTGAAAAGGAGGCCTATTTGTGGCCTGACGTGGAGCAGACGGACGCTTAGTAGGGAAACTGTCCCTTTTAGCGTTCTTGGCCTGTGGGGCTCCTGGGGGCTTAGAAGCAGGGCGCTTAAAAACCACAGGGCGCTGGCCAGAGTTGCTCCTAGCTAAGGAGGCATGTATCTGATCTTCACGATCAGCAGTAAGTGCCGACTGTATCCTCCCTCCGAAAAGAGACTCTGCTGTTAGTGGAGCAGTTCGAAGGGAGTTTACGCCTGTTTCCAAAAGGAAATTATTGGGCAAGGAAGAGAGGATGAAGTCTCTCCGAAGCCTTAACATCTCAGACATAGACAACGCAGCATTGTGAGATAAACACTGCGTAGTACGTGAAAGATGTATCAACAAGGCCCGGAGCTCCTCTGGGATTGAATCAGAGAGCTCCCAAACCAAGTCTAAGGCTGTGGCTGCCATGAGATCTAGCTGGTTAGCCAGACCTATGGAACGGCGTTCTCTCAGCTCCCAATTTTCCAACAGGGAAAGAGGGACTGATGTATGGGTAGATGATGACGGCATTGTAAGTAACAGCTTACTAATGTCAGCATCAGGAACCGGAAGTTTGGATAGGTCAAAACCGGTAGCAGGGTCGGGTACCGGGGCCTTATAACTTTTCCCGCCGTCCATCTGTTTAGGCTCCGTCAGCTCCTTAGGGGCTTTCCATGGAGATGGCGAAGGCTTATTGGCTGGTTCAAGTGACTGGAAAACAGCCATTGTGGAAGAGCCAATAGGAAGGCGTAGATCCACTCGGGAAGTAGCCTTACTTATCCTGCCGGGCTCTCGTCTGCGTGCTACCTGTTCTGTAACGGTAACCGCAGATCCTGTGAGAGACAAGGAAGGGCGGGGGCAGAAGTCCTCATCTAAGGTATTGAACATAAGTTCGTATACCTGATTGATGGAGGCCAAATAATAAAGTTCGGCCTCATTAGACTCTGAACCCGCCTCAATCTGCGGTAGCATTGGATTGATTGAAACCGGTGGATATAGGAGAAGGAATAATAGATTCATTCGCTTCTATCATGAGAGAATCGTTTTCCGGCACCATCAAAGATATAGCTGGTGAGTTAGGTCTCTCGGAGATCAAGTCAGCAGACTCACTTTGAATACCAGAGGTAGCTGGTAAAGGATCAGTCGAAAAAGGGACAAAGATTCCCGGCGACTGTTGGATCCACAAAGTATTGGGATTTGATGGTGTAGCGGCAGCCCAGGGTATACTTCTATGCAATATGGAAGAGACCCGTGGGGCTGAAAACGCAGCCGAAGTGGTTAGATTAACCCCTGTACCTTGAGCCTGATATGTATGCAAACTAGTGTTTGTAGGAACGGCTGAAGTGTGTGTTGAGGCCAAAATAGAGGCCGACACACGTGGAAGGGTGTCAATAGATTCCTCAGAGAAGGATCGACTAGGGGACCTAGGAGTCCGAGAGCGCCTAATAGAGGAAGGTCTATGTCCCTTATCCCTGCGGCGACGAGACACTGTTCGGCGGCGCTGGGAATGATGTTTCCTGATCGAACGTCTCCCCGAGCGCTGGCGTGATCGCTCTTTACAAGGCAATCTACGCCGAGAAACACTCGGTGAGCGTGAACGACGTCCCCTCCGATAATGATGAGGGCTATTTGAAGTAGACAATGAGTCATACGACGACGAGCCCGAGGTGGAGGAGTAGCCGGAAACATCAGACACTACACGTTTGACTGGTGACCGGTCATAGCATGACCAGTGACCGGACCGGTCAATGTTGACCGGTGACCGGTGAAGTCTCCGGACCGGTCAACTGGTCATTCCCGATGAACAGACCGGGCAAATTTTGTCCGGTGTCGTCACGGGGTAGGGACCGATGCCTGGCAGCTACTGGTGGCATATGGTCAAGATCGTGTGGTGAAAAGTCCCAACACACGGAACTTTTCCTACGTTGATCTGATGCCGAGTCATTCAACTGGTCATTCCCGATGAACGGACCGGGCAAATTTTGTCCGGTGTCGTCACGGGGTAGGGACACCGATGCCTGGCAGCTACTGGTGGAGTATGGTCAAGATCGTGTGGTGAAAAGTCCCGACACACGGAACTTTCCCTACTTTGATCTGAACTATTCTTGTTGCTTCCACGACTCTTGAAGGGTCGACGCTTAATGGCCCAGGTATCTGCAGACCAATGCTCACAGAAAGGGCAGCAGTTATCCTGGGTACATCCTGCATAGACAGGCAGCTACCATGGTTGTCCCATGCTGCCTTTGTGTGTCCACATGAGCCACGTGTTTGAGGCATATTTTGCCTTGAACAAACAAACAAATACACAAAACAATTACAGAAATACACGGATATATATACGGAGAATGTTTTAACGCAATACAAAAACTTCTCTATTCTGTTAAACAGAAGAATCCAGCGAAACAGAAGCAACAATTAAGTTAATAACAAAATGTCGGCCTTTGTATATCGCCATCCGGAATAAGAGTGAATTCTGGGTAATGTCCCGTTTTGGTTGTGCGGCTACACGGCACTATGTGACCGCTCTGTCCTACCTGACGGGTTTCTGAATAGTGTGGGATTCCTCGGACGAAAAATTCCGGATAAATTACGATCCTATCGGAATAAGTAAGCATATGATATCAGGTAACGTAATTAAGCTATTAAAATGACTTAGACATGTTGCATGAAATCTAAATATAGATGACGTCGTTGAATATGAACTGTACACAGCACTTTTTGTGCAATCAGAAACAGTACAATAATAGTTGCAATATTTAACAAACTAAAAGATGATAATGATACAGCGTTTTTGACTTTTATTTTATTCAGGGAAATGTCAAAATCATTTACAAGATACCCCGATACTTAAATGGAAATTCAATACGAAGCTTTTACGTTGTTGTCTGCGCTACGCAGTTTTTGTGTATAAATACACCCACGCCTATTTTCGCCCGCTTTTTGTCCAAACAAAGACTTGACACGAAAATATCATGGGCATATACATGTATTTATTTCTGGCTACAATTTGTAACAGAACATTAACTGTACACGATGCGCGCACACCACATTAAGTTATTTACGCGTGTTTGAATACCCTTGTCCCGATCGGACACCTATTTCATCAAATCTTTAAATACTAGAAACATATGCCAAAATTCATTTGATACTTTAGAAAAATGTCCGATGTTTGTGTTTATGAGTTTTCTTGAGCACTTTTGTCGTCAATATAAATCAGAATTTGCATTTGAAAATGGACATTGGGAATATACGGGATTATCGGGTAATGGATAGAGACGGACAAATTCACATGTATGCGGTAATCGATAGAGACGGTAATAAACGCATGTATCTGGTAATCGATAGACTCGGGAATATACGCATCTATCAGGGAAAGGGTTAAGTTGATATCAAATGCTAAATTCTAATCAAATTAAGTTGATATAATAAGATAAAGTCTTATCAATGAGTTCCTATTATAAGCTCAATTCTTATAAAAGGAAGTTGATATCTGTAGCTCAATTCTTATCAGCATTTTACTGTCAAAAGCTAAGAAAATCTGAGCAAGCCCAATTCAACCTTTTTTAATATTACAGAGATCGGCTTACGGGTTTTGTGTTACCTTTAAACACTGATTATTTACCTCTAGTTTCTTTAGCATGGGCACCTTTTCCAGCAGTTGTTCATAGACCTTGCGTTTCTCATACGCATTCTTCAATACAATTCTACGGAATGTGATACGATCCTGAAGGAAAATAAAATTAATTACATTTTCACGGATAAGGGCTTTATTTTTTATAAATTCTACACAAAATACTTTCATGGAAAAGTTGCATTAAAGCATTATACACTGCAACGCCGATATATCGCTGTTGGTGGGGTCCAAAGATCGCAAGTGATATATCTGGGGCGCGATATAACTCGAGAAATGTCTAACTTAATTGTATTGCGGTTTATTTGTCATATATCCCCAATGTTTTCATTTTATATACGGCGCTGCTACATTTTTGTATACCGGTAGTAATAATTGCAAACCAATTCTACAATAAACATTTTCATAGCAACATATGTATCTTTATTTATCATAAAAAATCAAGATGTAAATGTTTGTTTTTTTTCATGTACGATCGCTCGCGAATCAGCTAAAAAGAAGAATTTTTGCCGTAAAAAACATATAAAATATAATTGTGCATAGATTTTATCCTTATAAATAGTCCTAATAAAGGAACTGAAACAGCGTAACAGTAACGATACAGCTTGTTTGAGTTGTATTTTATTAAGAGGAAATGTCAATGCCACATAATTCGCAAGATACCGCGGTACTTTAGTTGAAATTTACAACAAAACTTTAAATGGAAATTAAACTATCTCAATGTTGTACCTGCTATGAAATGTTTATTTACAAATAAATATACCCACGCCGATTTTCGCGCGCTTTTTATCAGGACAAAGAAATTCAGTGACAAGTACCGAAATTTAACGATTTATATACCAGTAAACTGCCATTATTACCTTTGCAATGACACTAATTGGTTATTTCTTAAGTGTTAAAAACAAACCCAGCCGTGTGTAAACAACACTGTAACTTATGGACTGTTTTTCACGCTTCACTGCTTGCCATAGTAAGCCGCGAAATATAGGGTGTTAATACTAGCTAGAACCGGTTTTTTACCTAAGTTAGAGAATCAGATTAAAACATGTCATTTAGTGATCATGCTTGTCGGATTTTTGGGAGCCATAGCCAAAGCGCGATATATTGGACAGCGCGATATACCGGTCCGCGATATATCGGCGTTGCAGTGTAATGTAATTATTATCATTTTTAACATGCAAATAATTTATGTGAATGGAATCTTGTTGTTTTTTTTCTACACAATTGCCGGGTTATTTTTTAAAGTTTGACATGATACAATTTCCTGTGTTTGTATATACTTAATGTGATAAAGCAATTATTTTATGTATATTTCAGTTGTTGGTTACATTTTCTCATGCTCATTATGCATTATGCAGTACTAGTAAAGCACATGATCAGAATGTGCACACGTCCAATTAAAACGTCCAACATAAGGAGCAAAAGTTAAACGTGACGCTGTACACTCTGATAGCATATGTTCTTGCATTGTCCTTGCAGGATTAACATGCCTTTGAACTGTGAAAAGTTTGTATTAAGCAAAAAATATAAGCGTTTAACATTCAAATTAAGTACATGAATGTTTTAAGAAGAGCCCCGACTTGTCACAAAAAACAAACAATTTTAAGGTCTGAGTAACATTGGTCTATGAATTATGTATTAATTTATTGTAGTAATGATGGCATAGAATATAAAGGCCACAACTATAAACATGGAAAGGCCATAGAACCAGGTCTGAAATGTTTAACATAATTAATCTCATTCTAATAAAATTTATTGAGCACATCTCAATTTAGGTCTGCATGTAAGTTATCTAGCAGCACAGTACCACCACCTTAACTAAATATTTTGAGCAGAAATAGTTGTTTTTTAAGTAAAAGAGTGACTGGCCCAAAAATGAAAGTTACCAGCAACTTAAGCACATAATTTCAGAATGATTACCTAATTACTCTTTAAAGTAATTAAGTGAAAACTGTTTTTCTTATCATAGTTACACTGAAATTGACCCTTAAAATTACTCCAATGATAGGTATGAAGGTATGCTGCCTGAACATAAACCTGTATAATAACCTTTTGCATGCTGGGAAATTTGTCGTCTGCTAAAATGTTGCCTGCTGAATTTCTAAAATTAGCATTTTCTTCGATTTTTTTCAAAGAATACTATCCTAATAGCAAACAGTTTGGATCCTGATGAGACACCACATTTTGTGGCGTCTCATCTGGATCCAAACTGTTTGCAAAGGCCTTCACAATTCGGTCCCAGCACTGAACGAGATAATATCTCCATCCAAACTAGCGTTATTGAGCAGAAACGGTTGTTTTTTTCAGGCATTATAGGACTTGTTCTTTATCCAACTGGCATATATGAACCCCTACGTAGGTCTACAAGTAGGCATCCCCTGCATAGAATTTCAGTTCAGTTCTTCTATCCATAATCAAATAAGAGCAGCCAGAACAGTTCTTCTATTTACAGTTAACGTAACTATGACCTCAACATAACTGGCCCCATATGCAATCCAAAGCTGGGTCTGAAAGTACTAAACCCACAAACACAATTTCCATACAACATGTAACACCATGTTCAAAACTAAACTTACGCACTAGTGACAAATATTTTTCTATTTTGATCAACAGTGACTTGACCTTGACTGCCCAGTCTCAAGTGAAATCCTATGCTAGGTCTTCATTTAACTCACAAAACATATTTGAATGCAATACCTCGCTCCAAGCTTCAATTATTAAGAACACACCATTTTTTATGTTAAGCCCCTAATTCAATCCTGAGCATGGTCTCTATTCAAGCTTCGCTATATCAAGCATCATCAAGTTTGGTTAACGCTAGCTGAAGTTATTGAATCGAAGCGACTTATTTTAGAGGACATTTTGGATCATTCAAGTGTCTTCCTTCAGAAGTGCATCATGAAGTATGGCTTTTTATCAAAAATGGTGGATATTTTACACACTAGGTTAACAAAAAGTTTCATGATGATCCAATATAAACTATTGGAGTTAGGAATAGCAGGTTTTTATTGGGTTGTGGGGGAAGGGGCCTTTAGCCCTTATGTGGGGGAAATTTTACGCGGGATTTTCCACTTTGGGGAAAAATTGTGCGCGTGGGAATATTCGCAGCGTTCCCCTTTTTGGGGGATTTGTTTACTTACTCTCTCATTATTACAATACATTTGTACATGTTTGCACTATTTTCATTGTTTTTTTCATAATTTATTACGTTTTGCAAGATTAAATTGAAATAGAATTGAGATATTATAATCATGAGACACATCTTTCTATTAAAAAAAAAATAATATATATTTTTTTTTTTTTACAGGCTTTAATTCAGAAGTGCTTATTGCGATCTGGCTGGCAGGTTTTCCCAGAGTACTCACCATATTTATTTTTTGCGTTTCAATTTTTAATATAAATCAATAGACCTAAATGTGTTTAAAAAATATGAAAATTTTCTGTTAATGCCATATAAAAACAACAACAATTATACCACCATACCATAGCCCAAACAGTCCCTTCGGTTGTGGCTATGATGGTGGCAGCTCTTGGCATGTTGTACATCAATGCCAACTCGCCAAAACTTCCGCGGTTCTCGTATTTCCCCACCAGCTTGTTGTCCACAAATATCTCGTAGATGCCACTGAAAAAATAAAGACAGTACGCAGTTTTATTAAGTTGTCCCATTCAAAATCTATTTTATGCTCTGGTGACCAATTATGCTGTGACCTAAAGAGATCTCAACAATTTGGAAAGAAAGTCACCAAATGATAACTCCTGTGAAATTTCATGAACATCTTCATAACAGTTTAGAAGATTTCATTTGAATAATCAATGTACAGAGAGTGGACAACTCTTGACGTCTCAATTGTTTCATAAAGTCTTGTAAAATTGTCCAAAATTTGATTTCAAAAGCTCAAAAAAAAAACTTTCTGAATTAATGCATTCCTTTGTCTTGATGTAGTTTTTAATGTCCATAATATTGTTACCATCAAACCATTTCTTTGGTAGTGTTTCTTAGTTAATAGGTAATAGTTTCTTTCTTTGTGTATATAACATTTCCTGTAATTTGAGTTTCAACATGAATATTTTATTTAAATTGCAAGGGTGGATTAAATAACTGTTAAACATCTGAGAAGCTTTTCAAATCTCAAACAAAAAATAAAGTTTTGCCAAGATTGAATATAAACATTTATTTTATGATTTCCGGTGGTTTATACAGAAATATCAGTGAATTAAAACTGATAATTTCACTGTTTAAAACAGTAAAAATTATCAGTGAAAATTATCGATAATTTTCACTGTTTACTGTGAAATGACGTCATTTTTTTGACGAAATGACGTCATTATTTTAGCCGAATTCGTTTGTTAAACTCTTTAACAATGTATATAAACTGTGAAAACAAAGCATTAAATAAGTAGAAAATTTGTAAGATTCGTTGGAATAACGATATTAATTCACTCGTGATCATAGAAAATATATATTTTCTATGATCACTTGTGAATTAAAATCGATAATCCACCGAATCCAACAAATATCCTCTATGTGTTAAGTTATATTTAAAAAAAATAACGTATTAATTGTAAATATATTTCTTTCCAATCCGCTAAGATAAGCTGGCAGATTTAAAAAACTTCACATTCACTACATTCATTTCAGTCGACATTTAACGTAACTGTAAAACTAAAGAGTGTACTTTATCAAAGTTTCTTTTTTGGTTGAATTATATGATAAGCAACAGATTTGCATTCAAACTTTGATTGAATTAAGAGATAGAAAACTGTTTGTCATCACTCTTTGTAATTTATTTACCATTTCCACCCCCTCCAAGTCAAAATCCGGCTGAATCCATGGATGATGACATATCCGATTGTTCACTGCATTCTGTCTCACAATGACAAAATTAAATACACATCAATCTTTCTTAAGCCACCATTAGTTGCAAGTTTGCAAGATTTTAGCCCAATGGTTTGTCACATTCTGTGACAATATTTAGGGAAACTATCTTGAAGCTCAAAGCCAGAAAACTGTACCTGAAACAGTTTTCTTTATGTTTGATATATTCGTTGTGCCCCGATTGTTGTTGGTATTTACGTGAAGTGATGGCTTTGCCAGAAATAATGAAGCCAGAAAACTGTAACTGAAACAGTTTTCTTTATGTTTGATATATTCGTTGTGCGCTGATTGTTGTTGGTTTTTACGTAAAGTGATGGCTTTGCCAGAAATAATGACATATATAAAAGCACGCAGAATCCTTAAAGGTTGTGCTTGAGGAGAAGGCATGCAGAATCCTGCAGGGATGTGATTGAGAATCATACAGGGTTGTGATTGAGAAGGCATGCAGAATCCTGCAGGGATGTGATTGAGAAGAAGGCATGCAGATTCCTGCAGGGATGTGATTGATAAAAAGGCATGCAGAATCCTGCAGGGATGTGATTGCAAGAAGGCATGCAGAACCATACAGGGATGTGATTGAGAAGGCATGGAGAATCCTGCAGGGATGTGATTGAGAAGGCATGGAGAATCATGCAGGGATGTGATTGAAAAGGCATGGAGAATCATGCAGGGATGTGATTGAAAAGGCATGCAGACTCCTTCAGGGATATGATTGAGAAAAAGGCATACAGAATCCTGCAGGGATGTGATTGAGGAGAATGCATTCAGAAACCTGAAGGGATATGATTGAGAAGTAGGCATACAGAAACAAACAATGATGCGATTGAGGAGAAGAAATGCAGAATCCTGAAGGATGTGATTGAGAAGGCATGCATAATCCTGCAGGGGTATGATTGAGAAGAAGGCATTCAGAATCATACAAGGATGTGATTGAGTATAAGGCATGCAGAATCCTGCAGGGATGTGTTTGAGAAGGCATGCATAATCCTGCAGGGATGTGTTTGAGAAGACATGCATAATCTTGCAGGGATGTGATTGAAAAGGCATGCATACTCTTGCAGTGACGTGATTGAGAAGGCATGCATAATCCTGCAGGGATCAGTTTGAGGAGAAGACATGCATAATCTTGCAGGGATGTGATTGAGAAGGCATGCATAATCCTGCAGTGATGTGATTGAGAAGGCATGCATAATCTTTCAGGGATGTGATTGAGAAGGCATGCATAATCCTGCAGTGATGTGTTTGAGGAGAAGGCATGCATACTCTTGCAGGGATGTGATTGAGAAGGCATGCATAATCTTGCAGTGATGTGATTGAGGAGAAGGCATGCATAATCTTGCAGGGATGTGATTGCGAAGGCATGCATAATCTTGCAGGGATGTGATTGGGAAGGCAATCATAATCTTGCAGGGATGTGATTTAGAAGGCATGCATACTCTTGCAGTGATGTGTTTGAGGGGAAGGCATGCATAATCTTGCAGGGATGTGATTGAGAAGGCATGCATAATCTTGCAGGGATGTGATTGAGAAGGCATGCATAATCTTGCAGGGATGTGATTGAGAAGGCATGCATAATCTTGCAGTGATGTGTTTGAGGAGAAGACATGCATAATCTTGCAGGGATGTGATTGAGAAGGCATGCATAATCTTTTAGGGATGTGATTGAGAAGGCATGTATAATCCTGCAGTGATGTGTTTGAGGAGAAGGCATGCATAATCTTGCAGGGATGTGTTTGAGAAGACATGCATAATCTTGCAAATGATGTGTTTGAGAAGACATGCATAATCCTGCAGGGATGTGATTGAGAAGACATGCATAATCCTGCAGTGATGTGTTTGAGAAGACATGCATAATCTTGCAGGGATGTGATTGAGAAGGCATGCATAATCTTGCAGTGATGTGTTTGAGGAGAAGACATGCATAATCATGCAGGGATGTGATTACGAAGACATGCATAATCCTGCAGGGATGTGATTGAGAAGGCATGTATAATCCTGCAGTGATGTGTTTGAGAAGACATGCATAATCCTGCATTGATGTGTTTGAGAAGACATGCATAATCCTGCATGTATGTGATTGAGAAGACATGCATAATCTTGAAGGGATGTGATTGAGAAGGCATGCATAATCCTGCAGTGATGTGATTGAGAAGGCAAGCAGAACATTCTGCAACAAATTTTATTTTAAAACATCTTTTAGAAAGTTGATTTAAGATATTATAAAGGGTACAGTTAACTTGTGTTTTAGTGTTATTGTTTGTTATTATGTTTCTTAGTTGTATTTCAAACGAATTAGAAAATAACATTTTAAGTAAAAACTTTTATTTCAAATTAGTTTAAATTGTGTCTCAAAAATATGGATAATACCCCAAAGTTTTCATAAGTTGGGACTCATTTCGCCCACCTTTAACCCATTTATGCCTAGCGTCTAGAAATAAGGCCTTGGCACACAGCGGAGACCCAGATGAGACGCGGCATGATGCGGCGTCTCATCTGGGTCTATGCTGTTTGCTTTAAGGAATGTCTGTAAGAAATATTCTAAATATAGAAATAACAAGGGCTGTTTGTAAAACATGCATGCCCCCCATATGGGCTGTCCGTTGTAGTGGCAGCCATTGTGTGAATACGATTTTTGTCACTGTGACCTTGACCTTTGACCTAGTGACCTGAAAATCAATAGGGGTCATCTGCGAGTCACGATCAATGTACCTATGAAGTGTCATGATCCTAGGCAAAAGCGTTCTTGAGTTATCATCCGAAAATCATTTTACTATTTCGGGTCACCGTGACCTTGACCTTTGACCTTGAGACCTCAAAATCAATAGGGGTCATCTGCAAGTCATGATCAATCTACCTATGAAGTTTCATGATCCTAGGTGTATGCGTTCTCGAGTTATCATCCGAAAACCATTTTACTATTTCGGGTCACCGTGACCTTGACCTTTGATCTAGTGACCTCAAAATCAATAGGGGTCATCTGCGAGTTATGATCAATCTACCCATGAAGTTTCATGATCCTAGGCGTATGCATTCTTGAGTTATCATCCGGAAAGCATTTTACTATTTCGGGTCACCGTGACCTTGACCTTTGACCTAGTGACCTCAAAATCAATAGGGGTCATCTGCAAGTCATGATCAATCTACCCATGAAGTTTCATGATCCTAGGCGTATGCGTTCTTGAGTTATCATTCAAAAAACATTTTACTATTTCGGGTCACCGTGACCTTGACCTTTGACCTAGTGACCTCAAAATCAATAGGGGTCATCTGCGAGTCATGTTCAATGTACCTATGAAGTTTCATGATCCTAGGCCCAAGCGTTCTTGAGTTATCGACTGACAACCACCTGGTGGACGGACCGACCGACAGACCGACATGAGCAAAGCAATATACCCCCTCTTCTTCGAAGGGGGGCATAAATATACTGAACATCCATAATTTTTTTAATAAATTGATCCAATTTAGAAGGATGGGAGAGTCCACTAGGCATAAATGAGTTCATGATTTCTGGCAAAAACACTCTTCCAAACAAACTGAAATCTGAGCATACCTCTTACACACTATATCTGCTTAAGAGCCACTTGGGTAAGTGTGTGTGTGGGGGGGGGGGGGGTGTGTGTGTGAATGTAGAGTTATTGAAGTAAGACTCGCTTAACTGTCCTTTAACAATCAATATCTCAACCTTACTGTCACCAGTAAGCAACCAGTGTCAATGATGAAACTGCCCATAAGCAATAAATACAATAGAAGCTGCTTGAAGCATCCTCCTTCCTCAAGTATTAACTCCGGCCAAATGCTTGGAGTAGCTAGCTACACAGGAAAAATACAGGAAATTGACACTAAGGTTCACAAGAACACAGTAGTAGAACAAACGCGGTTGTCGACATGAGCTGTGGCTGATTCGTGTGAAATTAAAAATATCAGGTGTTAGAAATCAAACTACAAAATTTTACTGGAAAGCAACTTTTATATTTATTTGATTTAAAAAAAAGCTTAAAATTTCAGCAATTTTAAATTTATCACAATTGTCAGCATCATCAACACAAATATTGCCAGCACAGTTCTGTTATCAGCATCATCATTATCACGTTTACAATCATAACCAACACCACATGATCTGGCATCATCATCAATCTATCCCCCAAATTAATGTATACAAAAGAACCAATGTTGACACAACTATTACGTAGTCTGTGCTTATGCTGATAGATTTCTGAATCGCAAATTCTTTTGGATGTTCACACTTCTTGCCATACAATTTCCACATTGTTGAAATCACAATTGTGTCACAACAACACAATAGCAGTTCAGAGAAAGGTCTGTTAATTTATCAGAAACAGTGTAAGAATTCAGCAATTTTTTAACTTCTTTATAAAGTACTGGAAAACGGCACTTTCCCAATTAGAAAAAACTACAAATTTCCCAATTGTTGTCAAAAAAATTCCTAATTGAAGGTTTTAAAAAAAAATAAATCTTTAAATAAAATTCAACATTTAGTTAGTTTCCCTATGAAGCTCTATGGTTTGAACCTAAGGTAATATAATATTGACAACTTGACAACATTAATTTAGTTATCAATTTTAAAGTATTTGGGATCCAAAAATCAAATACACCTATTTCACAATATGAAGACTTCACAACGCGAATTTTCCAAATTTCAAGGGTTTTCGCGCACAATTTTCCCAATTGGCATGGTACCGGTTAAATTTTCCAAATTGGGCAAAAAATCGCTGGAAATGGTCAAATAATTTAGACAGCTATTATAGTCAATGACTGCAAAGACAAGACTACAATGACAATGTTTAACAATGAAGGTATGCACGCTCTCAAATGAAACTTTACAAAATAATAATGAATGTTACTAGAAATTCCACTGTGAAAAAGAACTAACCTCTTCCATTTCTGTGATGATAACATATATATCACCAACTTTGATACTTACATCAAAATGGGTTTTACAAGGCCAGCAAATGTAATATAAACCCCTGACAATTCAGATTCTATTGTCCTCAAACTACAAAGCTTTTTGTGTCATGAAACAAGAATTCAAAAGTGCACTGAAACAGCAAGAAATTTGTGGGCGACTAAGTGCCTAGAAAAGAGAGTTATTTATGTTCCCTAGGCCACAACTTTTATATTTCTTGGTTTACAAAACCGCCGACCCTAATGTTTGGAAAATGGGAAAAAAATAAAATCGGAAAATCGTCTTTTTATATATATTTTATTCCCGACCGCACTGACAAACGAGTGAAACGAGAAAAAAAACGATCCGGTTTGAATACGGTTGCGAATAAGATCAAGTAAGTACAATCAACGATTGGTTCACATATATTGCAGAGATCGGGATATTTTTTAATGTGACACATTATGTACCAGTCCTTTTATGGGCACTTCTCAAAATTTATTTCGGGTAAAAATTACAGACAATACGAAAATCAGCGTCAGTAAAATGTCGACCCCATCAAAATTTATTTCCGAGTCTGTGACACAACTATCTTGTTTAACATGTTAATCATATTAAACAAACCCGATATTATAGTAGATAAAAAAGTATTACCTTGCAATTTGATAATTAGTATAAATAATCCGATAAAACACTGCCATTATTTACGATATATGTGTTGAGGAATTTTGTAAACACATCCGCCATAGTTAGGAACTGTACAGAAGTTTGGAAATCGGAACAAACCGGTATATCTCGGAAAATCATTGATAAATGTATTTGTCGTTTCAATGCTTAGGGTCGAGTAATTTCGGCAAATCGGAACTCAACTTGCGTAAAACACTTGCTTAATTAACCGTTAAACTCCGCCTCCATTCTCTGCAAAAGATTCGAAGGCGGAGCTATGCACGTGCTATTATTAAATTGGAGGATTGCAATTGAGAAACAAACACAACATTGGTTCAGCATGTTGATAGCTAGACAAAGGAAACCAATTTTGTCTGCGCGAAATTTGTCGCTTTATTGCTTCAGACAGAAAGCGGCTTTCCTTTGATGACGTCAAACTGTCAATTCACACAGACTGCAAATTTTCGGAAGACTTAAACTGACTCCTTGTTTACAATTCCAGTAAAAAAACACTTGCTAACATTAAATTTTGGATTAAATTATCAAAATAAAGCAAAAGCGAAGTTGACAAATACGATTAAATTAATTCCCGTCAGTTCAAATAAGATGTTTTGCGTTGTAAATCAACGAGTTTTCATGACAACAACAACTTTAACAAACATTACCGCGACGACGGGGGGATCGATCGACCTCGATTTTTTTCATGGACGATCTCATAAGTCGAGTTAGTGCAAACACATAATTTGTGTATGAGTGGTTTATCTTATATAAGATTTATGCAACTGGCATCTCATTGCGTTATGGTGCGCATCGAATTATGGAAATGAAGCGCAGTTTATCGTTTAAATGGGAGAAGAACGCATGTCATGTAATGGAGTGTTTAAAATTGCCTGATGTTACAAAAGGTGCTTTTAGGACTCATTTCATTTGAAGATATAGATGTGTTTCATTGCATAATTTGATTTTTTGCCTCTGTGTTAAGGTTATAAAAGATATGTTGTCTTTGTTCTGATGTTATTAACATTAACTTTTCTTTTCCAATGAAGTTTTTATATTTTTTTTCCGTTTTCAAAATAATTTTTGTAAACCAATAAAATAAAAAGTCGTGGCCCTATAAGAATATTTTTTCTTAGAAATTATTGACTGACTTTAAGCGCAAGGAGAGAGCGCAAGTAATTTTTTTTTATCCAAGGATAAGAGATTTTTCATAACAACATTTGTCATCTAGAAACACATTCTTGCAAACAAATATGAAAGTATGACAGTTAAAACAAATGGAAAACTTTCATTCAAGTTCTAATAAACTTTTGAAATAAATAAAAAATAAATAAAATATATATATATATATATATATAACTTAATTAATTTATATAAATTAAGTAATTACGTGTACAATTATAAACTCTTAATTTAACAAAATAATTAATGTATCATTAACAATAGCAATTAAAGCAATTAGCATTCACTAGCTTGGCATTTTTAATACAGTTTACTTCATCAAAACAAAAATCTCTTAAATGTCCAAAATTGTCTAATAATAATGTTGTAATGACATTAATTTAGAAAATGAATACCATTTTATTTGCATATGCCGCTGTTACACTGAGGTAAAAAAATAAAACAAGATTTCTTTGAGAAACACTATGCCCCCCAGTAAGCCAAATATGAAGTTGCTATGTAGTTTATCAGGGTTGCCACCAACCTGATGAAATAAGATAGGGGTCATCTGCGAGTCATGATCGATGTACCTTTGAAGTTTCATGATCCTTGGCGTAAGCTTTCTTGAGTTATCATCCGGAAACCATTTTACTGTGTCGAAGTCGTAACCTTGACCTTTGACCTAGTGACATGAAAATCAATAGGGGGTCATCTACGAGTCATGATCGATGTACCTATGAAGTTTCATGATCCTTGGCGTTAGCTTTCTTGAGTTATCATCCGGAAACCATTTTACTGTGTTGAGTCACCATGACCTTGACCTTTGACCTAGTGATCTGAAAAGCAATAGGGGTCATCTGCAAGTCATGATCAATGTACCTATGAAGTTTCATGATCCTAGGCCTAGGCATTCTTGAGTAATCATCCGGAAACCATTTTAGTGGTTCGAGTCACCGTGACATTGACCTTTGACCTAGTGACCTGGAAATCAATAGGGGTCATCTGCGAGTCATGATCAATGTACCTATGAAGTTTCATGATCCTTGACATAAGCATTCTTGAGTTATCATCCGGAAACCATTTTACTGGTTCGAGTCACCTTGACCTTGACCTTTGACCTAGTGACCTGAAAATCAATAGGGGTCATCTGCGAGTCATAATCATTGTACCTATGAAGTTTCATGATCCTAGGCGTAAGCGTTCTTGAGTTATCATCCGGAAACCATTTTACTGTGTTGAGTCACCTTGACCTTTGACCTAGTGACCTGAAAATCAATAGGGGTCATCTGTGAGTCATGATCAATGTACCTATGAAGTTTCATGATCCTAGACATAAGCATTCTTGAGTTATCAAACCATTTGGTGGACAAACCGACCAACCGACGGACCGACAATATACCCCCTCTTCTTCGATAGGGGGCATAATAAGCTGTAAATTTTATATCAATCCGTGTTTACATAATTCCACAAGATTGTATTTATTTGTATTTGTATTCTTTAATGACTATTATTTGTTATTTAATGTTACCTTGTTATGCCTAGTTACCTGACAGACAATAATATGTGTATTTAAGATGATGCACATTTGTATAATTCTGAATTAACTGTCTGTCCGTTCGTCTGTCTGTCTTTAAACTAGAAATCTCTGAAAACCAAATAGACGGCAGTTTTGAGCATTATAAATCCGCGGGAACATTAGCAACAACACTAAGTCTTTGTAGCATAGGATGTAAAACTGCTCATTGCTGGGAAAAGTGAAACTATTCTCTGCATTATCACAAAAGTTACAATTATTATGGATTACCAGAAAGTTCCATCCCAATTCCCCAAGAGTTTCAGGTCAGTGCTTGGTCAGTAAATTGTCAGGGGAAAATGGAATGTACTGTCAATAAACGCCTTATGTTGATAACACAGTATTGCTTTCAAGATATAAACAAGATGTGTTTGTGAAACACAATGTCCCCCTAAATGATGTTTGACCTCGAAAGGATGACCTTGACCCCTATATGATGTTTGACCTTGAAGGATGACCTTGACCTTGACCCTTCACCACTCAAAATGTGCAGCTCCATGAGATACACATGCATTTCAAATATAAAATTGCTAGCTTCTATATTGCAGAAGTGACATTACATGAGCAATTTTGACCCATATATTTGACCTTGAAGGATGACCTTGACCTTGACCTTTTACCACTTAAAATGTGCAGCTCCATGAGATACACATGCATGCCAAATATCAAGTTCCTATCTTCAATATTGCAAAAGTATTCATAAAATAAGCGATTTGGGCCACATATATTTGACCTCTGACCTTGAAGGATGACCTTGACCTTGACCTTTCACCACTCAAAATGTGCAGCTCCATGAGATACACATGCATGCCAAATATCAAGTTTCTATCTTCAATATTGCAAAAGTACTCATAAAATGAGCGAATTTTGGCCACATATATTTGACATCCGACCTTGAAGGATGACCTTGACCTTGACGTTTCACCACTCAAAATGTGCAGCTCCATGAGATACACATGCATGCCAAATATCAAGTTGCTATCTTGAATATCGAAATACTGCAAAGTGTACATTAAATGAGCGATTTTGACCCATATATTTGACCTTTGACCTTGAAGGATGACCTTGACCTTTCACCACTCAAAATGTGCAGCTCCATGAGATACATATGCATGCCAAATATCAAGTTGCTATCTACAATATTGCAAAAGTTATTGCAAATGTTAAAGTTGGCGCAAACCAACCAACCAACCAACCAACCAACCAACAGACCAACAGACCAACAGACAGGGCAAAAACAATATGTCCCCCACTACTATAGTGGGGGACATAAAAAAGAAGAATTTTAAGAAAAGAAATTTAAGAAAACCTATGGTAAATTTCATTTGTCTTGTAATGTGAGACAAAACCACAGAAATAAAATAGTGTCCACGATAAAAGGAAAATCATTATAAACCAGCCACACATGTGTGACGTACGCGGTCAGTCTATCTGAAAATCTTTCCCATAAGCCAGAATAGGCTATCGACATTTGCCAGTTTGCGATAAATAACCTGGTGTGACTTCAATTTTCCATTGGAAAGCATTGTGGTTTGATGTTCCATTTACAAGACGCAATTAGATTTTAAACACCAGCGTCAAGCAAAAATGGGTCTTATGCAATATGCTGTGCAGTCTTGTCAGGATATGCATACTAAGGAGGATACTCGGGAGATACCATGAAACCTTGCGTGCTTTTTTATAGAGGAAAGCGTAGCACATGACCAGACTGTGCAAGTGCTCAGGCTTGAATTGAGCCGCACTGGCCCCTTAGTCCATAACACCAGTTCTAACATGACGCGGAAGTTACAATGTTATTTGAATGTGTGGAAAGAAAACTGTGTCTTTATCAAATATCAACATACCATGTTTCGATGACAAATAAATAAATATAAAAAGTCATGTGAGGACACATATGGCACATATGATATGATCGCAAGTGTTAAAATGTGTATCTACTAACACTATGATGTAGTTTAATATACTTGCACTTTATAACAAACATTTCATTCGGTAGATATCCAACAATTTAGTGAAAAAAAAAGAACACAACATTATTTAAACCTTTGTTTTTAATTTAATTACTTAAAAAATGTACATTTTCTACCATTATTTCAAAGTCAGGATATTCACCAAATATATTTTTTAAGATGTTTCTTGTTTCCTCTTTACTGTTAATGTGTTAAATCTCTCGTATTCTAGACTCCCTTAATACTGTACAGCTGTAGCAGGACATTTCTTTCATTGTTCATTATACAAATTTAACCCCAAAAATATGGAAATGTGTGCACAACAGTTCTCCATTTTAAATACCTCTATCCGATGGGGTTTGTAAATCTTAATCCACTAATTACGGGCAACAGTTTGACATGATATTAAGATTCTTGGATAGGAATTTATAAGCTATAATTAAGTTGAATTTCTATTTCATTTTAAGGAATGGTTAAGAAATAGTATTTTTCTATCATGGTTTGTTGTCGAATAACCCACAGTAAGGAGTATAGATGCGTAGGAATTAAATCACGAGTGCGAAGCACGAGTGATTTGATATCACGCATCTATACAACTTACTGTAGGTTATTCGACAACAAACCATCATAGAAAAATATTTTTTCGATTCTAACACGATTCTGATTAATTTGGTTCAAGCTTTAGAACATAAACTATATTTTTCAATACTCCGCCCTTTTTTAATAGTACAAAGTTCACTATTTAGTGACGTCATTGTATTGTACAAACATATGACGTCGTTTTCATTCATAAATTTTTGCAAATGTCGTCTCTTTCATTGAAAACAACAATTGTAGAAACTTAATGACGTCACGTTTATTGATGCTACTGAAAAGCTGACATGCTATAAATGTTTTCTTAATTACGTTTCCTAACAAATAACATTCTTTGGAGGCGTGGTAATGCCACTTATCACCAAATATACAATTTGTTGTTTCATTACATTTATAAACATGCTGTATTTATTACATTTCTTTTAGAGCGGGTTTTAGCAAGTGCATTTTACTGCAATATTTTCTTTATTTATTCGGAAATATTTTCGAAACATTAAGCTCCGCCCATAAGTTATTGCAGAATAACCCACACTTGATTTCCTTCTTTGTCTATAGAAAACAAGTCGCGTGCCGTGTTAGAATAAGCAACAAACCTCATGATAATAAATTCAATGCCGTTAATTTTGTTTTTTAATTTTTTCAAATGACCTCTGTACATATGAAAGACAGAGTTATAGTTTTCATGAATTGTATACAGATGTAGTTTTTTTATTATTAAAGTCATTTTTTTAAATAAAATTCAAGTGAGCTTACATCATGTGCATACAAAAATAACAATATAACATTTAACAAACTTTGGTTTATAAAAACACACAAGCAAATTCGTTTAATTGATATCCCCCGCCGATATGCTTCTGGACACAAAAGGGTTATATTTGACACTAAAAAAAGCATTTTTTAAAGATACAAAGGGCCATAGCTCTGTTATTATCAGATGGTTTACAATGCCATTTGGCGTGCATCATCCTATTATCCATATATATTTACTCATACCAAGTTTCAATGAAATCCGCCAAAGCACTTCCAAGATATGGCTCCCAACGGACGGAAAGACAGACAACGCCAAAACAATATCCCTCCACCTATGGCGGGGGATAATTAAACCCAGGACAAAAATTATGTCACCATGATTACAAATTTAATATGATAAATGAGCCCAGATATCAGTCACCATCATCAAAGTTATCATCCCCACCTGCATAATATAATTGGGTAACAATTTAGTACCAACATTTATTGGGAAGAAGACATCATCTTTCAATTGAACTGTAATAAAGATTTTCATTCATTTTTCCTGGGCAATGGAAAAAATATAGTCATTGTTGGCCTCAAATTTAAATTCTTTTCATGTTTGGAAAAAATAAAAGAGATCCTACAAACAAACTTGAATATCTGTACAAACTGCATCCCCTAAGAGCAAAAAGGCCCTATCAACATCAGTGAAAAGTAGTCTGATAAGCCATTCTGGCTTTTTGAGCATGAACATATTTTATGTCTTCTTGTGAATAAAAAACAGAACATTAATCTTTCTTTACTCCATTAGATTTCACTGATCCATAATGAAGGACAAGGCAAGTCCATTATGTGAAGCCTAAACAAAATCTCTTAAAACTATTTACTAATCTGTGATGCTACCAACAGTACACAACACTGGGGTTAAACATTAAGCTTTATTCCTTGACAATTTAAGTTCAGTGAATGATAAATTATTAAAGTCTTAAACAGACTCGATTTGTGTTTTATAACCTGGTCATTGAAAATCACTAGGCAAGAAAAAAAAAATCAGCCTACACTATAAGATCTTTTTAAGTCACACAAAAATACAGTTAGAACTATTCAATAAACTTTGTCCATGCAACAATGCTATAATAATTATGGAGATCCATCATTTTTAATGATGAATTCTGCAGCGTTATTCTGTAATCGACACATGCATGCATCATAAAAATTGATTTTACCACAACTGTGGACTAATGTACGATTTTCCCCAACAAATGAATATGTACACATTATCGCTATTGCACCATTAAGACCATGCAAGTCAAGCACAATATTGCACCATTAAGACCATGCAAGTCAAGCACAATATTGCACCATTAAGACCATGCAAGTCAAGCACAATATTGCACCATTAAGACCATGCAAGTCAAGCACAATATTAAAAGCAATCATCCTAACAGATCAGTAAACGTGTTTCATGCAATCTAATTAAACAAACTAGTATTAACACCATATTGTTTTCATGTATAATGCACATTTAATGCATATTTAGTACACTATCTGTATAAAATGGGCACGAAAAGCAAAATAGGGACCCAAACATCATGAAAGGGCCATTTAAGGTTAATAAAAGAGACAAACAACATAAAATCAGCCTTAGCTACCAATAAATACGCTAATAGACACAAACCTGTCAATCACGTAGAAATTATCGCCATCATTGCCCTGGTCTATGACATGCTGCCCCACTGTCACCTGTGAACGACCAAAACCTGGTGTGAATATGGTATGCTGTCATAATGCCCCCCCCCCCCTCCCCGACTCCTCCAAAACAAAAAGCTGCATGTCATAATATGTAGCAAGTTGTAACAGTGTATGTTGAAATGTTGAAACGGGAAAACTAAGCGAACTCAGCTGTTTACTAATGCTATGTTTCCATACTTCTGCCAGTAACTGACAGAAAAATACATTTGTACCTTACTTGAATCAGAGGTGATAACCCTAGGGTCTACCCAGATAAGCCAGTGCACACAAGTTTATCAGGAAGACACTTTCCACATAGAATGGATTTCCATTTAGAAGAGACTTCCTTTAGCTACAAATTCATTAAAAGTGGACAAGTCTTTCCTTATTTAATTAAATGTATCATTGCCACGCTCCAAGCCTTGTTTGTAACTCACTCCAGATAGCAAATTAATTTTGCAGGCTCAGTAAATAATGTGGACATTGGGCTTAACTTCTGTTAAAGACTCAGTAAATAAAGTGGATCTAGGGCTTACCTTTTGTTCGAACATGGCATCCAGGATACATGACATTTGTTCCTGAAAACAAACAAACAGCACATGTTACAAAATAAAATACAGAAAACACCAACAGATTTATTGATATTTAAAAATTGTTCAATCAGAGAACTTTCACCTTTTTGGGATAGGGACCCTGGAGTTGGATAATCTTTTAGGAAAAGCACACAAGTTCATCCATTATTTGATCCTTCAACAATCAAACTGTAGGCAAAGATCTAACATTACAAGTTATATATTTAAATAGAAAATAAGAGAGCAAGTTCTTTCTATAGTTATGTAGAATGTTTTCTGACATCCCTTTAATGCCATAATTATGACTAGTGACCTCGAGTTTGACCCCATGTATTCCAGTTTTTAACTCAGCCATTGGGAAAAATGGTCTGAGCAAGTTTCATGAAGATTGGACAATAAAGTCCCTGCCTCTAAAGTGTAAACAGGGTTTATTATAGCCATAAAAAACTGGCCTGTTCCCTGGCAGCCATGCTTTTCAACAGACCTTAACCATTTTCATACGCATCAGCGGCGTCTCATCTGGGTCTGCACTGTTTGCCTTTTTTCTAGACGCTAGGCATAAATGGGTTAACAACAGAACTGAACCCATTTCTAACTTAGCAGAGATCTCATTGGGACAAATGTTCAGAGCACTAGTGTCATGAACGTTGGGCAATAAATGTGACCTCTAGCGTTTGCAAATTTTTACTATAGCCATATAGGAAAACTGCATAGTGTCCTGCTGGCCATGTTTTTCAATGAAATGGAACCATTTTACTTGTATCATTAGATATCATTAGCACAAATGTTCTAACCAAGAATAATGAAGATTGGGCAATAAATGTGGCCTCTTGAGTGTCCATGAGGAAAGTGTTGCTGCCCCACGACAGACAGACAACAAATGACTGACAAAAGGTGATCACAAAAGCCCACAATTAACCCATTTATGCCTAGCGTCTAGAAAAAAGGCCTTGGGAAACAGTGTAGACCCTGACGAGACGCAGCATGATGTGGCGTCTCATCAGGGTCTGCGCTGTCTGTTTGAAGGAATTTGTGTAAGAAATATTCTAACAAGGGCAGTTTGTAAAACATGCATGCCCCCCATATGGGCTGTCAGCTGTAAAGGAAGCCATTGTGTGAATACGTTTTTTGTCACTGTGACCTTGACCTTTGACCTAGTGACCTGAAAATCAATAGGGGTCATCTGCGAGTCATGATCAATGTATCTATAAAGTTTCATGAACCTAGGCGTAAGCTTTCTTGAGTTATCATCCGGAAACCATTTTAATGTGTCAAGTCACCGTGACCTTGACCTTTGACCTAGTGACATGAAAATCAATATGGGCCATCTGCGAGTCATGATCAATGTACCTATGAAGTTTCATGATCCTAGGCATAAGCCTTTTTGAATTCTCATCAGGAAACCATTTCACTTGTTCAAGTCATCGTGACCTTGACCTTTGACCTGAAAATCAATAGAGGTCATCTGCGAGTCATGATCAATGTACCTATGAAGTTTCATGATCCTATGCGTTATTGAGTTATCATCCGGAAACCATTTTACTGGTTCTAGTTACCGTGACCTTGACCTTTGACCTTGTGACCTGAAAATCAATAGGGGTCATCTGCGAGTCATGATCAATGTACCTATGAAGTTTCATGATCCTAGGCATAAGCGTTCTTGAGTTATCATCAGGAAACCATTTTACTGGGTCGAGTCACCGTAACCTTGACCTTTGACCTAGTGACCTGAAAATCATTAGGGGTCATCTGCAAGTCATGATCAATGTACCTATGAAGTTTCATGATCCTAGGCGTAAGCGTTCTTGAGTTATCATTCGGAAACCATCGGTGGACGGACAGACCATTTGACTGACATGCAAAACAATATACCCCCTCTTCTTCGAAGGGGGGCATAAATATAGCAATAAGTAGACTAGAAATCCCTTACTTTGGAAATAAATTGATCCAATTTAGAAGGATGGGAGAGTCCATTAGGCATATATGGGTTAAAATGTACTCAGATGAGCCCTATGAGCCGTAACATTACCCTCCATTACTGAAAGTCAGAAGCAATAATGATGCAGTAAGAAGCTGCTCATTTCCTACAATTTTACAACATACCATAGTAAGCAAATTTTAACAGGTTATGAACTTTAATTTCTGAGCATCAAGTGAAAGCTGTCTTTTTCATTTATCTGCTATAATAAAAATAAGCACCTTTGGGTTATATTTAATTTAAATTGAAAAAAGTGGATAAAAATCAAATTGGGAATAGTACCAATTTCTGCTTCCAACTTTATTTTTAGAGAACAAACTCTGAAGTTTCCTATCTTACATTTTCTAAGATACTGCTAACCATACAATGAAAATGCCATGTTTGATATTGACTCTTGTTTCCATGTTTTATAACTTGGCCCCAAAAATAAATGCCACCATAAAAATGAATCAGTATCTCCATGGCATAATTTTTCTCTCAATTATGCCACAAGCAGATTCTGTAAGTTAACTATCTCTGATTTCCTCAGGGGAAAATCATTGGGGAAATGAAATGTTTTTTCAGAACATTTCTGAATCCACTCCAGACAAAAAATGAGACAAGGACCAAAGAACAATTCTTGAGATCCTTCAAGTTTACTCCAAAATGAAGTATTTACTAGAGATGTGTTTGTCAGAAACACAATGCCCCCTACTGCACCGCTTTGAAGCCATATATTTGACCTTTATCCTTGAAGGATGACCTTGACCTTTCACCACTCAAAATGTGCAGCTCCATGAGAAACACATGCATGCCAAATATCAAGTTGCTATGTGAAGGGACATAGAAGTTATGAGCATTTTTCGAAACCTAAATGCGAAACCTAAATGCAAAGTGTGACGGAAGGACAGACAGACGGACGGTCTGATCACTATAAGCCCTCCTTCGGGGGCATAAAAAAGGTATGTAGATGTGTTAATGAAACAAGAGATGTGCTTGTCAGAAACACAATGCCCCCTAATGCACTGCTTTTTTTGTTGACCTTTGACGTTGAAGGATGACCTTGACCTTTCACCACTCAAAATGTGCAGCTCCATGAGATCCATATGCATGACAAATATCAAGTTGCTATGTTCAATATTTCAAAAGTTATTGCAAAACTTTACTGTAAGGTTAAAGTTTTGGGACAGAATGACGGAATGACAGACAGATAGGCCAAAAACAATATGCCACCAATCATAAAAAGTTATGAAAATTTACGTTTTTTATGTTTTGAACTTTGACCTTTAAGGTTGACCTTGATCTTTCACCAGTCAAAATGTGCAGCTCCACGAGAAGTAAGAGATTGAATGGAGAAATAAATAATTTTTATTTAAATGTTTGACGTTTTACCTTGGGGGATGACCTTGACCTTTCACCACGGAAATGTGCAGCTCCACGAGATACACATGCATGCCAAACATGAAGTTGCTGTGTTCAATATTAAAAAAGTTATGAAAATTTATGTTTTTTATATTTTGACCTTTGACCTTGAAGGTTGACCTTGACCTTCACCACTCAAAATGTGCAGCTCCACGAGAAGCAAGTAAGAGATTGAATGGAAAAAATGTTGTTTTTTTAAATTTTTGACCTTTGACCTTAAAAGTTGACCTTGACCTTTCACCATTCAAAATGTGCAGCTCCACGAGATACACATGCATGCCAAATATGAAGTTGCTGTGTTCAATATTAAAAAAGTTATGATAAAACTTTAAAGAAGGTTTAAGTTTTAGGAAAGAAAAATACAATGCTATTTGACCTTTGACCTTGAAGGATGACCTTGACCTTGACTTTTCACGACTTAAAATGAGAAGCTCCATGAGATACACATGCATGGTAAACAGGGATCATATTTTCCTGCAACATCAATCGGTCCGGAAATACATGGGGAAAAGTATCCGAAAATGTGTATCCGAAATCATGACAAATTACTTTTAAATATATACCATTGATTTTGCCATTCATGAAGGTGGTATAATACATGTACAAGTAAAATTCCCTTAGGCATTTTTTTAAAAAACCAAACGAGTTTTCTCAACTGGTTTTATCATTTGGTATTTCATTGTTGTTTCGTGTGCTGTTTTATCAGACTTTTTTCATAGTTGTCAATATTATTAACCTGTGTAAGTATATACCGATGTTTTAAATTGTTGTCGACTCCATAATATCTTACAAACATGAACTGAACCAAACAAATGTCTGTGCGTAGGTTGGCTACTGACAACAACAAACCAAATAATTAAGAAATAATTTGTTGTCAAATACCCACGTCCGATAGTTTAGATGCCTAGGGATATAATCACGAAAGCGAAGCATTTGAAACCACGCATCTAATTTTCCGGTCGTGAGTTATTCAACAACAAAGTATAAAGTACACGAATTATTTTATTCTAACACGGTTTTACTAAAGATTTATTCAATGTATATTATTTTTCTTGTGTACTATTTTATGTGAAGTTCCACCCATAAAAATAACATTCGGCTGTTCTGTCGATCAGATCCGCGACTTTCATTCATAATTATATTACCGGATAATTACGCTGGTGGAAAATGTATCGGCATGTTTCGTTTAGTTACAGCGCGTGCATTCAGACGTGTCTTTTCGGATGCGTCTTTAATCCGCTGTTCACAAGTTTTTTATTCTTGGTCTGACGTGCAATAAACCGGCCCTGACCGGTTTAGAGACTGCAGCGAATGGTTTATCACATCTAATCGAGATAAGAATGTCATTAGGGTGTGTTAGCATGTACACTGTGTAATCGATTTCATGACATGGGATTATTAATAGCAAACAGAATCGGACCGACTGTTTGGGATTTTCAATCGGTCTTTCATGACCCCAATCGGTCTAGGACCGACAAAACCGAAAAAAATATGATCCCTGATGGTAAATATCAAGTCGGTATGTTCAATATTGCAAAAGTTATCAAACTTTAACCAAAGTTAAAGTTTTGGACAGAATGACAGACAGACAGACAGTACAAAAACAATATACCCCCGATCTATTGATCTGGGGGCATAAAAATCCACAGAATCTTTTATTTAAAAAACAATGTCATATGTTACACAATGATTAACAGTTTATGCTTTTGATGAAGCAGTCATTCAAGAGAACAGATGAAAGTGTAACCTGCAAAGATCATCCATGTTCAACACTATGGTGCTGAGTGTATCTAAGGTGCAAAAAGATTGTTCATTTCTTTTAGACCTAATGATAAAATATGACATTTCTGCAGTGAAATAACAGCAGTGAAAATAAACAAATTGTTCTTTTCATAGTTGAAAAGAACGCATTTTGGAACTCCATTTTCTATTTTTAGATTATTATAAATAATTTTTTTTTTCTCTATGATCACGAGTGAATTTAAATTGACATTCCACTGAATCTAACAAATTTTCTTTTTATTTAATGCATTTTCACCGTTTATTCACATTGTAAAAGTGTTTAACTGAAGAATTTCGCTGGTATAATGACGTCATTTCGTCACACTAATGACATCATTTGGTGTTTTGAAATGTATTGAGGCACGCCACGAGATAATATGGTAACGCTGTTAATTATTTTCTTGAAAAAGGGGCATAAAAGAAACAACATTTGTTCATGTCAGTGTAAGATCGTTTGTTATTTTACTCGTGATCATTGAAAAATAATATTTTCACTTGTGGCTGGGCCACTCGTAAAAATATTTTTTCTATGATCACTCGTAAAATAACAAACAATCTTACACTGACATGAACAAATATCCTCTATGTCTTCGGCTTGTAACAAGAAATTTGTCAGTTAGTTGTTTTTGTTTGTTTGCTTTTTCTTAAAGATTATTAGATTTTTTTTGCTTTTTCTTAAAGAATGTAGATTCTTGATGCATATTGAAACAGGATGATTTGGTGACTTAAGATTAATCATTCCAAAAACTTGTTAACTTACTAGTGGCATAATAAAAACACTCAATGAATGCATCCTGAATGTATAAGCCCCATTTGAACACCTAAGCTACACAAATATTTTGTCCATTAATTCTGTAATATGGTTTAATAATAATCCAAATATTACGAACATAATGATGGATCAAACATGGATTAGACTGCAAAGCACCTATAACATAACATCATGTTATGGAATGACCAACATTATTATAAGGAAATAAATACTTCATCGTACGTGGGGGGTATGGGTCATTTTGCATTGTGTGTAAAAAGCCCAGTCAAAAAATAAATATGTGCTTTAAAAGATCATTAAATCTGTATAAAGAAATGCTGTGAAGTTTTCTGCAAACTATTTAATTTACAGTTGTGTTAATATTTATACTCAACAGACCTTGTTGTGAATGCAATTATAGCAGATATCCAATATTGTGGACAATGTGACATCCCTCCCTATGGTATTGTGGACAATGTGACATCCCTCCCTATGGTTAGTGGACAATGTGACATCCCTCCCTATGGTTAGTGGACAATGTGACATCCCTCCCTATGGTATTGTGGACAATGTGACATCCCTCCCTATGGTTAGTGGACAATGTGACATCCCTCCCTATGGTTAGTGGACAATGTGACATCTCTCCCTATGGTATTGTGGACAATGTGACATCCCTCCCTATGGTTAGTGGACAATGTGACATCCCTCCCTATGGTTAGTGGACAATGTGACATCTCTCCCTATGGTATTGTGGACAATGTGACATCCCTCCCTATGGTTAGTGGACAATGTGACATCCCTCCCTATGGTATTGTGGACAATGTGACATCCCTCCCTATGGTATTGTGGACAATGTGACATCCCTCCCTATGGTTAGTGGACAATGTGACATCCCTCCCTATGGTTAGTGGACAATGTGACATCCCTCCCTATGGTATTGTGGACAATGTGACATCCCTCCCTATGGTATTGTGGACAATGTGACATCCCTCCCTATGGTTAGTGGACAATGTGACATCCCTCCCTATGGTATTGTGGACAATGTGACATCCCTCCCTATGGTTAGTGGACAATGTGACATCCCTCCCTATGGTATTGTGGACAATGTGACATCCCTACCTATGGTATTGTGGACAATGTGACATCCCTCCCTATGGTATTGTGGACAATGTGACATCCCTCCCTATGGTATTGTGGACAATGTGACATCCCTCCCTATGGTATTGTGGACAATGTGACATCCCTCCCTATGGTATTGTGGACAATGTGACATCCCTCCCTATGGTTAGTGGACAATGTGACATCCCTCCCTATGGTTAGTGGACAATGTGACATCCCTCCCTATGGTATTGTGGACAATGTGACATCCCTCCCTATGGTATTGTGGACAATGTGACATCCCTCCCTATGGTTAGTGGACAATGTGACATCCCTCCCTATGGTATTGTGGACAATGTGACATCCCTCCCTATGGTATTGTGGACAATGTGACATCCCTCCCTATGGTATTGTGGACAATGTGACATCCCTCCCTATGGTTAGTGGACAATGTGACATCCCTCCCTATGGTATTGTGGACAATGTGACATCCCTCCCTATGGTATTGTGGACAATGTGACATCCCTCCCTATGGTTAGTGGACAATGTGACATCCCTCCCTATGGTATTGTGGACAATGTGACATCCCTCCCTATGGTATTGTGGACAATGTGACATCCCTCCCTATGGTTAGTGGACAATGTGACATCCCTCCCTATGGTATTGTGGACAATGTGACATCCCTCCCTATGGTATTGTGGACAATGTGACATCCCTCCCTATGGTTAGTGGACAATGTGACATCCCTCCCTATGGTATTGTGGACAATGTGACATCCCTCCCTATGGTATTGTGGACAATGTGACATCCCTCCCTATGGTATGTGGACAATGTGACATCCCTCCCTATGGTATTGTGGACAATGTGACATCCCTCCCTATGGTATTGTGGACAATGTGACATCCCTCCCTATGGTTAGTGGACAATGTGACATCCCTCCCTATGGTATTGTGGACAATGTGACATCCCTCCCTATGGTATTGTGGACAATGTGACATCCCTCCCTATGGATTAGTGGACAATGTGACATCCCTCCCTATGGTTAGTGGACAATGTGACATCCCTCCCTATGGTATGTGGACAATGTGACATCCCTCCCTATGGTTAGTGGACAATGTGACATCCCTCCCTATGGTTAGTGGACAATGTGACATCCCTCCCTATGGTTAGTGGACAATGTGACATCCCTCCCTATGGTTAGTGGACAATGTGACATCCCTCCCTATGGTATTGTGGACAATGTGACATCCCTCCCTATGGTATTGTGGACATGTGACATCCCTCCCTATGGTATTGTGGACAATGTGACATCCCTCCCTATGGTATTGTGGACTATGTGACATCCCTCCCTATGGTTAGTGGACAATGTGACATCCCTCCCTATGGTTAGTGGACAATGTGACATCCCTCCATATGGTTAGTGGACAATGTGACATCCCTCCCTATGGTATTGTGGACAATGTGACATCCCTCCCTATGGTATTGTGGACAATGTGACATCCCTCCCTATGGTATTGTGGACTAATGTGACATCCCTCCCTATGGTATTGTGGACAATGTGACATCCCTCCCTATGGTATTGTGGACTATGTGACATCCCTCCCTATGGTTAGTGGACAATGTGACATCCCTCCCTATGGTTAGTGGACAATGTGACATCCCTCCCTATGGTATAGTGGACAATGTGACATCCCTCCCTATGGTAAAGTGGACAATGTGACATCCCTCCCTATGGTATTGTGGACAATGTGACATCCCTCCCTATGGTATTGTGGACAATGTGACATCCCTCCCTATGGTATTGTGGACAATGTGACATCCCTCCCTATGGTATTGTGGACAATGTGACATCCCTCCCTATGGTATTGTGGACAATGTGACATCCCTCCCTATGGTTAGTGGACAATGTGACATCCCTCCCTATGGTATTGTGGACAATGTGACATCCCTCCCTATGGTATTGTGGACAATGTGACATCCCTCCCTATGGTATTGTGGACAATGTGACATCCCTCCCTATGGTATTGTGGACAATGTGACATCCCTCCCTATGGTATTGTGGACAATGTGACATCCCTCCCTATGGTATTGTGGACAATGTGACATCCCTCCCTATGGTATTGTGGACAATGTGACATCCCTCCATATGGTTAGTGGACAATGTGACATCCCTCCCTATGGTATTGTGGACAATGTGACATCCCTCCCTATGGTATTGTGGACAATGTGACATCCCTCCCTATGGTATTGTGGACAATGTGACATCCCTCCCTATGGTTAGTGGACAATGTGACATCCCTCCCTATGGTTAGTGGACAATGTGACATCCCTCCCTATGGTTAGTGGACAATGTGACATCCCTCCCTATGGTTAGTGGACAATGTGACATCCCTCCCTATGGTATTGTGGACAATGTGACATCCCTCCCTATGGTATTGTGGACAATGTGACATCCCTCCCTATGGTTAGTGGACAATGTGACATCCCTCCCTATGGTTAGTGGACAATGTGACATCCCTCCATATGGTTAGTGGACAATGTGACATCCCTCCCTATGGTATTGTGGACAATGTGACATCCCTCCCTATGGTATTGTGGACAATGTGACATCCCTCCCTATGGTATTGTGGACAATGTGACATCCCTCCCTATGGTATTGTGGACTATGTGACATCCCTCCCTATGGTTAGTGGACAATGTGACATCCCTCCCTATGGTTAGTGGACAATGTGACATCCCTCCCTATGGTTAGTGGACAATGTGACATCCCTCCCTATGGTATTGTGGACAATGTGACATCCCTCCCTATGGTATTGTGGACAATGTGACATCCCTCCCTATGGTATTGTGGACAATGTGACATCCCTCCCTATGGTTAGTGGACAATGTGACATCCCTCCCTATGGTTAGTGGACAATGTGACATCCCTCCCTATGGTTAGTGGACAATGTGACATCCCTCCCTATGGTATTGTGGACAATGTGACATCCCTCCCTATGGTATTGTGGACAATGTGACATCCCTCCCTATGGTATTGTGGACAATGTGACATCCCTCCCTATGGTATTGTGGACTATGTGACATCCCTCCCTATGGTTAGTGGACAATGTGACATCCCTCCCTATGGTTAGTGGACAATGTGACATCCCTCCCTATGGTTAGTGGACAATGTGACATCCCTCCCTATGGTATTGTGGACAATGTGACATCCCTCCCTATGGTATTGTGGACAATGTGACATCCCTCCCTATGGTATTGTGGACAAAGTGACATCCCTCCCTATGGTATTGTGGACAAAGTGACATCCCTCCCTATGGTATTGTGGACAATGTGACATCCCTCCCTATGGTTAGTGGACAATGTGACATCCCTCCCTATGGTATTGTGGACAATGTGACATCCCTCCCTATGGTATTGTGGACAATGTGACATCCCTCCCTATGGTATTGTGGACAATGTGACATCCCTCCCTATGGTATTGTGGACAAGGTGACATCCCTCCCTATGGTATTGTGGACAATGTGACATCCCTCCCTATGGTATTGTGGACAAAGTGACATCCCTCCCTATGGTATTGTGGACAATGTGATATCCCTCCCTATGGTATTGTGGACAATGTGACATCCCTCCCTATGGTATTGTGGACAATGTGACATCCCTCCCTATGGTATTGTGGACAAAGTGACATCCCTCCCTATGGTATTGTGGACAATGTGACATCCCTCCCTATGGTATTGTGGACAATGTGACATCCCTCCCTATGGTATTGTGGACAATGTGACATCCCTCCCTATGGTTAGTGGACAATGTGACATCCCTCCCTATGGTATTGTGGACAAAGTGACATCCCTCCCTATGGTATTGTGGACAATGTGACATCCCTCCCTATGGTATTGTGGACAATGTGACATCCCTCCCTATGGTATTGTGGACAATGTGACATCCCTCCCTATGGTATTGTGGACAAAGTGACATCCCTCCCTATGGTATTGTGGACAATGTGACATCCCTCCCTATGGTATTGTGGACAATGTGACATCCCTCACTATGGTATTGTGGACAATGTGACATCCCTCCCTATGGTTAGTGGACAATGTGACATCCCTCCCTATGGTATTGTGGACAAAGTGACATCCCTCCCTATGGTATTGTGGACAATGTGACATCCCTCCCTATGGTATTGTGGACAATGTGACATCCCTCCCTATGGTATTGTGGACAATGTGACATCCCTCCCTATGGTATTGTGGACAATGTGACATCCCTCCCTATGGTATTGTGGACAATGTGACATCCCTCCCTATGGTATTGTGGACAATGTGACATCCCTCCCTATGGTATTGTGGACAAAGTGACATCCCTCCCTATGGTATTGTGGACAAAGTGACATCCCTCCCTATGGTATTGTGGACAATGTGACATCCCTCCCTATGGTATTGTGGACAATGTGACATCCCTCCCTATGGTATTGTGGACAATGTGACATCCCTCCCTATGGTATTGTGGACAATGTGACATCCCTCCCTATGGTTAGGCTAATCACAGGCAACCTACAACAAACCTGACTGGCTGAGAATCTCTGTGTGGACAGCCCTCATTCCCGCCCCCCACCACAACAACCAGACAGGTCAAGGGAATGATGATGATGATTCCTGCTGATGGATGATGATTGATGATGATGTTGTTGTTGATAATGATGATGATGATGATAATGATGGATGATGATGTTGATGATGATGGATGATGACGCATATCAACTTTATGATTACTGATTACCATAGGTTATCATGTTGCCAAATGATTTATAAGTACTTTAGTTGGTATATAAGCTGTTGATAAGAAGGGATTTCTGCAAAGATTGCAATTGGTTTTTCAATATTTGTTGAATATGGTCTTAATTATTCATAAAATTCAGATGTAAAATAAAATATTTGTAAAGGCCATTATGCATATTTCATTTGGTAATTGATATTATGTTCTATAAACTTTATCCTATGCGAATTACTTTAAATCAAGTTAATTATCAACAAGCGATGTGTTTGTGAAACACTATGTCCCCATATATTTGACCTTTGACCTTGAAGGATGACCTTGACCTTTCACCACTCAAAATGTGCAGCTCAATTACAAACACATGCATGCCAATATCAAGTAACTATGTTCAATATTGCAAAAGTGTACAATAAATGAGCGATTTTGACCCATATGTTTGACCTTTGACCTTAAATGATGACCTTTACCTTTCACCACTCAAAATGTGCAGCTCCATGAGATACACATGCATGCCAAATATGAAGTCGTTATCTTCAATATTGCAAAAGTTATGGCAAAATGTTAAAGTTGGAGCTAACAAACAAACAAACAAACCAACAAACAAACAAACCAACCAAAAAACAGGGCAAAAACAATATGTCCCCCACTATAGTGGTGGGGGGCATAAAAATCCTCTTTTTGTTCAATGCAAGACTTGGAACTTTGAACATTTTTTATTATATTTTTTTCCCACACATCAATGTACAAACGATAACAATAATGCATGCTTAAATAGGTACATTAAATCTTCATTATGCTCCATAAACCTGTCAAAGTGATTTTAAACTAATGTTTTAACATGAGACTACCTTATACGATTATTTTAAAAGATTTGGATTAATCAATAATCAATAAAAAAAGAAACGGCTAAGCACGTATTGATGATTATCACCTGGAAAAGAATACTCAACTCTCAGGTACATTACCCACATGTCATCAATGGTGCAACTATAACAATTGCAAGCCAATAAAGAATTTTAAGTTCAGAAGTTCTCAACAGACAAAGAGACAACAGCATTTACTTTTCAAACAATTAAGAATTGCCACAACCAAGAAAGACTCTCTTACCCCCTCTTCACCCACCCCACCCTCCCCTACAGTTTATATTACATTTTGGCATTAAATTTTGTATTTGTTTCATGTCTTAATATATATATTACCTGAAAACATTATTATTAAGTGATTTGTGAAATAATATACTTAATTTTATATTTATTGATAGCTTACCATATAACCTTAAGTAAACACTAATGTTGATACCATTATGATCATCACCAGACAAAGGCTACTGTCCACATGGTTACTTGTATAACAAGACAAAGGCTACTGTCCACAAGGTTACTTGTATAACAAGACAAAGGCTACTGTCCACATGGTTACTTGTATAACAAGACAAAGGCTACTGTCCACAAGGTTACTTGTATAACAAGACTATGCTAGGCTACTGTCCACATGGTTACTTGTATAACACAGGGTTCGACATTAACTTTTTTACAGCAAGACCGTCTAACCAGCTCCTCTTAAAATGTACTAGCCCGAACCTGATGTCTATAATAGACCACAAATGATATAGCAAATGAACACAATTGTGTCATGTAACTGTTTAATCAGGATTTATCAGTAAATAATCAGTGAACACCAGATTATTTTTTTTGATGCATAGAGTAAAACAATAAAATAAAGCTTTTTTTGCTTTTCTCCGTCAAATTCAATCCACGGGAACTGACTCAATTTTCCATCTAGGATAAAATTGACGTTTTCGTGTTTCTTTATATTTACGTTTTCTGTCAGTTTAAGCGTCGGATTCTTTTTTATTAACTGATTTGTCGGACGAAAATCCGAACTTGAACAAAGCCATTCTTTAAATTACATTCTCTTGTCTGCTACGCAAAAATGTTTACATTGACGATACCGATTTTCGATAGAAGTCGTAAAATCATGCTCTACAGTTTTACGACACTGCAGAAAATCATTAATATTCATGACAACTTGACCAATGGAAACAAGCAATTTCTGCAGGAAGCTCTCCTTTGCGTCTAAAAATAGCAATGAATCATGTGAATGCTCCGCGTTTATTTAAATACACCAGTTTTGTTTTCATGTAAATAACAGATACGAGAGTAGTTTTAAACATTAAAAATAAAGGTTTTCACAGCAGTTAGTTATAGTAATATGAATCAGTAAAGATTTTTTTATGTACGACCAGTCGGACAAGCTAGCCCGCAGTTTTACTAGCCCGACCACCGATCTTACTAGACAATGTCTGTCGGAGGTGCCTTAGTGTCGAACCCTGTAACAAGACTATGATCATCACCAGACAAAGGCTACTGTCCACATGGTTACTTGTGTAACAAGACTATTGCCAAGCAATACTGTCCACATGGTTACTTGTATAACAAGACTATTGCCAAGCAATACAAGTCCCTTACCGGTGAAACTCCAGCATTTTCAGATTTTTGTTATAATATATATATTTGTTGCCATAGCAACCAGAATTCTTGATGTAGGAACAAAATGAAATGACATGCATAATCTCCATATTGCCATCTGTCCATATTTCAAGTTTCATGAAAAAATATGAAGAACTTTTAAAGTTATCGCAGGATTGAGAAAAGTGTGACAGACTGACAGACTCTCTGACACAGAGCGCAAACCATAAGGCCGGGTTTCCATGTCTCCGCGTCCACGTTAGCGAAAAAACAAACTGGTTGAAATCTGTTGGAGCTATTCCATGTATCTGCGTTCCGCGTCAGCAGACTCAGTATACGGACGGCAGTCAACATGAAAGGTCGACTTTCAAGCATAGATATTCGTGAAAAAATAATAAATTTAGTAAGGGATCACTCTGAAATAAATACAACCAACGTATGAAAGAATACAAAGACAACGACATCGCATCAAACATCTGGAAAAGCATAGCCAACATTTCAAACAACATATAACGCTACAAGAAGTCACTATTTATGTTCTTTTTTTGTCTATGCGAGTTCACATACAAGTTTTGAAGTCTGTAATACGAATAAATCAGTAATGTTTATCAATATGATTATGCCAATTGTCATTAATTCAGTTTGGAATGAGCTTTTTACACGGAAAGGCTAACATAATAAGCGGATGCATGGAATAGATCAGAGGTTTTTTTCCTTCTTTGTGACCCGCCAAAAAACGGCCCTTTCCCCTCGGATTCTTTTTTCCCCTCAGCAGGTAAATTTTCCCCTAGATTTCATATTCTTCCCCCCCCCCCCCAATTTTTTTTTTTTACCTTTAAATATATAAGTGAACCTGATCCAGTGTAGAAAATAGACAAATATTGCATAATTAAATTATCTGTTGCCTTGAATTTGTTTAAAAAACAGTAAAATATGTTAAATTGATTACTTAAGACTTTCCTTATTTCCCCCATAATCCGGCGTTTCGCGCTATTTTTTCCCCAAAATCTGGCATTTCATGTGATCTTTTTTCCCTAAAAAAAGGTCAGGCCCTTTCCCCAAAATCAGATAAAAACCCCTGTAGATACTCCGTGTCCGTATATGGAACGTGGACGCGGAGCGCGGACACGGATGCATGGAAAACCGGCCTAAGTCCCCTCCTGTTTCACCGGAGGGCCCAGACTAATAAAGGAAGTACTCTCTAAGAGGTAATTAATCGAAACAGAACTGGTCAATTAACACAGCTGTGTTGGAAATCACAACTTTTATCATGACCATATCCCAGGTGATGATCAATTTCACAACTTTAGGCTCCACATTATCATAGCTGGTGGTGGATGGTCACAACTGTTATGATTTTATTAGCATGGTTGAACCACACTGACAGAATTGGTCATTCTCTAACACAAAATTGTGGCATAACATGTTGTTTTCATAGTTTTCTCAAAACTTACTAATTTGAACTCGTCCTTTTTTAATAAACAATGTATATTGATCATGTTTTGTTTTATTTAAAAGGACAGTACTTCATTCTGTTGTATTATTCAATAAGGTCAACTTTAAACCTGTTGTACTTTTTTTACTTAAATGGTTAAACACGTTATAAAAACACTCAGACATTTTATCAGCTTGGACAGTCAGGTTGTCCAAACAAAATTCACTTGTCAGCACAATATGATGAGTTGCCTGAGGTGATTTTAATGATAAACTGATAACAACTATCAATTGACAAAATTTATGACTGACCAAGCATGAACAACATTTTTACACTAGTACTTCCAGAAAAAAGCGGTCATTCTTATTTATGATATTGTCAAAACTAATGACATGAAAAATGTGCTCGCTCAGTCAAATGCATGTAAACAGTTATTTAACAAGATTTATACTGCTGTAGGATAGTTTTGCTTGTTTGTTCAATTCATACCAGTAGCAAATGGTCAGTTATGCAGTAAAACATATGATATGTTTATGTTTAATACTTAAATATCTTCTGCACTCAGCATTGTATAATATATTGTCTGTTTCGTTCTGACATAATTTTGTATCTCCTAGTCGTTATTTAATTATTATATAAATAGCAACAAATTACGATTTCATTTCAATTGCAAATTGCCAATGACAGTGAATTTGACTATTTTTCAGCTTTGATACCATTATGTTAATTTCAGTGATCTGAACAGGGAGATGGTTTTTGATTGATGGAATGTGGGACAGGGACAGAGCGCTGTACTCACAGGGTCCATTGATCTGAACAGGAAGATGGGTTTTAATTGATGGAATGTGGGACAGGGATAGAGCACTGTTCTTACAGGGTCCAGTGATCTGAACAGGAAGATGGGTTTTGATTGATGGAATGAGAGACAGGGATAGAGTGCTGTACTCACAGGGTCCAGTTATCTGAACGGGAAGATGGGTTTTGATTGATGGAATGAGGGACAGAGATAGAGCACTGTACTCACAGGGTCCAGTGATCTGAAGAGGAAGATGGGTTTTGATTGATGGAATGAGGGACAGGGATAGAGTGCTGTACTCACAGGGTCCATTGATCTGAACAGGACGATGGGTTTTGATTGATGGAATGAGACAGGGATAGAGTGCTGTACTCACAGGGTCCAGTGATCTGAACAGGAAGATGAGTTTTGATTGATGGAATGAGAGACAGGGATAAGGGGCTGTACTCACAGGGTCCAGTGATCTGAACAGGAAGATGGGTTTTGATTGATGGAATAAGGGACAGGGATAGAGGGCTGTACTCACAGGGTCCAGTGATCTGAACAGGAAGATGGGTTTCACGGCCTCACTCAGCCGCTGCCTCTGTTCATCAGACTTTGGGTGCACAATCTGCAACAAGCAGCACATAATTCAATAATCAACAGCAAGTTAAACAAGAGCTTGTCAAAGTAGTGCCAAATCCCAGCCGAAATGTGTTTGCTTGTATGACAACATTTGTTTTAGAGAGTAGAATAATATTTGTAAAAACAAATAAAGGGAGATATTTCATTATGCTCCGGACAAAAATTTACTTTGAAATTAAATAAAGGGATATAATTCAAACACTAAGGTAGATAGAGTTATGGTTCTTAGTCACTGCACTTCTCCTACTTGCCATCTGTTTAAGTTTCAAGTTTCAAGTAAATCCCTTCAGTAGATTTAGATTTATGCTCCAGACAAAAATTAACTTTAAAATTATATAAAAGGGGAGATAATTCAAAAACTAAGGTAGATAGAGATATGGTTCTTGGTCACTGCACTTCTCCTAAATGCCATATGTTTATATTTCAAGTTTCAACTAAATCCCTTTAGTAGATTTAGATTTATGCTCCAGACAAAATTTACTTTAGTTATATAAAAGGGGAGATAATTCAAAAACTAAGGTAGATAGAGTTATGGTTCTTAGTCACTGCACTTTTCCTACTTGCCATCTGTTTATATTTCAAGTTTGAAGTAAATCCCTTCAGTAGATTTAGAGTTATGCTCCGGACGAAAATTTACTTAAAAAATATGGGCTGTCCGTTGTACTGGCAGCCATTGAGTGAATACGACTTTTGTCACTGTGACCTTGACCTTTGACCTAGTGACCTGAAAATCAATAGGGGTCATCTGCAAGTCACGATCAATGTACCTATGAAGTGTCATGATCCTAGGCAAAAGCGTTCTTGAGTTATCATCCGAAAATCATTTTACTATTTCTGGTCACCGTGACCTTGACCTTTGACCTTGTGACCTCAAAATCAATAGGGGTCACCTGCGAGTCATGATCAATCTACCTATGAAGTTTCATGATCCTAGGCATATGCGTTCTTGAGTTATCATCCGAAAATCATTTTACTATTTCGGGTCACCGTAACCTTGACCTTTGACCTAGTGACCTGAAAATCAATAGGGGTCATCTGCTATTCATGATCAATCTACCTAAAAAGTTTCATGATCCTAGGCGTATGCGTTCTTGAGTTATCATCCGGAAACCATTTTACTATTTCGGGTCACTGTGACATTGACCTTTGACCTAGTGACCTCAAAATCAATAGGGGTCATCTGCAAGTCATGATCAATGTACCTATGAAGTTTCATGATCCTAGGCCCAAGCGTTCTTGAGTTATCGTATGACAACCACCTGGTGGACTGACCGACCGACCGACATGAGCAAAGCAATATACCCCCTCTTCTTCGAAGGGGGGCTTAATTATATAAAAGGGGAAGTAATAAAAAAACTAAGGTAGATAGAGTTGTGGTTCTTGGTCACTGCACTTCTACTAGTTGCCATCTGTTTATATTTCAAGTTTCAAGTAAATCCTTTTAGTATATTGAGAGTAATGCTCCGGACAAAAATTTACTTTAAAGTTATATAAATGGGGAGATAATTCAAAAACTAAGGTAGATAGCGTTATGGTTCTTCGTCACTGCACTTCTACTAGTTGCCATCTGTTTATATTCTAAGTTTAAAGTAAATCCATTGAATAGATTTGGAGTTATGCTCCGGACAAAGTTTCAGCCGGAGAGACAGACGGACGGACAGATGGACAGGACCAATTACTATATCCCCTCCAAAAAAATTTTCAGCGGGGATAACAATATGTATTTGAATACATAAATAATTGAAAGAACCCAAATGGTTTATTCCAAATTTCAAGGATACCGTCCCTGTTTCCAAAAGGGATAAAACATTACTGGACTGACTGACCACACAAACATTGCTGGACTGACTGACTACACAAACATTGCTGGACTGACCAACCATACAAACATTGCTTGACTAACTGACCACACAAACATTGCTGGACTGACAGACCACACAAACATTGCTGGACTGACTGACCACACAAACATTGCTGGACTGACTGACTACACGAACATTGCTGGACTAACTGACTACACAAACATTGCTGGACTAACTGACCACACAAACATTGCTGGACTAACTGACCACACAAACAGTGCTGGACTGACTGACAACACAAACATTGCTGGACTAACTGACCACACAAACATTGCTGGACTGACCAACCATACAAACATTGCTGGACTGACTGACTACACAAACATTCATGGACTGACTGACCACACAAACTTGCTGGACTAACTGACGACACAAACATTGCTGGACTAACTGACCACACAAACATTGCTGGACTGACTGACCACACAACATTGCTTGACTGACTGACCACACAAACATTGCTGGACTGACTGACCACAAAAACATCGCTGGACCAACTGACCACACCAACAACGCTGGACTGACTGACCACACAAACATTGCTGGACTGACCGACCACACAAACATTGCTGGACCGACTGACCACACAAACATTGCTGGACTGACTGACCACACAAACATTGCTGGACTGACTGACCTTGTCGTCTGGTTCATCATCGTCGGCCTCTGGATCATATCTTTCTGCGGAAACTGAAACATGAAGATAACAATTCAAGTCAATACAAATCTAAGTTCACAAAAGGTTAAGGGAGCTGCTAAAACGGACAAGGATTAACCCATTTATGCCTAGTGGACTCTCCCATCCTTCTAAATTAAATCAATTTATTTCCAAAATCAGGGATGTCTAGCATATCTATTTCTATATTTGGAATATTTATTACAGAAATTCCTTTAAGCAAACAGCGCAGACCCTGATGAGATGCTTCATCATGTGGCGTCTCATCAGGGTCTACGCTGTTTGCCAAGGCCTTTTTTCTATAGACACTAGGCATCAATGGGTTTAGAAGCTGGAACCAGTCTGATGACATTTTCTACTTATTTGCTAAAGTCAAAGAATTGTATTGTTTAGGGTTCCCGCTGTCGATCGCCATTGGCGCCAATTGCGACAAAATAAAAAATCTGGCGACAAAATTTCGAAAATGGAGATTTTTAAAAAATCGGCATTTTTCTGCATTCATATTTTCTTAAAATGACAAAAGACGCTGTGTTTACCAGCCGCTTTACGGCAGTCGTAATACTATAGATATCCATGATGTAAGCGATACAGCTGTAATCAATGGAGCGTGGTGCTGACTGCAGACTACCGCAAAGTGGCATGTTATGGTGATAATTGCGATTATCTGGGGTGTTGTTGCAAGTTATCTTAATTGGTCGGCAGTTTTATTGCTTCATAGATAAGACAACATTGAAATAAACCGACCGACTTTGCGCTTAAATGTGAAGTGTTTGTCACAGTGTTCGAAGCCGATTCTAAGACCGTTACTTTGACAACAATATGACTAGGGCAGTCACGATACGCCGTGAGCGTACCGCGGTATATCGTGGTACGGCAACACTGTATCGCGGTACGTACCGCGATATTTTACAGAATATGTATCTGTAAAGAAAACAGCAGAATAACAAGTTTTACAAACTTTATTAAACTCAATAATCAGAAAACATTGGTATCATATTATGACAAAAAACTGTAAAAGAAACTGTAATAAACTTGATAGAAGTAGTCATTGTTATTGTTATTGTTATTCGCGTCTTTTTCTAAAATGTCCGCCATGTTGTTTACATTAGCTGTGACTACGAACTGTGTAAATTGAACGCTTCAAGGGCATGTTTAAAATGCGGAGTCAGCAGGCCCAGTATTGAAAATCCGTAGTGTTCTGACTCTTCCTCGACTTATTCAAAATCTTAAGATAACATGATTTGGAAGTGCCATGCTTTGAACGATCGATATACTAAAGAAAGAAAATAAGAAATAGAATAAACATCTTTTGGATAATTATGAACTTATTTGCAAAGGAAATCTGTCCCAAATTCCAAAAAAGGTACGGACCCATACATCGCCGTATTTTAATCGTGAAAGTTAAACATCCACCAGTGGAAGCGCTTGCTTGACCTGAATATTAACGGATTATTTATTTAGCCCTTTTAAATCGCTTCTACAGTTTTCAAAACGATATCTATATCAAAATAATTATGTAATGTATTTATATCTGTGCTAATATAATAATATTAAAAAACCGGTGCGGCAACGCCGTACCGCGGTGCGATTTTTTTCACGACATGCACTGCGATATACCGGTATACCGGTGAATCGTGACAGCCCTAAATATGACACTAAAAAAGGTAAATATTGATTATGTTTAGAAAAATCAATTTAATTATAGAAAATAATTAAACAATTTAGATATAATTGATTCTATTTACATGTAAACGGTGACATTTCTATTTTACTCGTCAACATGGCAAGTTCAGAGTGTATAACGACTTTAAGAAAGTGAACATTAGATTCTGATAATTATAAGACTCATTCAAAAATGCAAATGTTTCCCTGCTAACTTTCATCAGCTAGCAAACAACACACAAACAAAGACAGTTGTTAAACAGAATTTCATTTCCTTCAATATGATTTCCAACACACAATATATGCTGTATGAACTCTTTATATCCTCAAGGCTAATCAATTAATTCACTACCGGAAGTACTGTTTTAAAAAAGGTAAACATAATTAAGCACATGAAAATCAATTTGAGACACAATTTAATATACCTGTACACAAATGCTTATTTTATTTGACTGTTGTGTTATGAGCTTTATGTAGTAGGTCATGTGCTAGCACACATTTATATTATTTATATACTACACATTAATTGATTATTATTAGTCTTACTACATTAATATTATTTTTCCCTTTTTGTATTTTCAGATTACCAGAAAGCTGCATGCTGAAGCAACCAAGCTGTGGCAACATATTAAGGCTGCTAAGAAGGTGTCAATCAACAAGACTTACAACTGATTGAATGTGCCTTTATTTCATGAACAATGTTAAATGTGTTGTTATTATTAATAATACTGTTATTAAATCAATTCCTTTAACATACTGTTCAATGCTCAGTTTTTGTTTGTATTTACAATGACATGATCTTCATTGCCCAAATGTAGCCCCAGTGTGGCGACAACTTTTTAAATTTGGCGAAAGTAAGTGGCAACAACTTTTTAAAGCCCAGAGGGAACCCTGATTGTTGTAGTATGACTCTTTCTATGTTTGTTGCTTAAATTTATGTTTCGGTTTTGAGCTTAAAATTCAGTTGTAACATAAATCTATTGCTAAATCTCTGATAAGATAATCTACAGGATCTGTGTTGATTGTCCTTATATCATTCACAAAACTATAATCTTTCATTTGGCTTTATTTTCTTTATAAAAAATTGCTGAAAGTAATGTATCTTGACCACAGGGATATAACCTTTGCCTTGTGAACAATCTGAATGAGGAAACATTTTAGATCACACAATTCTTGATAACAGCTAAATTATAATTTATTCATTGTTTATTTTTGTACAACAACCCAATTTGATATAAAAGATTAAATACAAAGAAAGACAGAATTTCTGACCAATATACTAACAGCAGTACTATTCACTGACTGCACACATCATTACTCACAAAAGTTCAAATTAATGTTGATAGTAAATATTCTGGATCAGTGATTATTGTTTATTGTCTTCTGTACATATTATTTACTTAATTTTTTTAAATCACCAAAAGACTGTAAATTTTCTCAATTAACCCAGAAACAAGGCTTGTGCCCAAGGATTATATAATAAGTAAATCAATTGGACCATGAAATAATGTGATTGTAACTATTAACCACTGAAATTTAAATCCAACACATTTGAAAGACACCAAACTTCAACCTCCGCGCAAATCTGATTAAATGTTGGGAAGTACTACGAGGACCTCCAGTCAGGTAACAAAAGTTGGTGAAGCCAATTTAGTTTAATAAACGTGAAAAACATATCAGAAAACTAGTGACTTCAAAATCAATAGGGGTCATCTGCCAGTCATGAGCAATGTACCTATGAAGTTTCATGATCCTAGGCCTTAGCGTTCTTGAGTTATCATCCGGAAACCATCTGGTGGACGGACGGACCGACCTACGGACATGTGCAAAACAATATACCCCCTCTTCTTTGAAGAGGAGCATAATAAAGTTTATTCTGTTTATGTTTTGATTATAATGGTATAATAGTCTCTATTAATTATTATAAAAATAGGAAACATTTTAGTGCACATTCTAACTAACAAAAACTAGGATATCTGTAAACAAACAATATCCCTGATCACCACTATCAAATGACATGAGGTATAATCTAGTGAAGTCCTGTTAATTCCACAAGTGACAGGACCTTCTTTCCAGTATTAATTTGCTGTCTTTCACATGGGTTGTTCAAATCCATAAATTGACATGAAGTGGCTGGATAATTGAAGGTCTTATCAAAAGTCTTTATTACTCAATTTGAGTATACCAAGAGACGTTTGTAAATCCTGATTCCCCCCAAACTTGCATCCAAGAGGTCAATATGTGAACAATCGACATGCAGATTTTGTCAACATTGCATGCCCATGTGACCTTAACCTTTGAACATTTCATCTTTTAGTCAATAGGGGTCTTACTTCCTCTCAGACAAACCAGCATACTAACCTGGGCTTTTTTTCTTGATTTGGGGAAAAAATATCGACAAAACTGACCCCGAAGAATTTTCACAAAGTAAGCTTGAAATTTAGTGAAAATTGAATCATGTTAAAGAAACTTGCTTAGGGGAAGGGGCCTTTCTCTTGGAGGAAGGGGCCTATACAAGGCTCTTGCTTAAGAGGAAAAAAAGCTCTGCTAATACAAATTTTCTAAAAATGAAGTTGCAAACGTTTTTATGTTAAACATCTCAGTGACCTTGAACTCGGACTGGTTTACCTTATATTCAAAACCATTCTTCCATTCTTCACTAGAAACCAGCATACTAACTGACCTGATTGTTGGTCAAATCATTATTTAGATATCCGATGGAAACAAAATATTCAATGCAGAACACATGTGAGAAGCCTCTTTGACCTCAACCTTTGTCCTGCTAATCTCATAGTTAACCCTTTACCACTTAGACGCATTTGTAGTTCTTGAGAAAGTTACATTTAATGAAATACCTTTCTTACTAAATTCAAGTTTTAAAGGCTTCATTTTCAACTCTTAGTTACTGATGAGCAGAAAACAGGATAAAACCTGAACAGAATGCGAGTTACTCGCAGGCTGTTCTGGTTTTATGCTGGTTGCAAAAGCAATTTTCACTTTGCTTCTGATGGGGCAAAGGGTAAATAGATGCCTTTTTTTCTCCACAGTTACTCAGCACATTGAGAAATTATCAGAGGAAAAGAGCAGTCTCTAAATATAATGCCCAAACCAATGTCATTTTTACAATCCCATTTGACCTTCACATTTGACTGGATTTACCTAACAAGAGCACCGCCTTGCGGGTGCAGACCGCTCATCTATTTTCTTTTTAAAGGTGAAGGGACTCTCATTTTCAATCACAAAGGAGGGAGGAGTGGAGTGAAGAGGGGTGTATAGTGTGGGGTTGTGGACATTTATTACATTATCTTCCAAAAAAAGCGAAAAAAAAAAAAAAAAAAAAAAAAAATCGGGGGGGGGGGGGGGGTATAGTGTGAGGGTGTGGTGATAATTTGTGAGATGATCTTAAAAAAAAAAAAAAAAAAAAAAAAAAAAATCAAAAAAAAAATTTGGGGGGGGGGGGTGGGGGGGGTGGGGTGGGGGTATAGTGTGAGGGTGTGGTGGTCATTTGTGAGATGATCTTATAAAAAAAAAAAAAAAAAAAAAAATTAGGGGGGGGGGGGAGGGGGGGAGGGGGGGGAGGGCACGGGGGATGGTTTGGGTGAAGTCTATTGTGGTATGTCAGGTAAGAGTAGTTTCATCAAAGTATCAATCAAATCTAATCATAAATAAAGAAGTTATGGCAATTTTAGCAAATTTAATAATTTGACCTTGAGAGTCAAGGTCATTCAAAGGTCAAAGTAAAATTCAAGTTGCCAGGTACAGTAACCTCATGATAGCATGTAAGTATTTGAAGTTTGAAAGCAATAGCCTTGATACTTCGAGTGGATCGAAACACAAAATTTAACCATATATTAAAAGTTACTAAGTCAAAAAAGGGCCATAATTCCGTAACAATGACAACCAGAGTTATGCAACTTGTCCTTTTACTGTACCCTTATGATAGTTTGTGAGTGTTCCAAGTATGAAAGCAATATCTATGATACTTTAGGGGTAAAGTGACCAAAACATAAATCTTAACCAAATTTTCAATTTTCTAAGTATAAAGGGCCCATAATTCCGTCCAAATGCCAGTCAGAGTTACATAACTTTGCCTGCACCGTCCCCTTATGATAGTTCATAAATCTTGCAAGTATGAAAGCAATAGCTTTGATACTGTAGGAATAAAGTGGACCTAAACACAAAACTTAATCAAATTTTCAATTTTCTAAGTATAAAAAGGGCACATAATTCTGTCAAAATGCCAGTCAGAGTTACATTACTTTGCCTGCACAGTCCCCTTATGATAGTTAGTAAGTGTTGCAAGTATGAAAGCAATAGCTTTGATGCTTAAGGAATAAAATGGACCTAAACACAAAACTTAACCAAAATTGTCAATTTTCTAAGTATAAAAAGGGCACATAATTCTGTCAAAATGCATGCCAGAGTTATCTAACTTTGCCTGCCCAGTCCCCTCATGATAGTAAGTAAGTGTACCAAGTTTGAATGCAATAGCATTGATACTTACTGAGAAAAGTGGAACTAAACGCAAAACTTAACCAAAATTTGCAATTTTTTAAGTACAAAAAGGGCACATAATTCTGTCAAAATGCACGCCAGAGTTATCTAACTTTGCCTGCCTAGTCCCCTCATGATAGTAAGTAAGTGTACCAAGTTTGAATGCAATAGCATTGATACTTTCTGAGAAAAGTGGACCTAAACGCAAAACTTAACCGGACGCCGACGCCAACGCCAACGCCAACGCCAACGCCAACGCCAACGCCGACGCCAAGGTGATGACAATAGCTCATAATTTTTTTTCAAAAAATAGATGAGCTAAAAAACAATTAGCCTTTTCCTTTCCTCAAAGGTAACCACTATACAAATTTGGATGATTACAGGTCAAAGTGTTGTCTAGGTATCGAGTAAAAATTAGTTGATTGTTACTTAAACTTTGACCTTTGGAATTTCAAATTCATTATTCATCTTTTTCTTTCCTCCAAATAAACCAGCACACTAGTAGATCCGTTTCACATTCCCAATATTGAGTTTTATAATAGTTGCCTACATTGATAAAAGGAATCGAGAACGAGGCTGATGATGTCAAGGCTGAGATTGATTATGGAGGCATTATAATATTCACTTGATTATATTTTCAATAAAAATAACGCAATTATTTGCTGTTAAAGTTTTAACAGGTCAACAAACTTATTTTTTTATTTCAATATGTTTCCTCCAAATTTTAAGTGTATAATACAAAACATATGTAAAAATTGCAACACTTCTTCAGTAAAGTTATCCGGCATAAAAGTTCCACACAGTGAGTGTGATACATTAGATAATCCCCAACATTCTCATCAGTTTATAAGAATTGTGCAGTTCTACTCTTTATTTTGCTGCATTGTTTTAAAAAATAAAGTTTTACATATAATTTGTTTCTTGGCATATCTATATTTTCAAACTGAAAACAATAGCTATGAAAAATTATATTAGTTATGTTAAATTGCAAAATTAGTTATGTAGTTGTGTCCAATACAAATAAGTAACCAATATTGCCTAGATATAATTTTTCTTGGTCTTGACCATTCTGCTTTTGCTCAAATAAATGTGGCAACACTCAGTAAACATGTTAGGATACCAAAAACCATGCAAGATTGCGATGATATTAGCACAAGTGAAAAATAACATATTAATTACAAAAATTTCAGCCACAAATTGAATTAATTGGCATGAAGTGAAGTGTCTTTTTACACACACCAGAGATAAATCGATCAATCCCAGGCGAAATGAAGGCCATGTGGCCATGGTATACCACGTTTTGTTAAATGGCACCGCAGTCTTTTACCATGGTCATCATGACCATGGTTGACCATGGTCGACCATGGCCAAATACCACGGTTGACCATGGTCAAATAACATGGTCGACCATGGCCATATACCATGGTTGACCATGGTAAAAGACTGTGGTGCCATTTAACAAAACGTGGTTGGCCATGGTCTACCATGGTAGACTATAGTCATATGGCCTTCCTTTTGTAAAACAGCACCACAGGCTTAAGTGGTCATGGTTTTGGCAGAAAAAGGCTGATGATAACTGCTGGAATTTCTGCAGGAATTTCCTAGAGAATTCCAGGAAAAAGGTCAGGCTTGATAGTTCTGTTTTTTATTTACCCAAACTAGAAATAAAAGGCAGTTTGACATTAATAATTAACTTTTTGGCATTGAACACTTGTGTAGAAAGGCTCTTACTTTAAGGGAATATTATGTTCCACGGCCATTGAATTACTGAAAGAACTTAAAGATAAAATTCAACATTGTAATAAAATCATTTGAATTGCTGACACTTCATCGACATGTTGGCGAACAGTTAATGAGTATGAAATGATTGGTTATGCTTCTGATTATGTTGATGACAAAAACATTCATAAAGCAGAGGAAAAAGTGATACAACAGGGCTTGCACTAAAAAATAAATTTTGGAAGTTCTGACTTCCTGCCCTTTACTTATGGAAGTCCCACTAAAAAATGTTGGAAGTCCAAACAACCTTTATGTTGATGTTAACGGAATGTCAACTGCGTAAATGATCACAAACTCTTCCCATCCATTTTGGGTCACTGTACATCTGTGAAAGTAACTAGATATATCTTACAACAAGGCGGAGACTACCCTAGGCTTTAAAAATAGGGAGAAGTTTGGAAAATCAGGGTATAAGTTTGTGCAAACAATATCGACTTAAAAAACAAAACATGTTAATTTCAAAACTTTTATTATTTCTATCATTGTACTATGTTCATTTGTAAAAACAATAAATTCTCATTAAAATCTACGTAATCATAACACATTTAAGTCATTCAACACATTTAAGTAATTTGAGATATGTGCGGTTGCACATTTTCATCACATATTTATTGCAGGGGTGTCAATTGGCCAAAATCTAAAATCCTGAAAATAGGCCTATCGTTTTGGAGCCAGAGCAAAAGAGGGTTAATAATTCATGTAACTTTGTTTACTATTGTATATAACTTTGTAAACAATATGTCAAAGTAAAATAATTTGTGTTTAAGATGACATTTTGTGACAATAATCTTAAAATTCCAGAAAAAAATCCTCTGATTTATATCAATATCAAAATTGGTCCGTAAGGGCCAAAATCCTGATTTCAGGCATAATCCGGAACTTTGACGCCTCTGTTATTGTCATTTTATTATCCTCATCCCTATGACTGCATTTGCAACAAAACACAATCTTAATGAATGGTCATGATGGAGCATCTAGTACATCAATTACTGTTTATCCGAATACTATATATGTCCGAAATATGTACACTTAATAAATGCCTTACCAGTTTAACTTTAATAATCCAAACTTTCCTTGTTGTTATCTGGTTTAACAAACCTTATCAAATATTTGTTAAATCCATTTAATGTTTTCTCCATTATTGAACCAACATTACTTGTAATTTGAATCGCCAGCTTTGAACTAAACGCGGGTTGAATATTACAATAGGTCAGCCATTTAAAATGTCGAAGGTCATGACGTAGCAATTTAATTCTACTCGGATAATTTATAGCTAATCCAGGAAATGTGTTTTCTGAATGTTTCTGACTAGTTAAATGACTTGTTAGTATAGAAAATGAACTGTGATTCCAGTTTATATAAGATGGTTATTACTCGTAATTATCGGTGGATTATCAAACTGAGAAAATTCGCGGGAATCTACGTAATTAATTAAACTTTGATCAATTTTGTTTTTCTTTAATTATTTTTGCCGTCTTTCTTTTACCGTGCCGTCTGCCCAAAACCAGCAATTATCTCACGCGCAGAGGCACGAGTGTATTGTTAAAGCAACCAATTTTAAGCGACTGCTTTGTCACGGTCAATTTGCCATCCGCGCGGGGGGTAAATTGTGTAACCGTTCGATAAACAACACACAATAAACTTGCTAAACACCTGCGGGCGGTAGAAAATATAAGGGGCGGAGTTTAGACTGATCGAGACGTGTGCAAAACACATTGAGTCGGCAGAAAGCAGTGTTGATTGAAGTGTTATTTTAATCGACAGCTTACGTCACGGGTTGCTATTTTCGGCGTATGACCAATTTAAGGAAGTACAGTGGACGTAATGGGTTTTTTTTATCGGCGTATGGAAACAATTATCGGGCGTAATATATGGCCGTACGCCGCTTAGTGCAAGCCCTGGATACAATGTAGCAAAAATTGGGAAACATAGGTGAACACAGTGCCAAAGAAGTTAAAATGGAACCAATGGCTGATCAGTTTAGCCGGTAATTTATTAAAGACTTACATTTCCAAATATAACATAAACCATGTGTCTTCATTCAGCTTGCCCATTTCAACTTCCTGTGCACACAATATTCTTCCTTTGTAAAAACAGCAATGACCATGTCCAACCATGGTCTGTCTTTTGTCACCATTGCCAACCATGGTCACCATTGCCAACCATGGTCCATTTTTTGTGTGTGACCATGTCCAACCATGGTCTGTCTTGTCCCCATTGCCAACCATGGTTGACCATGGTCACCATTGCCGACCATGGTCCATGTTTTTTGTGACCATGGTCACCATTGCCGACCATGGTCCATGTTTTTTGTGACCTGATCATATTCCACCACGGTTTTTGATGGCTGACAATCAAATACCATGGTCAACCATCAAAAACCATGGTGACCATGGTCTACCATGGTCATCGTTTCGCCTGGGATATTAATAGATTCTGATGCAAACGCACATACAATTTATAACGTTATTTTCTCAACTTAATAGCGATATTATACATTTTTGTTTTAAATAAAGTTTTATTTACTTAAATATTGCTTTATTGGTCACCAAATTTTATGCATTCAGGTTCATTGTTGTCCATACAGTGATCTTTGCATTACTACACTAATTATTATCATGTACCATGTTGATTACGTATTTGCCACAATTTATCTCAAAATTTAAGGATCCAACTATACATATTCTGGTAACAAAGTGGTCATGTGTTTGTAATTGATGAAATGATAAGGACTTATAACAAAAGCTCAGTAGGGTCATGGTGTGCTCAGGTGAGCTAAACAACAATATTTGCGGATCCTAATTTCAAGATGACATGGGCAAATACTAATCAACATAGTATCATACCAATTAGTAAAGTAATCCAGCGGTCAGTGTCTGGAGAACAATCAAAGTGTCTTCCTTTCCTCCCAATTAGTCAGCATACCAATTTGAACACTCAGTACATGCAGGTTCATATGTATCAGGAGGACAGACTGTCATGAGGACAGACCAAACAATCCACTCACTTACCACTGACCCATGGACAGGTGCACAGCAATATGCCCCAAATTCTTTCAAGGTGGAGGCATAAACATTTAAATGGCAAAAGATGTTTTAAAAGGGTTCAGAAATATTTTCAGCAAAAGAAACTTACCTGATTTTCTCCTTGTGAACTTGGCAGGTGGAGGTTCTGCAAAAAAATAATTTAAATATTAGTTGTTATTATCTCACTTAATATAATATAAAACCAAGAGTAGACCAAATTATAAATTGATCTAATGTGAAAGTGAAGACATATTCCGTCTTTTTGGCAAAGACATTTGTCTTATATTAGATGCATCGGTTTTAAGGTATAGCAGTTTTTGGATTGAAGGTTTGAGAGAACTAACTGCATTCATATTGTTTTGTATTTCTGGAATGATTTAATGTATTTCAATGTTAAATCACATGTTTTTGTGACTGCAGAAATACATATAGCAGATCAATCATACATTATGTTTTATCTTTATTTTAATACAAGTTATACTAAATGACACTTAAATCATAGTTGCATGTATCTTAATTTGCAGCAGTTGAGCATGTAGATGAGTTGTTGAGTGAATGAAAGAGGTGGACTTGATTCCCTTTATCAGTAAAGTACATGTATTACATGTGACAAATGTTCTGCAATGTCATTGTATATGTTTTGTCATGGCTTATCTTACTTTATCTGTTTGTATTGCTTTCAGACGCTTTATTAGGTTAATGATAGTCGGTCACTAGAATGTCATAATTGAAATAATTATGCTTTTGGTAATATAATTAATATATAGGCTTAATTATTGCAGAGTACATATTATCTTGTATTCTTTTCACATGCCAAACAAACTTAGGGTTCGAAATTGGCATCGGTAACTCATTATAAAACAACCCATAAAAACCATGTTATCATGGTTATAAACCCATCGAATTACAATATTACGCATTTTGAAGTACTCACACTGAATAATGTTTTTTGTTATACCAATTAATAATGTCTGGATATACCTGTAACATATTATGCAATATGCATTAAGGTAGGTAAATAAATAATTTTTTGAGGTTGCCATACTATGTTTATTCATACATAAATGCAACCATAAATGACCTAACAAGTTATATTGTGATCCGGACATATCGTGGTCACCATCCGTGGATCCCCAGAATTGTGATTGTGCCATATCCATAAGTAAGTTAATAAGCAATGCACTGGTATTATTTTTTAATTAGCTTGCTTAGATTATCATTAAATGTGTACTTTTTTCTTTTTTTTTGACAATAACATTTTCTTGCTCTTAACCCTTTACCACTCAGAAACGCACTTTGATGCATTTGAAGTCCTTTGGAAAAATCAAATTACATTCATGTCCTTTTGTAATATATTCAAGTTTGAAAGGCTTCATTACCAACCCTAATATACTGAGAAGCAAACAGCAATAAACCTGAACAGACTGCCAGTTACTCGTCGGCTGTTCTGGTTTAATGCTTTTTGCACATAGCAATTTTCACTAAATTGCTTCTAAGTGGGAAAGGGTTAGGCAATGATAAATAACATGATTTGAAGTTACTCAGCCAGACTTCTATAATTTCCATTACTAAATCAACTGAATCAAACATAAGCCTGTCCAAGGAAACACTAAAATAAGGAATACATTAACCAAATAATAAGACAGTGCCTGTACTTCTGAAATATCTTGTTGTGTGTAAAACTAATTAACTGTCAAAACAAAGTATATTATCATGGAAAGTCATAATCTGTCTGCACAGACAAAAAAAGGTTTGTGCTTAACCCATTTATGCCTAGTGGACTCTCCCATTATTCTAAATTGGATCAATTTATTTCCAAAATTAGGGATGTTTAGTATATTTATTTCTATATTTAGAATATTTCTTACAAAAAATCCTTTAAGCAAACAGCGCAGAACCTGACGAGACGCCGCATCATGCTTTTTGAGGGATTGGATTAATTGACGTCATTTGGTAACACTGTTGTGATTGTCAAAGACTTGTGTATGTAAATGTTTTTATTGTTGTTTCTACTGGAATTTCAGTATAGGGTAATTATAATGTTTTATTTATAATACCAAAATACACCTCCCCCCCCCCCCAACAAAAAAAACTAACACTTTTTTTAAATGTGGGGTGGATGGGTAGTGTATGTAAATACAGTCCAACCTGCCCTAGCGACCGCCTGTTAATAGCGACCAACAGTCAATAACGACCACACCGATTTCCTCCCGAACGATTTCACTATATATTGCACCTGCGAATAAAGCCCACCTGTGAACAAAGACCAACGACCACCCTTTTACATTACCAAATCTCCATTTTGATAGCTTACAACGACCACTGCAATCATAAAAATCAGCGATTTCGCACCTTTCAAAAAACAAAATGACCGCAAGGACGCTGCGTAGTCACGTGATACACATCTTACTAGTGGACTCGTCGGTCGCTATGGAGATTTTGGCAAGTGACAGTTTATTGCACTCGATAGCAGTTGTTTATTTAACATGCATTGCTAATTGATAGTCGTCTGCTTCTTTTATGCATTTGACAGTTTGTCAAAAGTTTAAAAATTTGCCTTGTATTTAAGTGACTCGCGATAAATGTACTAATTGCCGAAAATATCAAAGACAAAATTGGGGCTTTCATAAACTCATTAAGGAAATTAACGGTTTCAAATCATTTACGATGCCTATTAAAGACAAACATTTTGATAGTCATTCTCTTCTTAAATTTCTCCGTAATAAGACGTTCATAGATTATAGAAAAGTTAATTGTCAGTTCAAGTTAACCATCATGGCTTCCAAGCGTGAGTTCTTGACGTTGCAAGAACGCGTTAAGGTCATTAGTTTGTTAGATAAAGGACACAGTTGTAGACGAGTGGCTAGTGATCTTGGTGTAGGAAAAACTCAAATTCAGAGCATTTTAAAGCGCAAACATGAGATTATGGACGAATTCGAAGAGAACGTAAACTGTGAAAGTAAACGCCTTAAGCGTGAGTCGGAATTCGCGTCAGTGAATGACTTAGTGCATAAGTGGTTTGTTGACGATGTTTTCAGTCTTATATAAATATCAGATGTCATTTATTGTCCATTATTGTCAACTTTACTGGTTGTGTAGTAGTGATTCATGTATTTCATGTATAAATGTTTGCTATGTTATGTGTATTTTGTATTTTGTAGAATTACATGTGCATGTGCGTATACATGTATGTCAATAGTTATTTATACAGTGTATGATAAATTAAATAAATAATAAAAACATAAGGGAATAGAAACACAACTTGTAATAAATATACAAATGTAAAACAAAACTGTGTTTTCAATCATTTATTTCATTATACATGCATAAGTATTCAAACATTTAAACAATAGAGCACATACATAGATAAGGTACCTGTTAAAAAACTACTAGCATATTTTGCAAAGTTTTGATCGACCCTGCGAATAAAGACCACCTGTGAACAAAGACCACAACGATCAAATCCCTTGAGTGGTCTTTATTGACAGGTTGGACTGTACAATTTATATTAAGCACTTTCATGCACACTTGAATTCCGTAAGAGGGTTGTTTATTGTGTTGTTTTCTTCATACTTGATTGTTGATTTAATTAACGATCAGGGATCATATTTTTTTCGGTTTTGTCAGTCCTAGACAGATTGCGGTCATGAAAGACCGATTGAAAATCCTAAACAGTCGGTCTGATTCTGTTTGCTAAAATTCCCGTGAAAATCAATTACATAGTGCACATGCTAACACCATCCTCATGACATTCTTATCTCGATTAGGTGTGATAAACCATTCGCTGCAGTCTCTAAATCAGTCAGGACCGGTTCATTGCACGTCAGACGAAGAATAAAAAAATTGTGAACAGCTGATTAAAGACGCGTCCGAAATTAACGAGGGTGGTCGAAAATTGTGCACCTTATACACTGAAAGCACGCGCTGTAACTAAACAAAACATGCCGATACATTTTCCACCAGCGTAATAATCCGGTAATATTATTATGAATGAAAGTCGCGGATCTGATCGACAGAACAGCTGAAAGTTATTTTTATGGCCGGAACTTCACATAAGACAGTACACAAGAAAAATAATATACATTGTATAAATCTTTAGTAAAAAACGCATAAGAGTCGAAATAAATCGTGTACTTTATAGTTTGTTCCATTAAAAAAATGACTAAGGGAATTTTACTGGTACATTTATTATACCACCTTCATGGACGGCAAAATGAATGGTATATATTTTAACATAATTTGTCAGAATTTCGGACATAAATGTTCGGATACTTTTTCCCCTTTTATACCCAGACCGATTGATGTTGCAGGAAAATATGATCCCTGTTAACTATAAAGAGAATTGAATAAGCAGGATTCATAATGCACATCTTGTATTCAGTAATTTAAAAGGGTAAACACTAATGCAAATAATTACAAGATAAAACGAAAAAACAACAAGACTTCTCCTTATTTCTCCTGACTTCTCCCTAAAAAATGCCAGTCAAGACAGAAGTCACTTCTCCCTAAAATTTGACCCCTGTAAAACTGTTAATTAGCTGTAATTGTTCTTACTATTAGCTCACCTGAGCAGGAATGCTCATGGTATGCTGTTGTGATCGACACCATCTGCTTTTTCAACAGTTTGTGTGTCCTCAAAAGTTTGCTTAAACATTTAACTTCTTTTCATGTTTTTAAACTTTTTTGAGACCCCTCACACTTTATACTGACTGGAAACTGTCTGGCAATACAAGGCAAGTTTACAGGTAGTTATTTTTAATGTTTTTAGTTACTTCCAAAAATAAAAAATATATTTTTTATTATGCTTTATTTTTATTTTATTTTCCTACGAAACTTTTCTGAGTTTTTATTATTATTTTTTTTCCCTCCTCCTCAAACTTTCAAAAAAAAATCTTGTTAAACAGAAAGTAATAAAACTCTAGCCTTAATTAATCACTGTGTCTAATGTATGACCAGTTTACCCTTGAAAAGAATATGTTTTGAAAAAAAATTAGTAATGTTTTTTTTCACCATTTTAAGAATGGGGTCGGGTCCCTATGAATTGGGAAAATTAGCAGCGTTTTCACTAAAATTGGGAAATTAGTGTTGTTGCTGTTTTGCTAAAAAAATTAAAAGATGCTTCAACTTGAGATTAGAAGTGTTTCCAGTATTATTTTGCTAAGGTACTTAAAGGTTGAACTTATATGGCTGGATCGATGGGAGATGAACAAAATGTTAATTTTTTTTTTCGAAACCTTCAATTGGAAATTTGTAGGTCCCCTATTTGGAAAAAATATATACTTTTATCCATTGGGAATGGTGCTGAATACTGGACCCGATTTTTCACGAAAACAAACACTGATAAGTGAATAAGCCATTGAATGATAGCAATCACTTTGTTTTTTTATTTGTTTTATAATGAAAGGTTTTCTAAATAATTTAGGAGGCTCCTCTTAAACAACACTCGTTTTTTCTGTTTTAATTTTACTGAACTATTAAGTTCTTATGTAAAGTAATCTGTCAGATTCCATCATTCCTTTTGGATGGTCTATCAGTAAATATGTTTTAAATAATAATTCTTTTGGACAACTTGCATACTTGATATGATCTTGCACAATATAATGACCGCATACTACCTTAACTGGCACAATATTTACTCTATAGAACACTTAATCTACTTCTTATAATCCTAAAAATCAAAGGATTTAAATTGTTAATGTCTCAAAAGCCTATACATGAAAGTTGGATGTTTAGTTAAGTTGGGTTTAAACTATGGGGAATAGTCAAACTCTTTAGTATCCCGTTAAAAAAAATATGCAGGGCACATTTTTGTTCATTATTGGGGCATTAATTCAAACCTATAACCCTCAGCAATAAGTATATATTCTCCCACAAAATTAAAACAAGAGGCCCATGAGGGCCTGAATCGCTCTACTGCTAAAAACACTGTGCAAGTTTGGAAAAATAAGATGGAAACTGTGTACTTAATCGCGCAAACAAGGAGAATTTTCTCAAATTCAAAGGGAGATTATTGTGTACTTATTTCTCCGATACTGCTCATATTCAATAGGGTTCAAGTCCTCATTGATATAAAGATACTGTGCAAATTTGGAAATAATTGGATGAAAATTGCGTAAACAAGCAGGATTTCAAAATTTTCTCATATTCAAGGGGAAGTCATTCTGGACTTATTGCTTCGATATTGCCCTTTTTTAAAAAGGGTTTGAGTCCTCATTGATACAAAGACACTGTGCAAGTTTGCCAAAAATTGGATGAAAATTATGGACTTTATCACATAAAAAAATAGAATTTTCATTTTTTTGTCAAATTCAAGGGGAGATAATTCTGGTCTTATAACTCCGATATTGCTCATTTTCAATAGGGTTTGACTCATCATTCAGATAAAGACACTCACTGTGCAAGTTGGGAAATGATTGGATGAAAACTGTGGACTTTATTGTGTAAACAAGCCTTATTTCACAATTTTCTCAAATTCAAGGGGAGATAATTCTGGACTTTTTACTCTGATGTAACCCATTTTCAATAGGGTTCGAGTCCTCATATATATAAAGACACTGAACAAGTTTGAAAAGAATCGGATGAAAACTGTGGACTTTATCGCGTAAACAAGAAAAAGTCTAACACACGCACGCACGAACGGACGACGGAAACCACGCCATGACATAAAAACAAGACTATTGCCAAGCAATATATGTCCCCTACCGGCCATAGCAACCAGAATTTTTGACGTAGGAACAAAATGAAATGACGTGCATAATGTCCTTATTGCCATATATCCTTGTTTCAAGTTTCATGAAAAAATATTAAGAACTTTTTAAGTTATTGCAGGATCCAGAAAAGTGTGACAGACTCACAGACTGACAGACTGACGGACACTCAGAGCGCAAACCAAAAGTCCCCTCCGGTGAAACCGGTACGGGACAAAAATCCCTTTTTTATTGCTTTTTAAAATTAATGTTAATTTTAGTAAAAAATATTCATTCTTCTGGCTATTCACAGTTGCTCTGCTTTCATGAAATTTAATTATACTGTAATAACTGTAAGTTTTCGGACACTTTAAAAATAATTATATTTTGTCCTGTCCGAAAATTTAGATACTGAAAATATTAAAAAATTACAGGTGTCCTGAAATTTACAGACAAAAATTGATTGTCTGAAGTAGATAACAAAAAAAAATTAAATAAATAAATCAATGCACAATAGTTTTATATTGATTATCTTTTCTTCTTCTACTTTGAAATAATTTTTACATCTTTGCTAACTCTTGCCTGAAACGAAACAGAACAAAAAAGCAACTGAGGAGCTGCGCCATGAGCGCATGATACGCCCGTCGTTCGCCAATGAAGTAGTAAGGTAATAAATAACCCTTTGAATCATTTTTTTACTTCAGTTGGCAGAAGACAGCTGGAATATTTGTCAAAAAAATATGTTCAACTCACCCATTTGAGTATGTGTGTATGGAATTCCAATGTTCCAGTCAAATCTCATCCAGTTGAATATGTGAATACTTGATAATTTAACATTGTAACATGGTAAATCCGATACGGTAGGACAGTCAATGAAATCACGAAATTTTGACGAACAAAGTCGCATAACTCTGGAACGACAATTCAGAATTCCGTCAAAAATGAAAGGGGATTAGGGTTTATGAATATTAAGATTGTGTTAAAATTTGAAAAAAATCCATCGAAGGATATTTGAGCTACGGTAGGACATTCAATGAAATCACGAAATTTTGACGAACAAAGTCCCATAACTCTGGAACAACAATTCAGAATTCCGTCAAAAACGAAAGGGGATCAGGGTTTATCAATATTAAGATTGTGTTGAAATTTGAAAAAAATCCATCGAAGGATATTTGAGCTACGGTAGGACATTCAATGAAATCACGAAATTTTGACGAACAAAGTCCCATAACTCTGGAACAACAATTCAGAATTCCGTCAAAAACGAAAGGGGATCAGGGTTTATCAATATTAAGATTGTGTTGAAATTTGAAAAAAATCCATCGAAGGATATTTGAGCTACGGTAGGACATTCAATGAAATCACGAAATTTTGACGAACAAAGTCCCATAACTCTGGAACGACAATTCAGAATTCCGTCAAAAACGAAAGGGGATCAGGGTTTATCAATATTAAGATTGTGTTGAAATTTGAAAAAAATCCATCGAAGGATATTTGAGCTACAGTAGGACATTCAATGAAATCACGAAATTTTGACGAACAAAGTCCCATAACTCTGGAACGACAATTCAGAATTCCGTCAAAAACGAAAGGGGATCAGGGTTTATCAATATTAAGATTGTGTTAAAATTTGAAGAAAATCTGTCAAAGGATATTTGACGTAGCGTACGACATTAACAGACGGACGGACGGACAGACGGACGGACGGACGGACAGACGCGGGGTATACCATAATACGTCCCGTCATAGACGAGCGTATAAAAACTATTAACATACCGCTTCCTTAATAGGACGATATAATTTCAAATGCTGTTGGGTGAATTGATTGTTTTCTTCCGGTATAAATGGTCATTTACCCAGTAACGAAAATATTATGGTCAAGGTACCTATACAAACAGTCCCTCCTAAGGTAGCAGTGGTGTAGTGGATACGGTGTCAGCCTGTCGGCCGTATGTCCGAAAGATGAGTCAGGAAAAATAATAATTTTGGCTAAAAAAGAGGGTGTCCGACAATCTAGAGTGTCCGAAAACTTACAGTAATTACAGTAAGCCTGAATAACTGTTCAGGCTATAATTTTTTTAAATTATACCCCAATATCAAAACCTTTTTGTTAAAGCCCACACAAGCACTCCATGATTCTGGTTTGAGTGTACTTAAGCAATAGATTCAACCTGAGACTTCTTTGGTAGTCTATTAAACATGGTTTTCAGTCTATCAATCAAGTAGAAATTCAAAGCAACATGCTATCTTCACATCATAGAAATGACAATATCCTGCTGAGGGAAATAAAAATATTTTAAGCCTAGAATCCAACCACCTTTCAGGGAGCATGAATACAAAACATGATTAAGTACATAGGGTACACAAGACATTTAACGGCATCATAAATGCAATATTGCCATCAATTAAATGAGTGGCGTTTTTCAAAAAGCCCATTATAAAGTCAAAATATATTTGTATGAAGCTGCATTTGAACCCTCCACTTATGCTCCAATGATCTATTGCTTGCTGTAAAGGCTGGGAGTGAAAAATATCCAACCAAACCATGAAATGTGTACACCTCTTGTACTTTACATTGTGCATATGTAAAATGTATGGTTCAGGAAATTATTGCTAAATCAACATTATTCAACCTTTCAGTCCATTAAATTTACTCCCTGCTGAATAGTTCAGAACGATGAAAATTGAGTTATCAAAAGTGTATTGCCTTGCAATAATATAATCGGTGCACACAGACAGTAAATAAATTGAAGCATTTATTTTAATTCCTTATTCAGTTTTATAAGTTGAACCTAAGTTAATATTAAATATTGAAATCACTTGTATACTAAATGTTCAAGTCTTCTTTAGCAAATATCAACAAATCAATTTCCCAATTTTAATCATTACAACGCGATATTTTCCAATCCAATTGGCCCTGTCCCCATTCCCATGATAGTGAAAAAAAAACACTGTTGCATATAAACTAAAATTTTGTACCGTAAAACGTTGTGTATAAGGCGCACATTTTTACCCCCAATTTTAATTTAAAAAACTTGATGCGCATTATGCACAACTACAGCCATGCCAAGACATTTTTTCCCTGTCAGTTACCCAGTTACGGTAACTCGCATCATTCTGTTCCCCGTTGTTTTAACTGTAACTATGTTAATAATTGTGTTATATTTACAATCTGAATATAGATGGACAAACGTTATAAAGTTAACATTAATATTTTCTATCTTTTTCACGTACATACAGAGCATTGAAATCAAATAAATTTGAAGAAGAAAATGAAAACAAGGAAGCCATTTTTATTTAAACTTTATTGTTTTTTCCCACAATATTATACCCTACTGTACTAGGGTTACACAATTTATTTGGGGGCACTTGTCGATTTACAATAGTATGTCGGCAAGGTCTTTCACGATATATTTATTATTATTTTCCTTGCTTTTCAAATGTGTTAATAAAATTGATGTTGTGTTTGTTTACACGTTTTCATACGTCTTGTCAAGATTGGGGTTGTGATTATCGAGTAATTTGCGTCACCTGTCAAGTTTTGTGTAGCTGGGCTATTATCAAAACATGCGAACCGGCAAACGACTTCACACCTCCATTGTTTGTTTAACGCCGGTAATGTCATTAATGGTGTTGAGAAGTTTGAGTCACTAAAGTCTCCTGTTAATTATAGACGCTCAAAAAGAACGCGTAAGATGGGAAATGTAAATAAAATGTCGGTTGTGAATTAGTCATGTGTGAATAACCCTGTGCCAACACCAATAAAAAATGTCAGTGTCTTAGTTATACCAAGCACATTTATCGGTCCGCAATGTGTATATTTCAACTTATGATGAAAACCTCGATGGTATCCTCGTGGAAATTGTGCATTTCAAGCATAATTCATTTAAATAGAAACATTTACGCGTAATATTATAAGTTTAAACAAGGGCTGTTTGTAAAACATGCATGCCCCCATATGGGCTGTCCGTTGTAGTGGCAGCCATTGTGTTAATACGATTTTTGTCACTGTGACCTTGACCTTTGACCTACTGACCTGAAAATCAATAGGGGTCATCTGTGAGTCACGATCAATGTACCTATGAAGTGTCATGATCCTAGGCAAAAGCGTTCTTGAGTTATCATCCAAAATCATTTTACTATTTCGGGTCACCGTGACCTTGACCTTTGACCTTGTGACCTCAAAATCAATAGGGGTCATCTGCAAGTCATGATCAATCTTCCTATGAAGTTTCATGATCCTAGGCGTATGCGTTCTTGAGTTATCATCTGAAAACCATTTTACTATTTCGGGTCACCGTGACCTTGACCTTTGACCCAGTGACCTCAAAATCAATTGGGATCATCTGCGAGTCATGATCAATCTACCCATGAAGTTTCATGATCCTAGGCGTATGGGTTCTTTAGTTATCATCCGGAAACCATTTTACTATTTCGGGTCACCGTGACCTTGACGTTTGACCTAGTGACCTCAAAATCAATAGGGGTCATCTGCAAGTCATGATCAATCTACCCATGAAGTTTCATGATCCTAGGCGTATGCGTTCTTGAGTTATCATTCAAAAACCATTTTACTATTCGAGGGTTTGGCGCAAAACTATTGTAACTATGATTTTTTCTCAAAACCACTTTCCACTAAAATTGTACATATTTTCATACCCTGCATCCATAAAAAAAATATCACAGTTATATAATTAACATGTACAATTTTATAGTGATCCTGCAAAAATGTTGTATCTAAAATATGTAAAGAATGTATTGCAACACTATTGTATTTCAAGATACATTAGTGTTGCAATAACATATTTGAATCCAAACAAAAAGTCATATTGCAATACTATGGTATCTATAGATACAATAGTGTTGCACATATATACTCAGTAGTTATATATTTTCCTTTTTATTGCAACACTATTGTTACTCAAGATACAATAGTTTTGCAAATTAATTTGCATGTATTTTCATATAAATATATTTTGTGCAAAACTATTGTAACTTGAGTTACAATAGTAATGAACCAAGTTTTACTGCATTTCCAATATATTTTCAGTGTAAATAACATTACCGATGTTTGAATTTACACAGGTACATAAGTTTAAGTATGGCATTTCTGACTATGATAAATAACATTTTGATGTTTTAATGTATACAGGTACATAAGGCTAGGTATGGTATTTCTGACTATAATAAATTACATTATTAGGATGTTTGAATTTACACGGGTACATTAGTCGAGGAATGGTATTCCTGACTGTGGTAGAAAACATTAAGAATGTTTGAATTTACACGAGTACATTATTCAAGGTATGGTAAATCTGACTGTGGTAAATAACATTAAGAATGTTTAAATTTACACAGGTACATAAGTCAAGGTATGGTATTTCTTACTATGATAAATAACATTAAGGATGTTTGAATTTACATAAGTCACGGTATGGTACTCCTGACTATGATAAATAGCATTTAGGATGTTTGAATTTACACGGGTACTTTAGTCAAGGTATGGTATTTCTGACCATATGATTAATAACATTTAGGATGTTTGAATTGACACAGGTACATTAGTCAAGGTATAGTATTTCTGACAATGATAAATAACATTTAGGATGTTTGAATTTGCACGTGTACATTAGTCAAGGTATGGTATTCCGGACTATGGTAAATAATATTTAGGATGTTTGAAATTACACAGGAACATTATTGAAGGTAGAGTATTTCTGACTGTAGTAAATAGCATTAAGGATGTTTGAATTTACACGGGTACATCTGAGTATGATAAATAACATTTAAGATGTTTGAATTTACACCGGTACATTAGTCAAGGTATGGAATTTCTGATTATGGTATAAATAACTAGGGATACGAGAGGTTACAAATATAATTAACTGGTTAATCTTTTTCAGTAACCGGTCATTAACCGGTTACCGAAACGCCTTATGTAGTTTAAATAATTTTTAGTACGTAAAAAATGTCATACAGCTCGAACCACTCCGTAGAAACAAAAGTTATTTCAAATTTGAAATCGCTTGTGTTGATAACATGCCAGTTTGATAATAAAATGTACTATACAAATTATTTTCATAATTTTGTAAATGTATGCTATATATTTTTTTATTTTTCCTGTGTAAATGCATAGGAGTAAAAAATTAAAGAACTACACAATGTTCATTTTTATGTTTTATTAACTTATTTTTGGTTGGGCCGCTTATATTACGTTTACGTCGTTTCGTTCACAAAAATGGCGTATTCCTTTGTTCGTTCTGTTATAATATTTAAAACTCAAATTGCCTTAATATAGAAATGTTTTTTTCCTTTCAATGCGACGTAAAGTGGGCTATGTGTGTTCAACGAATCCGCACCTCTTCTTATTCGATAATTGCATACAATGTATTTTGTTGTTTGCATTTTAGCGTTTGTAGACGAAGCTGTATCGTTTGATTTTCATTTTACAATAAAAAATGTGCATAAAATAAAGGACACAAAAGCAAATTAAATTAATTTTGAACGAAATGTATGTTGAATATTTAATATAATCAGTACATTTATTAAATAGCGATGTAACTAAGTATAATGATCTTGAATACTGATAGTTACGTATGTTAGTAAACGTACCATAGCGCACAAATTTTACGCAATTACACGAATACATAATTTAATGGGTTTATTTTAAAAATATTTCTATTTGATGTTTAATAATTTAATTAGTTCATAATTTGCTTTCTTAAATAAAACTTGCATCGGACAGTAATGGTCGTATTGTTGGACGCACATTATCACAATGATATTAATTTTTAACTCGTAAAGATTGTAACTACGAATGCAATTCTTCATAAAATTGTTACTTATAAACACGGTATTTTCGCGAGCAATCAGTGTTGGATATTGGTTAACAAAACATCAAAATAAGCCGTCCAAAGTCTCAACTGTTTTTTATTGCGAGTTCAATAAACGTGGCAATTACGTCTTCGCTAATACCGGTAGATCCCACTCACCGCAGTTCGCTAGTTAAATTTTAGCGAGTCAAAAGACTAATAGTATCAGTTATCAAAACGTACCCCCTATTTGTTATCACAAAGGTATTGATTAATTGCTTTATTACTTTGTTGACATGTTATTTATTACCGGCAATGGTGCGGCCTGTTGTTCTTACAAGTCGCCAGCGCAAGTTGGCAGTATGCCACACGAAAAAAGTAAACAAGTACGAATTATTCCATGAAAAAAGCAACATAATCAAATATTTTTTTCTAGGTTAACCTTTTCCGAAAATGTAAACGATTAACTGGTCGTTTCAGAAGGTTAACCGGTTAGCCGGTTTACTTCTTGCATCCCTATAAATAACATTAAGGATGTTTGAATTTACACGGGTATATTAGTCAAGGTATGGTATTCCTGACTATGATAAATAACATTTAGGATGTTTGAATGTAAACGGGTACATTCGTCAAGGTATAGTATATCTGACTATGATATAACATTAAGGATATTTGAATTTACACAGGACATATTAGCCAAGGTATGGTATATCTGACTATTATAAATAACATACAGGATGTTTGAATTTACAAGGGTACATTGGTCAATGTATGGTATTTCTGACTATGATAAGTAACATTTAAGATGTTTAAATTTACATGGGTACATGAGTAAATGTATAGTATTGCTGGCTATGATAAATTACATTTAGGATTTTTGAATTTACACGGGTACATTAGTCAACGTATGGTATTGCTGACTATGATAAATAACATTTAGGATGTTTGAATTTACACCGGTACATTTGTCAAAGTATGGTTTTCCTGACTATGATAAATTACATTAAGGATGCTTGAATTTTAACACCGGTACATTTGTTAAGGTATGGTACTCCTGACTATGATAAATAGCATTTAGGATGTTTGAATTTACACGGGTACATCAGTCAAGGTGTGGTATTCCAGACTATAATAGTAAATAACATTAAGGATGTTTGAACTTACACAGGTACATTAGTCAAGGTGTGGTACTCCTGACAATGATAAATAGCATTTAGGATAATTTTACACAGGAACATCAGTCAAGGTATGGTACATTATTTAAGGTATGGTATTTCTGGCTGTGGTAAATAGCATTTAGGATGTTTACATTTACACAGGTTTATAAAGCAAGGCATGGTATATCTGACTATGATAAATAACATTTAGGATGTTAACATTTACACCGGTACATAAGTCAAGGTATGGTATTTCTGATTATGGTACATAACATTTAGGATGTTTGAATTTACACTTGTAAATTAGTCAAGGTATGGTATTCCTGACTTTGATAAATAACATTAAGGATGTTTGAATTTAAACGGGTACATTAGTCAAGGTATGGTATATCTGACTATGATAAATAACATTTAGAATGTAAGAATTTACACGGGTACATTAGTAAAGGTATCATGGCATTCCTTACAGTGGTAGATAACATTTAGAATGTTTCAATTAACACGGGTTTATTTGTCAAGGTATGGTATATCTGACTATGATAAATAACATTTGGGATGTTTGAGTTTACACGGGTACATCTGAGTCAAGGTATGGAATATCTGACTATAAATAAAAACATTTCGGATGTTTGAATTTACACTGGTACATTAGTCAAGTTACGGTATTTCTGAGTATGGTAACTAATATTTAGGATATTTTAATCACATGGGTACATTAGTCAAGGTATGGTATTCCTGACTATGATAAATAGCATTTAGGATGTTTGAATTTACACGGGTACATCAGTCAAGGTATGATATTTCAGACTATGGTAAATAACATTAAGGATGTTTGAATTTACACAGGTACATATTAAGTCAAGGTGTGGTATATCTGACTATGAAAAATAACACTCAGGATGTTTGAATTTAAACGGATACATTATTCAAGGTATGGCATATTTGACTATGATAAATAACATTTTGATGATTGAATTTACAAGGGTACATTAGTCAAGGTATGATATTTCTGACTATGATGAATAACATTAAGGATGTTTGAGTTTACACGGTCGGGTACATCAGTCAACGTATGGTATTGCTGACTATGATAAATAACATTTAGTACAATTAAGTTAAATGTACACGGGTATTGGTGTTTTATCAGTACCGATATGGTTTCATGAGTTAAATCTGATGCAACGACCAAGAAATTCAAAGGAGGATTCTGTTGAATCAAATTGAAATGGGAAAAAGACAGAGACCTCATAAGGGGCCTTTTCACAGATTTTGGCATGTATTGAAGATTGTCATTAAATGCTTTATATTGATAATTGTAAACATTGGATCAACAAAGCTCCAGTAAAACAAGAATGAAATAAAAAAAGAAGAAAAAAAACAGTAACCCTCAGCTGAGCTGGAATCACTGACCCCTGGAGTCCTGGAGTAAACGTCTACCGCTAAGACCACTCGGCCATCTGTGCTTATACAATGATTGATGTATTTGATATTTTATATACCGTAAGCAATCCTCGTAGATTAACAAAATATAAAAACAACAACAGAACTCTCCAAATTATTCATTTGTTTCCTGTTGCAACGCTTTATAATTTCAGGTTTTTAAATTGTCAAAAGATGCATAATGGATAATTTAGAGCATCGTAATTGTTCCGAATTTTACTGTTTCCTCACCAAATATCATAACTATAACGAAAATTTGCAAATCTGAAACAACTTTTTTTTATTTTTTCAATTTACCAAAACGTGAAAAAGCGATTAATGCTTTGCAAAGCTCATGCCATTCCATTGGTGTCCAACATACATTCTTCTTTCTCCTCCTTTATGAAAATTTTGTATGAAAGTTACTGATGAAGTAATGTTTATATGTTAGCATTAAGTATCATTTTAATGTTTTGGATTTTTTGTTTTGTTTGTTTATAATGAAGTTATGGACCTAAACATTAGAAATATAGGAATAGTGTGTAATTATAACAATACATGTTTTAATTGCATAATGCAGACTTTTAATTCACATATCAATTGCCAATTATTTCACAAGTTCTGCAATTAAATGACTGTCTTTATACATTATTTGATTATAACTATGGCATTTTAGTATAATGGCATACAATGGGAATTAAACAAATCTTTGCTAAATAAAAAAAAATAAGATTAAGGAAATAACATATTTCAATTTTATATTAAAGGTACTTAAGGTAAATCTACTTTTGTAAATATTAAAGATACCTATCATATCAAGACTTAAGTGTTTATTTTCACTTGCAACTGTTATGTGGCATTGTATCAATGATTATTGATATTATTATCATAGTACACTCATTTAAATTTGTTTATTTTGATGGAATGTTATTTTGTAAGATACCAGTCTTGTCAGTTGTAAGTACCTGGCCAGTCATGGTGTGCATTTTCTACTGTAACAGTTGAAATGAAACCAACCGTCCATCGAAGTATACTTAATTTAATGTCATTAAAAGATTTCTTCCCTTCTTTATAATTACATTATAAAATTAAGGTTATAAACAAAAGGACATGTCCATTAAAAATCTTCCTTTATAGTTACAATATTTCTTGGATATGTCAAAACCATCAATTTTAGATAAAAACTTAGTGCAAAAGTAATGTATCTTTAGATACAATAGTTTTGCACCAAATTATATTGGCTAAAAAGGAATAAATTTTAACGCAACAGTATTGTATCTTGATATTAATCAAATACATTTAAATGAATCAATATTTAAACAAATTGTTAACTGTTATGTTTAAATACAGTTATTTACTACAAGTTTTAGCCTGGTTTTTATCAGGAAGTGAAAATTAGGGAAACAAGGATGTTTTTTTGATCTCCTGTAAAATTCTAAAAATGTGAGTTACAATAGTTTTGCGCCAAACCCTCGTATTTCTGGTCATCGTGACCTTGACCTATGACCTGGTGACCTCAAAATCAATAGGGGTCATCTGCTAGTCATGATCAATGTACCTATAGTTTCATGATCCTAGGCCCAAGCGTTCTTGAGTTATCGTCTGACAACCACCTGGTGGACGGACCGACAGACTGACCGACAGACCGACCAACAGACATGAGCAAAGCAATATACCCCCTCTTCTTCTAAGAGGGGCATAAAAAACACACAAACAAATTGTATCTTTATCGTTATCGTCTTTAAGATGATTAAGTATTGAAAAATAAAATAACACGTGAGATCAGCAATATAACTAAAACGATTTTCAGTGAGCCTACGGTACGGAAATTTTGCCTTATTTTTTTTTTGCTTCAAAAACTTTTTTTCCCGATTTTTTTGCTTCAAAAAGTAGATGCGCGTTATACATAAATTCGCGTTATACACCGCGTTTTACGGTACTCAAATTTACCCCACTTTTTCTTTAAGTCAAACTTGTAAAGAGAACATAGCCTTAGCTTCTTAGAAAATCTAGAAGCCCAGCACAAATTTTAGGGGCCACTGGCTTCTTATATCATCTGCTAATTTATATCCCTCGCCCAATAAATCTCAGGAAAAGGTCACAAGAACATCATTGATTGCAAGGTCTGATAAACTTGTCACTATTACTAACAGGTGGTTAGTGTGGGGCTATGATATTAATTAGTGAGAAAGTTGACCCAGCATTTGTAAAAATATTGCAAGACATATACATTTCCAGAAAATTCATCGCTTCACAATTGATGAAGATATGGCTGTTCAAAGATATGCACCCCGTTTTGGGGTGATTTTGAGTTGCATACCTTGTTATATAAATATTTGATAGTGAAATTATTTTTTTTCAGAAAAGTTAATTTTTCGTTATAATATGATTATTTATCATTCAAAATGATGTTTTCACTAATTAATATCATAGCCACACGCTAACCACCTGTGCTATTACTGGCTCAACATCCAAATAACTGGTGAGTAAACAACATATAAGTACATTATTTGAATTTTTTACCCGATGGGCATTTGGACTACGTGGGCCAATATTTTAAAAATTATTCATGAACTTTGTGCACTTAACCCACCCTTTGTCAGAGGGCAGACAGATTTTCGCGGTCACTGCACAATACATTTAAATAGTATGCTAAAGTCCTCCAATTCTTAGTCTAAAATAGGTCTATTTTTTCAGGTCACTATTCTTTCTTCTTCGTTGAGACCCCTACCTGTGCTTCTGGCAGACACAGCACCACGTCTCTCTTTGCGTGACTCTCGCAAACCATTCCTCTCAAAACTTATCTCTTCCAAGTTATTACTTGTACATTCCATCATCACTCAAATAAAACGCTTGTCAAATAAATAAAAAAACAATTTTTATGTTAGTTGATCCACTCTTTTTTATGTCAGTGCTTGCACTCTTTAAAAAGTTTAATGCAAGATATTCAAATCATTTTTACTTTTAAATGTCATTTCTTCCATATATTTTCACTTTTCTTAGTTTGTTCACTTTTTTCACTTAATTTTGTTAGTTCTTCCATTCTTTTTCACTTTTAAATATTAGTTCTTGTACTTTTAACTTTTTAATTTTAGTTCTTCCACACTTTTTTTACTTCTTATTGCTGTTCTTCCACTCTTTAATATTAGTATTAATGTTTGTTCTTCCAGACTTTTTCCACATTTTTTTAATTAGTTCTTCAACTTTTTAAATATTTTAAATTATTTTCTTCACCCTTTTATAAATTTTAATCTTTAGCTTCTTCCACTCTTTTTCATTTTTTAAATATTATTTCTTCCGCTCTTTGTCTTTTTTTATTTTTATTTTTTAATGTTAGTTCTTGTTTTCTTTTTTAATGTTTAGTTCTTCCACTCTGTTTTCTTTCTAGTGTTAGTTCTTCCAGTTTTTTACTTTTTCAAGTTAAGTTGTTCCACTTTCTCATTCCACTCTTTGTTTATTCTCGTATGTCTGATCCTCCTCTTTTTTATTTTAAAAAGTTAGCTTGTCCACTCCTTTTTTTTACTTTTTAACATAATTGTCAGAGTTTTATATGCAAGAGTAAAGCGCAAGTATAAAGTTGCCGTTTAGTTATTTTAGAGTATTTTTTACTTTTTGTGTGTGCCAGTTTATCGATTTCCTTTAACATAAATATCAGCATTTGAGGTGTTTTATTGTATCAATGCTGTTACTGCTGCTGGTTTAATGTTTTCTTTTCCATATCAATTACAGAGTGGGCTTCAGTCTTTTTAATGCCACTATCTTGTTTCCCTTTTCATATTATGTGTTTCATGATGTTTTCTCTTCTTTTTCTTTCTTTAATGCCAGTACATATATTTTCCCTTGTACTTAACTTACAAATTTCTTTATTTTATTTATAAAATATTCTGTTAGTTTCCATGTTTGTAATTCAATTAAATCTGTATTAAGAAGAATCCCTTCTTGTGGCATTAATAGATTTATTTATGTAAACAATTTAATTACATTGAGAAGTTACCAACAAGTCGTTTCAGCTCCCAAATAAATTAGTTACGTTTCAAGAAAAATCTCCCCCAAAAAACAAGTTTTAATATGGCTTCTTTTTTGTTAAGTCATCAATTAAATAGACCATTCATTTGCAACAAATGTACAGATACAAGTCTTAACTCAATAGTAAATCAATACAACTTAGCTTGGAATAATTATTTACCATATGACTAAGAATAAGTGTATTCAAATTAAGAGTTTCTCATTGACTCTTCAATTTCAATACAGACAATATACTCAGCCTCTTTCTGAGAAAACTGGGCTTAATGCATGTGCTTAAAGTGTCGTCCCAGATTAGCCTGTGCAGTCCGCACAGGGATGAAACTTTCTGCCTAAATTGGATTTTTGCTAAGAGACTTCATTTAAACGAAAAATGTCATAAAAGTGGAAAGTGTTGTCCCTGATTAGCCTGTGTGGACTGCACATGCTAATCTGGGACGACACTTTACGCACATGCATTTTTGCCCAGTTTTCTCAGAACACGACTCATATTTGCTATTCAGTCTCACTCAGGGTTGCTGCATGATAGTCATTAACAAGGCTTCCAGTTTCAGGATGATACATTCTCACAAAATAACAAACCATGTACACTGAACCACACTCTTCATCAATTAGTGATGCTTTTAATAAATTAGTGATGCTTTTACAATTTCTTAAAAGTCCATAGAGGCTAAAACATTTATAGAAACAACTGAAATTGAAGTAAAATCCCAAATATTCAAGGATTTTTACTGGAATGTATTTGTTTAGACTTAAAAGGATTGTTCCACCATTTAAAGAACCAAGCAAATTTGCACGTCTTAACACTTAATAAAACAAGGGCTGTTTGTAAAACATGCATGCCCCCCTATATGGGCTATAAACTGTAGTAGCAGCCATTGTGTGAATACGTTTTTTGTCACTGTGAATGGTGGTGGTGGTGGTGGTGGTGGTGGTGGTGGTGGTGGTGGTGGTGGTGGTGGTGGTGGTGGTGGTGGTAGTAGTAGTAGTAGTAGAGTAGTAGTAGAAGTAGTAGTAGTAGTAGTAGTAAGTAGTAGTAGTAGTAGTAGTAGTAGTAGTAGTAGTAGTAGTAGTAATAGAGTAGTAGTAGTAGTAGGTGGTGGTGGTGGTAGCAGAAGAAATAGTAGTAGTAGTAGTAGTAGTAGTAGTAGTAGTAGTAGTAGTAGTAGTAGTAGTAGTAGTAGAAGTAGTAGTAGTAGTAGTAGTAGTAGTAGTAGTAGTAGTAGTAGTAGTAGTTTAAAATTTAAATATATTACAAGGGAGGCAAATCTGTAACAATAAATTTAAACTTATTGCATTTGTTTCCCCTGTAGTGTATTACCTCCCCTGTCCTGCTTATATTTGTATTAATCAACAAAATTAAACATTAACTTAATATTTAATATACAAAATATACAAAAAATCTCATATTCTGATAATATTTTTACTGATCCACTGTATTTTACTAAAAGGATGATGTTTCATTGGACTGATAATTATAGATTTAGGATTACAGACCAGTTGCTTCAGTAATATTGTTCAGAGTGTGCCCTGTTGGCCGCGTATGCATTCTTGAATTATCATTCAAAAAACCACTTTACTATTTCGAGTCACCGTGACCTTGACCTTTGACCTAGTGACCTCAAAATCAATAGGGGTCATCTGCGAGTCATGATCAATGTACCTATGAAGTTTCATGATCCTAGGCCCAAGCGTTCTTGAGTTATCGTATGACAACCACCTGGTGGACGGACAGACCGACCGACAGACCGACCGACATGAGCAAAGCAATATACCCCCTCTTCTTCGAAGGGAGGCATAATTAACCACACTCACGCAACTACCAAAGGCTTTTCAATCCTGCATGTTGATTTTTCAAATCCAAGAACTTACAACTTAAATAAGACCACACATTTTGAAGTCAATTTCAAAGTATTTTCTTCACTCAAATATTTATAATTGCAACCTCTTTCAATAATTCCAACAAAGAAACGTTTGTATTTACTACATTAAATTTCGTACAGTGGAATCCCTCTAAACTGGACATTCCAAGGACGATTCTTGTTTAAGGGGATTTCCCATTAAGAGGGGAAATACAATACACAGAAGGTTAAGTACAAATTATTGTGTAAAAAAACAGACTTTCTTAATATTGTTTAGTTTATAATAATTATCAAGAAATTACATTACAAAACAGTAAATCGTGATATTTTATCTGACATTTCAAAGTTATATAATTACCATTCTACATGCGTATCATACATTTTTAATCTTATTTATATCATTGCTGAAAAAAAAACACTTTAAGAATCCCTATGTAAACAGCCCTAAAACAGCAATTTAAATATTAGAAATGCCTCATAAAATATCATTTGCCTAATTAAGGTTTAATTACACGTTTTTTTTAACACCAATATGACCAGAGCTCCAGATAAGGGCCGTACAGCCGTTAATACGCCTTTTTCATGAAGATTTACGCATTTATTTTTATAAACTGGACGTACAATTACGACATTAATATCCATTTTACGCATTTACGAAAAAAATCTGGCATTACCGATACGCCTGCGTCAGCGCGGCTTGATTTGTTGGTCTCTAACCTAACGGCGCTTTTCGTTAATTTAAATTACCAAAAAGTTGTAGACTGGGTTCATATATTATTGTCTATTCTGTCGCGTGATTTCCTGTAACTTGTTAATTCGTCAAAAACGATACGTCTGCTCGCAATTGAATGCTGGCTTAACTGAAAGCGGCTCAAAACAACACTTTGTTTTCATATAATGACTTCATACGGTGTCTTCTAACCATCCTGACATTAAATCTGTTAACCAAGAAAAAGACATTGTCGCCTCAATATTAAACGATTTGATTGCATCGGTGGCGTAAAACGTTAGAAAACACAATGGGAAACGGATGAGACAGTGAAATAAGTGTTCATTTACTTAGCTTACTAGTTGGCTTGTGTTTTCTTGTCAAAAAAAATGAAGAAATAGTATTAGTCATGAGTTTTAATGTGTAGTTGTATTAGCATCATAATTCAGAATGGAAAACCTAATACAGTAACTGTTTAAGAAGCTACATATATTTCTTATAATTGCTGCAAATGTTTCTGTAAAGTCAGTTATACACCCTTCAATATCCAAGAACACGGGTAGTACAGTACTACCTGTATTTTTGGATATGGTAGTACAGGTACTAATTGATTTTAAGCGTTACTCCTTTTCTTTCTGTCAGTGGCAGTACCATTACTTATTTCACAAATCCTTATCTGGAGATCTGAATATGACACATAACTTGAGTAGTGTATGTTTGTAAAAAGAAAAAAAAAATCAGAATTAGAGGTTTATGATCATACATCATGATCATTGTCTCTTTAAATTTACGTGCAATTTTTACACTTTGTAAAAATGTGAGCATCTTTGTTAATTGTGTGCGTATTTAATCCAGAATTGCAGCAATTGACAGGAGTGTGTGCATATTTCTAAGTTTATGAGGTGCTTTCCAAGCCAGAGGCTGCATGCATTATGTGTGGACCTGGAGTGTACCCCAGTACTCCTATCAAATGAATAGACTCACAAAAGTTGGGACAAATTTTGGTTTCAATCTGCAAATGTCCAAGCTATTTCATTATTACTGAAAGATGTTTCAATGTTTCTGTGCTTTTGTTTTGTCGGGCGAAGCCGGTGTACCGGAAACCCCAACTGTCCAATATTGTAGCCACCAACCAAACTCACATGCTGCCGGGAACCAGAATTGAACCTAGGTCACATAGGTGGGAAGCGAGTGTACCAACAACTGCACTGGCCGGACAGCCAAAGATTTCGAGGAGATAATTTACATATATTTATATAGGGAAGTGGATAGAAACAGACAAAATGCCCAGTTTAGAGAAATAATGTTAAAGAAAAATCTAGTTTTGAGTGTTTCCTGAGTTTATAACTTCTTCCTTTAACCCTTTGCATGCTGGGAAATTTGTCTTCTGCTAAAATGTCGTCTGCAGAATTTCTAAAATTAGCATTTTCTTCGATTTTTTTCAAAGAATACTATCAGAATAGCAAACAGTTTGGATCCTGATGAGACGCCACGTTCTGTGGCGTCTCATCTGGATCCAAACTGTTTGCAAAGGCCTTTAAAATTCAGCTCCAGCGCTTTAAGGGTTAATGTAAAACCTCAGGCAATAGTTTATTTTAAAGCAATAGTTAACAGTCAAAGATATCATGATCATAACTTAAAATTAATTGGTTTACATGAATACATTTTCCTCTTTTTTTGAAATTGTAATACATGTTACATAACAATGTTGGTTTCACTGATTCCTTGAAAACAAAAAAAGGACACTTGACATCTCAAACACCTAAACATAATAAATGTCTATCTTTGCCAACCATAGAATATGTTGCTGCTAATTTTCTAAGCCAGTCTCAAACATCCAGCCTATTTACACAGAAATAAATCAACACTGTAACTTTCTTCAGACAGTTGTTACCAAAAACCTTTTCACTTTCTAAAAAACGAAAACATGTTCACTTCCAAAATGTGAAAACATCTTCACTTCCAAAATACAAAAACAATTTCAGGTAACTTTCAAAAATACAAAAACCTTACAGTTTCCAAAAATACAAAAACATGGTTCACTTCCCAAAATACAAAAACATGTCCACTTAAAAAAATAAGAAAATTAATTCACTTTCCAAAATACGAAAACATGTTCACTTCCAAAATTACGTTGACAATGAACAAAGTGCCAAATACATGTGACTCAAACCATTCCCGAAGCAATGAATGTAAAAGCCAATCCCCATCCATTTATCGAGCAATCTCTCAGACTGTCAAATATATTCTTGGGAAAAACATCCCCCAAAAATGGAGCACAATAATGTGTCATGCAAACGAAGAATCTAAATCATTCCTTAATTTGTTCACAACAGTATAATGTATCTGGAGGCTTTCCATTTTGCACCGCACAGATTGTGGACAGATCAATTCTCTGTACCTAAGATCAATTCCTTGTACCTAAATTCAACAACACAAAATGACACAAGCTTTGCCAAGAAAACATGGCTTAAATATAAATTGCAATAAAGTGTTCAACAGATTATGTCCATGAGCGGGAGATGCTGATACTGGTCCAAGAGAATCAGTATTTATGTTGGCATTTCCCAATGAATAAAAGCTAGAAGACAAAACATTATGCTCGTTTTAAACAGAAAAAAATGTAATCTATATAAAATAGACACTTCTATCGACATGTAAGTTGCATGGAACACAATATGACACATTAAAAATAGCTGGATTTTCAAACTGCCACCATTTAAAACAAAAGGGCCAAGATGGCCCTAGTTCGCTCACCTGAGAGAAGTCGGTTCATTCAATCTTTACCAAATGTCAAACTTTACCTTTATATTGTCCAGACAAACATCCTGGTCAAGCTTCATCATCATTTCATCTGCGAGTCATGATCAATTTACCTATGAAGTTTCATGATCCTAGGCGTAAGCATTCTTGAGTTATCATCCGGAAACCATTTTTCTAAGTTGAGTCACCGTGACCTTGACAGCCATTGTGTGAATACGTTTTTTGGCACTGTGACCTTTGACCTAGTGACCTGATATTCAATAGGGGTCATCTGCGAGTCATGATCAATATACCTACGAAGTTTCATGAACCTAGGCATAAGCGTTCTTGAGTTATCATCCATAAACAATTTTACTATTTCAGGTCACTGTGACCTTGACCTTTGACCTAGTGACCTGAAAATCAATAGGGGTCATCTGCGAGTCATGATCATTGTACCTATGAAGTTTCATGATCCTAGGCATAAGTGTTCTTGAGTTATCATCAAGAAACCATTTTACTATTTCAGGTCACCGTGACCTTGACCTTTGACCTAGTGACCTCAAAATCAATAGGGGTCATCTGCGAGTCATGATCAATGTACCTATGAAGTTTCATGATCTTAGGCATAAGCGTTCTTGAGCTATCATCCGGAAACCATTTTACTATTTCGGGTCATCATGACCTTGACCTTTGACCTTGCGACCTGAAAATCAATAGGGGTCATCTACAAGTTATGATCAATGTACCTATGAAGTTTTATGATCCTAGGCCTAACTGTTCTTGATTTATCATCCGGAAATCATTTTACTATTTCGGGTCATCGTGACCTTGACCTTTTACCTGAAAATCAATAGGGGTTATCTGCGAGTCATGATCAATGTATCTATGAAGTTTCATGATCCTAGGCATAAGCGTTCTTGAGTTATCATCCGGAAACCATTTTACTGCTTTGGGTCACCGGGACCTTGACCTTTGACCTAGTGACCTGAAAATCAATAGGGGTCATCTGCGAGTCATGATCAATGTATCTATGAAGTTTCATGATCCAAGGCATAAGTGTTCTTGAGTAATCATCCAGAAACCATTTAACTATTTCGTGAAAATTGGGCCAAAAATGTGACTTCTACTGTGTCACTGGTGGCCATGTTTTTTAACCGATCCCAACCATTTTCAAACTCGTCCGAGATATAAATAAAACCAATGTTTTGACCAACTTTCATGATGATTGGGCGAAAATTGTGACTTCTAGAGTGTCTACAAGGTTTCTCTATAGCCAAATAGGGAAAACTGCCACTATATACATATAGAAAAAAATGCCCCGCCCACTGGCGGCCATGTTTTTTCACCGATCTCGACCATTTTCAAACTCGTCCGAGACATCAATTGAACCAATGTTTTGACCAATTTTCATGATGATTGGGCAAAAATTGTGACTTCTAGAGTGTTAACAAGGTTTCTCTATAGCCAAATAAGGAAAACTGCCCCACCCACTGGCGGCCATGTTTTTCAACGGATCGGAACCACTTTTGAACTCAACCAAGATATCATTAAGACAAACATTTTGACAAAGTAACATGAAGATTGGGCATGAAATTTGACTTCTACAGTGTTTACAAGGTTCTTCTTTTTTTTTACCTAGTGACCTAGTTTTTGACCCGGCACAACCCAGTTTCGAACTCGACCGAGATTTTATTGGGAAAAAGCTTCTGACCAAGTTTCATGAAGTTGGGACAAGAAATGTGGCCTCTAGAGTGTTTAAGAGCAAATGTTAACGGACGGACGGACATACGACAGACAAAGATCTGTCACAAAAGCTCACCTGAGCAATCAGGTGAGCTAAAAAGTATTGCATTATGAACCTTATAAGCTTAATTGATAAATGCTGTTGCTTTGATGACAAATATCACAAACTTTTCAAATACGACTTAAGAAAGTTAAGTTACTCCCAGTACTCAAATAACAACATCACATTAAATTTACAATTTTTCATAAGTTTGAAAAATATGACGCATTCCACATAACTGTACAAAAAATCACACGAAACCCTGACAAAAAATCTAGCTAAAAATTCTAAGAAAAAATTGCTCAAATTGACACTAGAACCAGTTTTAACAACAACTCAAGATGTCAGAATGCTTACACATGGGAAAACTTTAAAATGACAGTTTTGCCAGGGATATAAATATTATAACAACCCTCAAGAATTAAATATATTACACATAAACAAGCTAAAATGTTGTTGTTTTTTTGTTGTGTTTTTGCTGTTGTTTGATTTTTCGCGATTCTGAACACTATTTCAGTTTTATCAGTTCATCAACTCCTAGCTATCCTGAGATAGCTGGTTGACTGTCACCATGTGCACACACTCAGGTGTATATCCTGACTTGAATTTAACGATTTGTCGATTTCCCTTCTATCATGGTTTTGACTCACAATAAAAGACAAATGGCATTAACCTTAGTTTTTATTCATTTCTTTCCCTAAAATTAGTGTTATTTGATATCTTGAAAGCAATAAAGTGTCATCAACATAAGGTGTTTATTGACAGTACATTCCATTTTCCCCTGACATTTTACTGACCCATCACTGATGCTAAAAGTCTTGGAGCATTGAGGATGGAACTTACAGGTAATACTTAATTGTAACTGGGCCAAAATGTGTTTCTATGTTTCGTATGAACAGAAGAGTATAGTCCGCATTTTCATACACTGAACAGTGTTACATCTAATAAAAAGACGCGTAGAGATGTTGCTAATGCTCCTGGGAATTATGCTTAAATCAGCCAATGGAATGAATGGAGTGTATTATTAGTAACACTGTAAGTTAAACTGATGGTGTATGGGATATCCCATACACCATCAGTTACTATCTGTGTAATGATTATATCTTACTACACTCAATTTGACAGGACAAAACAAGAGATGTGTTTGTCAGAAACATAATGCCCCCTAATGCGCCACTTTGATTGTTGTTGTTTTTTTACCTTTGACCTTGAAGGATGACCTTGACCTTTCACCACTCAGAATGTGCAGCTCCATGAGATACACATGCATGCCAAATATCAAGTTGCTATCATCAATATTGCAAAAGTTATGACCAAGGTTAAATTTTGGGACAGTATACAATGACAGACACATACACTATGACAGACAGACAGACAGACAGACAGACAGACAGACAGGCCAAAAACAATTTACCCCCGATCATTCGATCCGGGGGCATAAAAACCCAGATGATTTCTTATGGATAAGTATTAATACTCAAATAATAAAGAAGACCTGCCGGTATTATTCATTAAATTTACATATTTTTATAATCAGGTCTTGCTTTTACAATGATCATTTCCAAGTATTGGATATTGGAAGTTATGTGTATAGGGGGGGGGGGGGGGGGGACTGAAACTATCAGGGCTGCACTTTCAGAAGTGCTGATACTACTATTGGGAGTCAACAACGCAACTTAATGCAGACACTGATAGGATGTAAATCTGCCATAATTGTCTTTGGAACTATATGCCCGAGACATGGGGATTGGTCATATGATCCTGCCTACATCCATTCTGCCCTTGCAACTGATTCATGAACTGGGCAGTAATAGTGTCAGTAACTAGCATCAATATGTGGGCTTAGTTCCGGGAATCCAGCCAACTCATGCAAGAGTGATGGTTAAGGTTCATGGGGGGGATAAAATTCATTAAAACTTCGCTTTGGTTTTTCTTCATTGAATGTGGTACAATATGGTCAAACTATATATCATTTTAAAGCTAAAGACGGATAGAATAACATAAACACATTTTTGACAGTCAATATTTGTGTGCTTTATTCATATTTTGGTTTAAAACCAATAAATTTTTACACTAATTTACAAAATCTCAATCTAAAGTTAAGAAGGATATGCACTACCTTAAGTTGAATAAATACAAAGCTATATACATATACATGGTCAAGTTAGCAACATTTCACAGAAAATTATTGTCATAAAACAACAAATGAGTTTTTATTCAACTGCTTTTTTTGGATAAATATCCTAAACAAAGTTCTAAAAATAACTTAAACGTAACTACTTTTTAAAAATCCAAGTATGGTGGATAATAAGAGTCACAATTCTATTTTAAAGGCGTAACAATTTGGTTATTTACCTCTCAACCAAATTGCAAATTTTAAACCATCTCAAATCGAAATAGATTGCAGACGACATATAAAATTGTAAAGGAATATAAAGAAATTGGCAAAACGATTGATTTTATATTTCGATTCCTTCTACCCATTTTGAAAGCGTGGCCATCGCTATGATTCGTAGAAAAACGTGCAAAACAAATCGGTCGAAACCACGTGCAGTGGTGAGAAAACCGGGTATGTGTATACACAAACCTTAGAAAACACATACTTAGTTTGACAGTTGGGTGGCAACTAGTAAAACAACTATTAACATTAATCAGCCAGAGATCTCACTAAATAATAGAAATGACCACGTAGAGATATCATCATTTACCTTATTACAAACATTTTCCAGCTGAAAATTGTCCCCCACACGTTTTTTTTAGTTTATTTGTATTGTTTTTCTGGAGCTGAAGTGCATCTCACAGAATATCCACCCAACTTCCGTCGCTTTCACTTTCGTTATTAAAAACTCCATTTAAAAAGAATTATTTCTACTTTAAGATTGTTAAAGCGATGTATTATTATATATCATCGATGGAATAGTATACCGTGATGAATTGAACAGAGTTACGTATCGATCTTTCTATCAGTCTGTAAGCGTACTATTTTATGCGCAATAATATATGTCGTGTGATTCGACAACGATTGTAAACATTGGTGAAATGCTTCTTACATAGTTATTCTTTTAAGTGTTTATGAGGTCTGATCGTGCAGTTTGCAAACATCAACGGAAAGATTACAATCCAATGCATTTGTCATCGTCAACCGTTTGGAATGGCAATTAGGCGATGAGTGGGTTTTTAGCATGTTTCTTTCTATTTTATTAATTTAAAAATGGCTGCCCCCATGGTGATGAAATGACATGTGTTCGAGTTTTGATATTTCTAGATATGTAAACTTTTTTTACTATTTAAGCGTAACTTGCCCTCGTCAATGTCGATATTATTCACTAGTTATATAATTTTCCGCCGAAATACGTGGAATAAACATGATTCAGATTTTTGAAAATAATGTATATTTTAGTGTTAAAATCGCTTTGTATTTTGATTGATTTTGTGGATGTTATGATACGTTGATGTACAAAATTGGTAGCAGTTTGAAGGAAAAACATCCTTTAAAGCATATATGTATACATTTTCCATGTGGCACTCTTCCTTTAGTCAAATTTGAGTTCAATGCTAGGGGTCCCACATTTTTCAAAATGAAGCCTCTACATGAACCTTAACTGACTCCATAAAATGCTGTTGACAGCAGCAATACATCAAACTAAACAAACAAACAAAATGACAAATGGATTGGAAGTGAGAGCTTGAGCAGAATTTCATAGTTAATGGCTAGGGTTACACAGGCTTTTTCCGCTCCATTTTGGGAAAACGCCACACTGGAATTTTGGGAATTTCGCGTCGTGAAAACCCCCATTTTGGGAAAAAAATTAATCGCAAAATTGGCTCAATTGGGAAAAATTATCGCATGTAAATTATTTAAAACAGTGTTTCTTATATTTCAAAGAAGCCGTTAACTGGTAAATAACGACTATTTTGATAACTTATTATTAAAATTTTACAAAATATTATGAACATGTGTGATTAGTGCAGGTTTTTTAATCTGAATTTGGGGAAAAGGCTTGGCCTTTTTGAGGTGAAAAAAATCGCGGGAAGCCCCGGATTTTGAGGAAAAAAAGGAAAGTCTTAAATAATCATTTACATATTTTACAGTTCTTAAAACAAATTCAAGGCAACAGATAATTTAATTATGCAATACTTACTATTTTCTACACCAGATCAGGTCAACTTATATATTTAAAGGGTAAAAAAAAAAAAAAAAAAAAAAAAATTTTTTTTTTTTTTTTTTTTGAATTGGGATTTTTTTTTTCAATTGGGAAAAAAAAAACAGATTTGCATTGGGAATGGGGCCGAATTTCGGACCCGTGGCATAGGGCGGAAAAAGCCTGTTACATAACTGCAAGGTGTGATTTGTCTTTTTCATATTATTTGCGCAGTTTTCAGCACATAGTGGCATCAATTTTGGACAAGCATTTACTACAGTCAAATTTAACCAGATTTTTGTTTTTCACAGATTATAAAGACAGCCTGTGCGTAAACTTTAGTGACTGCAAAAAAAATGTTGTTAACCTTAAGACTACAATGGTAGGATAGTATTTCATCCAGCTCAAATCACCACTCATTGTGTGTCAGCATAGATAATTTATCAAGTGTATCACTGGACATGGGTACTTGACAACAGCTTTATACTAAGGACATTTAAAATACACAAAGATACCAATGCCTTGAAGCAGGGTTTGCATATGTACAGAGGTTTGGGAGTAATGTACTCTCAATTTTTACTTTAATATTGCAATCGTGAGACCTTAAAAAAACACTTGAGACTTCCAATATCCATCAACTTGTTATTAAGTGAGAAATTCCAAAATGTTCACTTTATAGCAGCCAAACTATCAGTATATTACGAGACTAGGTCCCACTAGTTCACAGATTGTTTTCACATTTATGCATCATTTTATGCGCAGTACAAAATTAATTAGTTCTATTATACGTTGTGAGAAAATCTGTAAGATGACGATCATCAGATGGACCAAGATAGCTTAACTGCTAAAAGTATGGCCCTAAGATCCAGGTATCCGGGTAATTGTATGTTCTAATACTTAAATATTGGAAAAAGTCTGTATTAATAATAAGACCAAGAGCAAATAAGTGGTATTAAAAACAACAACAAAACATAAATTAAAACAAAATTGCTCTCATCAAGATTCAAACTAGTAGTAAACTAACCCTAACCCTATAGAAGCAAAAACAAACTCACTACCGCTCCACCATTCAGGCTTTTGAAGTTAAATTTGTAACAAGCTATTGAAGACACTTGATGATTAAAAGCATTACACTTGATTTTGTTAGTGGTTTTGATAAATGATATTTCATAAACAAACCAGTATTTTTCACATTTTCTTTGTAAGCATTGTTTTGTGTATTTCAATGAAATGCATATATTCTTTTCTGAATCTACAACATTTTTTGGGGGGAAATTGTCATATTTGCAAAACAAAGACAAAAATAAATAAATACAAGAAATGTGTTTGTCAGAAACACTATGTCCCCTTCTGTGCCGCTTTGACATTTTTTATTTATTTTTTGACCTTTGACCTTGAAGGATGATCTTGACCTTCCACCACTCAAAATGTGTAGCTCCATGCCAAATATGAAGTTGCTATCTTCAATATTGCAAAAGTTATGGCAAATGTTAAAGTTTGACCAAACAGACCAACGTACAGACAGGGCAAAAACAATATGTCCCCCACTATAGTGGTAGGGGACATAAAAAGTTAAAAAAGTATGTCTAGCCATACTTTACATGTACTCCACAGAAAGGACACCTTGACTAAAGAAGAAATACATGTACTAGCCATACTGTAAGATTATACTGTCAAAACATCCAATTGCCTGGAGCAAAACTTTAAGGTCAAAAGTTCAAACTTTTTGATTTCACAATTAATGAAAGCCCCTAAGAGTATGGCGTAATGCAACTGATTAAGTGATAAATTCGAGAAAATAACTAGGATCTGAACCGTATATGTTTCTATTTCCAGATTTCAGTCAAATCAGTCATTACTTTTTCAACAGAATAACCACCCTTATTATATTAATAGTCTCAGTAACGACTTGAAGACTCATTATTCAGAATAATAATCCTTTCTTTTCATTATTTTTAGTAACACTGATTGACCGAAATTGACGCAATATTTAAGAATAAAAAACACACAACCAACAAATATTTGGTAATGGCCTCAACCGGGAATGATCAGTTGCCTTTAGGCCAACAACAATCACAAACATCTATCATAAATTTTACAGTTAAACAGATAACTTTTATCAGAGCTCAGCTCCAGATTTTTTAATGCATCCATGAAACACAAATGAATTCTTAAAAAGATTAATCAATACAAAATTTAACTAGTAATGGCACGGCCGCTGCCAACGCGTATCCCCACGCCGCAACTTTTCACCCAGGGGTCAGATCAAAATTCCAAATAGTGCACTGTCGCACATATGCTCATAGCTACCATGTGTTTAAGTTTCAAGGTTCTAGTGCTAATAGTGTTAATGACTTACTACTTTCAACATTTTAATGACCTCCAAATTCCAATCTTTCCACAACTGAGGTTTAATATTCTTATTCTTAAATTATTTTGCAAGAACATAGAAAACAATTGCAAAACTTTCTAAACAAGACCGAAACATCACAAAGTATTTCAAAACTTATAAACTTGAATGATTCAACAATAAATGCGAAGTGTACAAAAAAATAATACAAATAAAACACAGGAAAACAAACAGAATCTTGATACCTGCAGAATCTGCTTCAAAAACAGTCTTCGGTTCAATAATTCTCTTCGCTACAATAACAGTTGTAGAGAGGCTAAATATCACTATACAGCTAGCAAGGGAACAAAGCAAAGCAAGATAACCAAAATACGATAATAAAGGTTTTGGAAAACAGTTTAAAATTGTAATAATTCAGATAATAACAAGATGGCTGTTTGGTTAACAAAATAGAAAATGAAAAGTTTATTCCATATTCATCGTTAATAGTACATGTATAATTAGAAGGTACTTAACTTCCAAAATCATAAGGCCATCCTTAAAAAATTGTTTGTTTGGCATAACCCGACCCAGGTAAATTTGGTTGGGTAGGTAGGTAGGGATTTTTTTTTTTTTTTAGTATTTTTTTTCTGACATTGAACTCCGACATATACCAAACTGAAAGGTAATTATCAATAAAGCTCCAAGTCTTCTGCCTCTGGTAAAGATTTTTCTGCACCGTCCGTATCACCGCACGTGTATTCGTAAGTCTATTTTTTCTATAAAGAACTTCGAAAATATAATATAATCGACGAAAAATACTTTATCTGAAAACGACAGTCCGAAAAAATTGTACGCATTTTGCACATGAAATAAAATGTGCATATCGTTTGACTACAGAAAATGAAAACAAGTAACCTAGAAAATACGTAATTAATACAGGTATACTATTTGGTTGACATATTACTTTACAATAGAATAGTTTGTGAGTAAAAAAACAACAAAGTAATTATTACATTTTAATTTCAATCAAGAACAGAAAGGTGCAACATCTACGACATGTAACTAATTATTTAATTATCATCCTTTAATTCAGATCGATAGTCGGTAGAAATTTGTAAAGTGATCAGCTTAAAAATAATTTATCGAGTGTTACGCTTCTTTTCATTTGCTTATTTTTTATACGACTTTTGCCATCGGCCGTTATATTGTAGGCAGACGACAATATCAACTGTGTATTCCATTATCTGCGCATAAATGACCCAATATTACCCGATAGCTCAATGTTGATTGGCCAGCTACCATATGCGCTTCAAATTGTTCATGGAAACAAACAGAAAAATAGTTTTAAAAAACACTCCGGATTAAAATGGCGGATGTTTTCAATGAAATCTAACGAGATTTAAGCATATTCGCAAATTATATTTTTCTTGAGCCAAATTGGCTATACTTTCGCAAATGGCGAACGACAGCGCAAGCCCTGTAATAGTGAGCATTTATTCCAATAATAACACGTTCGCAATGCTCGCGCTGTCGTTCGCCATTTGAGTCATTTGCGAAAATATTGAGAATTTGGCACAAGAGTAATCTAAATTGTGAAAATCTAGTAAAATTTCGTTGAAAAATCCGCCATTTTAAGGCGGACTGGTTTTCTATATTTGTCTCTTTGTTTCAATGAAAGTGTTCGCAATTCGAACAGTTAACCAAACCCGGTCTGTACCCAATTAGACATTGCTTGACCTTATTGTTAATGAAGTGCAAATGGTAGCTGGCCAATCAGCATTGAGCTCGCTTACACATGACATGACGTTGTCGAATGAAACGTGAGGACGGGTGGAGCTATCGGATAATATTGGGTCATTCATGCGCAGATGTTGTATAATTTGAATACACATTTAATATCGCCGTCTGCCTCCATAACAGCAACCAGTCAGAAAATCGTATAAAGAGATAAGAAAATGAAACAAAAACGTGACAATACCCGTCAATAAATATTTCTAAGCTGACCACTTTTTATCTTTCTACCGAATATTTACCGATCTGAATTAAAGAGTGATAATTAAATAATTAGTTATATGGCGATAATATTACACATCTCTGCCGATTGCCGAATTGAATTGAACGGTGATAATTAATTAATTTGTTTTTTTACTCCTAAACCTTTCTGAACGACAGCAGCTTATTTTCATTAAAGGGATACAAGAAAAACAGGAGCGGTTTAATTGTATTTTAAGTCTAATTAATCGCATATGCATATGTTAAATAAATAGGCGACTCAAATAAATACCAGTACGCGTTTTGTTCATTGCTATTCTAGACATCCTTGAAAGAGCATTCAATTAAATGACGCAAATAACCGAAAAGGATAAAAAGCGGAAAGGAAAAATTTAGGGGAAAGAATTTTCGGCGAGCAAAAAAAATTTTTTTGGGGAAAGTAGCACAAAAATTTTTCAGTCTGGCCGATTTTAGTGGGTCGGTCGGGTTATGCCAAACAAAAGAATTTTTAAGGATGGCCTTATACTGATTATCACTCAAGCATTTTTAAAATTCAGACTTTGGGGATTATGTATCAAATATTGTCAATTTGAGTCCAGTGCATAGTTGTCAGATGTTGATTATAGCAACTTTTCATCGAGGGTTGAGTCAACTGGCATAAACCTCGTTCAGTCAGAGGCAGGTTATCCTACAGAACCTGAGGGAGTCATGATTTAGACAGCTGATACTCTCAAGCACAGCTTCAGCTAAAAGAGTTTAAGGATTAATAAACTCGTTGCTTAGTGTTAATAGACACAGCAGGAAATCACTAACCACTTTGATGTTAACATGCAACTTATTACCAGTAGTTTTATAAAGAGTTTTATCAAGTTTTCAGCATGATAAATAAATTTCCCAAATTGGATAAAAGCGTCCCTAATTTTCCAAATTTGACCTGTACTGGTACCATTCCCAAAGTTGAAAGGAAAAACGCTGCTACCTTAATTTCCTTATTGAAATCGCAATGAAAATTGTAAAATGAAATTGTGAAATGGTTGTTTTTTTATTGTTTTGAGCCCAAAGAGTCTGTTTTTTTACATTTTACAACAGCCGGTATTGTTAACGTCTTAGGCATATTTGATCTATAAAATGTCCTTGTCAAAATTGTGAAATTGCGGTCCAAGCCCACTTTAAAATCTAAAGGAAAAGAAAGCCTTGGACTAGACTTGAGCTAACACCATAAAAAATAGATGAATTTGTATACATGTCCTTATATGTCCCTATTTGTTGGGTAACATTAAAGTAAAATTTTATACAACTACTCTGCAGATACGCTATGTCAAAATCTGTTAATGCCCAACTCATGTATGTCCAATATATTGCAAATCTTTATTCACACTTAACACTTAATTTTTCTTGCAATTTTTTTACTGTCATAACTTAATCCAGTTTTGTTAGAAATTTTGTGGTGCAATTGTACTTTAAAATCACACTTGTGTAGTCCGATCAACAATAAGACTCGCCCAACATCACCAGTTAACATCCCTTCTCAAAAAAGTGTGTGAAATGTACGTTTTACGTACGTTTTGCGTGCGTTAAACGTGGCGGTATTGGCACTGCGTTTTTTGTGCGCTTTTTCTCACCGAGTGAGTTTTAAACAAAAACAAACAAACAAGAAAATGTGCGCTTTTTGTGGATAAATGTGCGCTTTATGTGCGTTAAACGTGTGCTTTTTATAAGTGTGTTCAATGTGCGCTTTTATGTGCGTTAAATGTGCGTTAAACGTGCGCTTTTTATATAAGTGCGTTTTTGACTACCATTTATGTGTGTAAAATGTGTGCTTTTTGTGAGTTAAATGTGCGCTTTTTTTATTTAAAAAGCGCACATTTAACTCACAAAAAGCGCAGTTATAACCCACATAAAAGCGAACATGTGTGTTAAAGTGCGCTTTTATGTGCGTTAAATGTGCGTTAAACTTGCGTTAAACGTGCGCTTTTTATAAGTGCGTTTTTGACTGCCATTTATGTGTGTAAAATGTGCGCTTTTAAGTGCGTTAAATGTGCGCTTTTTGTGAGTTAAATGTGCGCTTTTTTATTTAAAAAGCGCACATTTAACTCACGAAAAGCGCAGTTATAACCCACATAAAAGCGCACGTGTGTTAAATGTGCGCTTTTATGTGCGTTAAATGTGCGCTTTTTAAATAAAAAAGCGCACATTTAACTCACAAAAAGCGCACATTTAACGCACGTTAAGCGCAGTTATAACCCACACAAAACGCACAATTTACGCAGATGAATGGCAGCAAAAAACGCACTCACAAAAAGCACACATGTGCCTTAAAGGTGCATCTTTTGCCTTAACAGTTGATTGAATTATATGCTGTTAAAAGTTTTTTTTAATTCAGATATGCAATAAAAACCAATAATTATATAAACATATATATTTGTGTATTTTAATAATTACAAGATAATTCAATTTTATACTTTAATGTACACCAACATTTTTTAACATACATGAGTAATTAAATATCAATGGCAATTTGATGAAATAAATATAAACATAATTTGATTATAAATAAACAAAAAATAATAGCATACTATAATAACATGTACAGTATATGCACACGAACAGCTATATACATAAGAAAGATGCATATCAATCAAGGCCTTTCAGCATTTCTTTGAGGCAGCAGAGTGCAGCTCTCATCTTTCTCTCCAAGTCTGCCACTAGCCGGTCAAACTTCTTTGCAACAATTATACTGTCATGGCCTTTGCGCGATGCGTCTCGTGCATGATCTCATTTGATCAGGTCCTGAAAGATATTTTATAATGTAAGTGTTGAATATTGCTGTTATGGTAATCTTGTAACTATAAAAATTATACATTTAAATCAAAACTAGTTTGTTTGCTTGTTGTTTTTGGTTGTTTATTTTGCAATTTTAATCCCCTGATCACATGTGACTTAATGCTTTTCATAAATAAATACGTTTGATAGAAAATACTGTTCGAAAATGTACCAAGATACGTGGTCTCATTTTGCTGTGTGGACTGGTCGGAAGTGTGACACCTTTAAAATGCAATAACCAGTACCCTGTATAGTTTTACCTCTAAACAAATCCAGCTTTTCTTGGTCAAGGAGAGGGCGCGGTTTTTCCACTCCTGTTCTCCTCATGTCGGCCAGCTTGTGCAGGGTAAAACCTGGTATTCAAGTCCATACATCAGGTAGTCTCTTTTTTGCTCCCTTTTTTGGCAGGCGATGCGATGATGCACATTCTTTCCATGGGGTTTAACCTATAAATTTAAAAGTTCTCATTTAATATGGGGGAAAAATCTGTTCATTAATGACCAAAAATAGGTATAAACAACTTTAAGATGACAATAACCATAAAATACAGCCATAATAATTCAAATGGTGTTGTTTTTCTTTAAAATTGCATTACATTTACTCATCCATTTACGTTTCCCAGTGACAATACATAAATATGATAATGATCATTATTAATTTAATAAACTAAATAAAAAAGGTATGCAGAATTGAAAATACGAACCTGTTACAACAGACTGTTCTTCAGTATTCCAAAAATACAGGCAGTTGTTGAACTAGACCATATCACTTTATATGTCTTTAACCACCCACTTTTAATCTCCTTTATTGTTGATTTACACATTGTAGTAAATACACATTTTTTTCATCACACAATACTTCATGCTGAAAGTATTTCAAGACATTTTACACTAAAATAATAAGTCTTAATTCTAGCTTAAAGTCAGTTGCTGATGCTGCTTGTTTTCAAAAAATAACTTCCAATCTGTGGTTCTCAAATAGATGGAGCCTGAACAAATCAAAAGTATATCAACACCCCTTAGTTAGGCTTAGATGGAGGACTGATAGGGACTGGCTATTCTCTTATCTGATACCATGCTGTGTCTAAGCCAAAAATTGCATAATTTGAGAAATACTGATAAGGCTGTCATTTCAACACCAAAATATTTATTGAATAATACACAGCACCCTTAACACATTATATTTATTTGTAAATATTTAAATATAACATGCTGAATGGTTTTAGCAGATAATATTAATAGTATAAATATTATTTTAATTGCCTTTTAAAATGTATGTTTATGGTCAATGTGGTAGACATTAATTGTATTAGGGTATAAATATCAGTATAAGAAAGTTCAAATACTTATTTATGTTGAGGAAATATAATTGATACTATCAAGCCCACATAATACTTTTGACACTTCCAATATTTTTAATTAGTTACACACAGTCTGATTTAGGTGGAAATTTTTAGAAATGTTTGAGATTAAAACGTAAGCAATAGGGTATGCATTGAAATTGTATGATAAAGTATGTAAACATTAAACAGGTTAATATGGACAACCAGTAATTATTCAAACTGCCCCTTATATTATTACAGGTTACTGAGATATATGTCTATGTTTAATCATTTGATGTAAATAAATTGTTAGAGCCTGCAACAATTTTGTTTCTTGTTCAATTTCTGTACAACATTTGCTAAACGGTTGTTAAAGACGCACTTTTTAAGAAGTGTGTTAAACATGTGTCTTTTTAGATACATCCTTTTAAAACAGATCATATGATAAAAACGCACTTATGAAATAAAAGACTAACTTATGCTTAAAAAAGACGCACATCAAAATAGAAAAACGCACTTTTGTGAGAAAAAACCCACATCTGTAAACCTTAAAACACACTTCTTAGATAAAAGACGCACTTCCTAAATAAAAGACGCACTTCTTAGATAAAAAACACACATTTTGCTCACATCTACACTCAAAAGCGCACTTACAGATGAAGAAAACACACAAAAAACGCACTTTTTCACTAAAATAACGCACAAAATGTTCTCTCATCCATCCATTTAAAATTGACATTAAGCTGCCTGTCCATCATCGTCGGATACCCACGTTCGACCCATTCCGTTACTCTCCATTTATCGTCCGTGGAACATTACGAACTCTTTTCACGGTTTTAGGGTGTGTCAAATCCAGTAATTTCATTGGATCCCTCATGGTTTCATGAGGATATTTTTTACCAATGATACAACTCGTACTATAGAGACTTCGGGTTTGTTGTCAAAATTGCGTCGTCCGTAGAAATGGAATTTCGTCGTGCATGTGTATACTTTAAAATTGAGAATTTAAACGACTATCAGAGTAAAAGTATCTCTAGTCTCTTACATGGGCGCGATGTCTTTTTAAGCACTCGGACAGGTGGATGGAAAAGCTTGATGTATCAATTCGCAATTACCCAGGCGAAGCATTGACACCTCCAAAGTGAAATTCTTTTTGTAAACTGCGATTTCGTTGGTCTACTGAAAGGTTACAGTTAAGGTCAAAACAGCGTGTATTGCTTATATTGTCCCACGCCTAATGCTGGAGAGTAACGGAATGAATTAGTCGTGGGTATCCGACGATGCTTGTCCATAAATTTCTTCCTGATACATGCAGTAATATTACACAATCATGTGAAGGTGTATACAATAACTTAAAGTAACTGTCACTCACCAATACTACCTACTACCTACATGTATCTGAACAATCATAGTTCCGAAGACATGACATATCTAATTTGTTTTTGTTTTTTTCAGAGCAATGTAAATTTCAAATGATGTACAATTTTTTTTATTAAACTTTGGTACATGGCTTTTAACCAAAATTATTTTTTATCACGGTAATAATACCCCCACTTTTTCCTCCCTGATTAGCAACTTACATGAAGTATAATTTGCAAGCTTTTGATTGGGACACAGGACATGCATAAATTACATGAGCAGTTTTCATGTGTAGCTTGAAATTGTAAATGTTTAATGTTAAGTAAAATTTGGGTAACCATTTGAAATAAAAGCAATTTTAAAACGATCAACACTAATTTGGTATGTTGCTTGAAAAATATTTATTTTTAGAAACTAAAATGAATCAATACATTCGAACAAAAAAATTCATAGCCACATTTTCAGATATATTCATTATTTAGTGGGCAGTTAAAATATAGGGTTGGTCCCGCTACCTGACCCAAATTTGATGGAAAAAACACACTGTTTTGTGATCAGGCCTAACCACTAGGCAGTATGTCATACGCCTCGTTCTCATACTTTCGTGTCTTCTCATTGGATTCGTGCCCAATTTAATACGTCATTTTCGCTGTCACCAAATACTGAACATGTCCGGATTCTATTCAATTAGATCGAGCGTTTACAACGGCCGACTATTTTGCCAAGTAAATGCGATTTTATCGAGTATTATTGCATTATAAATCACCAGCACTTAAAATAAAAAAGTTTAGAAACCCTGTCACTCTGTGTGTAAGTGGCAGAAGTATTTCTAAGGAAGGCCACGCTCTATTTAATATGGAGCACTGAGAGGTACCCGACAGGGTATTGTAACTCACATGTTTAATATGCAGAACGCGCAAAACAATTATATTTCAATTGACACGTTTGCATTGTTTATAGAATCTTTAATTTGTTGACAGTTACCAATACAAAGTTACCATGGTTATTTTTCCAATTAAGGTTGGAAATATTGATTCTGTGATGGTTGACATTTTCATACATTTCCGAATAAACAAAATATCGAAAATTTTGACAGAGACCTCTACTTAGATGGCAGATCGATAAAATAAAATTGCTTATTTGTGGCCTAGTTTAATGCAAACAATTAAAGTCCAGAAGCCCTCACTATGAGAGATCGTTTGAAAGGCAAAATTTTAATTTACCCACATTACATTGGTTTGGGTTCTGATATTATATTTTCAAAAAATGGGAAACTGGTTTGATGGAGCATCTTGAATGCATGTCCCAGCTTGGATATGGCTACGCCGATGTGCATGTTCAGCACCTAGCTGGTGAATAGGCAGAACATCTAGGGAAACGTCCTGCCAACAAGCCACTGAACTGGCTGTATGGCTTCACAAAACCCAAAGCAGGGGGAAAAGCAATTACATAAGAGGCGTTTGCGGAGGAGCTACTGGTCTGCATATGGAAAGGAAAACCTCAACAAATGCTATATAAAACGAAATATGTGATAAAAGGCAAAGCATGCAGAAAGCGGATCAACCTATCTCTTATCTCACGGAAAATCCGCTAGCATAGAAAGAGACGCTTTGTCCAGTGATTCGAAGATGGAATTCGAATTGAAGAAAAAGACCCCCATAGTGTATTCAGGAAGATGTCTCCACAAAGCTAACGCGACTCGCCGTATGTAAAACTCCTTGCGTGGGGCGAGTGCAGTCACTGGGTACACTTAAAATTCTGCACAAAACTCGGGTTGAGAGAAGAAAGACATTTCCCTATGCCCTCATCGTGATGTTTGCGGCAAATTTTTCAGGACATTTTTCACCTGTGTTTCCTTCAATATTAAACTTTCCTTTATATACTAGTATGCTATTTGTACTTGTAAAAGAATAATCAATTTATTACAAAATTAATTAGTTTTAATTTAAATGTATTTACATCCCTGCTCTTATTTGGAATGTTATATTTGAAAATAAATCGCTACCATCATTAAATACACATTCAATTGTGTCTTAGAAAAAGGACATTTCAATATGTTGCTTTAAAAATAACTTTCCCCACTGGGAGCCCCATTTAGAACAAGGTCAAGCAAGGAGCACGAATCCAATGAGAAAAATCTTCTGGATGATGCAGTTCGTTGACCTTCACCTTCACGAGTTAAAAATTTAGAAAATATGTAAACAAAGACAATTTTCAAAGTGTTTAATACTGAAATAGTGTTTTATTGATGATATAAAAGTTATACAATGCAAAAATTACTTGTCATTGTGTGCGCATGCGCGAAATACATAGTTAAGGGGCATGAATGTACAAGAACATAGCATACATGTAGTATGTATAACACGTCATTTTATTCAATATCTGCAATATATTTTTTTCTTTAACAGCAGTGGTTATTCTTTTTTATGGATAATCAGTTTGTTATAAGCATCCAATAAACTGTCATCCTTAATCCTATTTCCTGTTATTGGCCTTCTACAGCTTTTTTATTTTAGGCATGGGGCCTTTCGTGGAAATGCAAATGCCTGCATGACACTCATGGGGACAATAAATAACAAACATAATTACCTATTGGCAGGTCATCGCTGTCATCAGTTTGCATTGGTTCGGTATCTGAAAACCTAACCCCTCTTGAGCCTTGTAAGGCTTGTTCATTTTTTTCTTTCAGTTTATTGAAATATTCGGCTGCAAACTTCACCAAGTCTGGTGGGCGTTTTTTAAGCACTGCAACCGTAAAATCCTGCAGTAAGTCTGTCAAGCCATCCGGAATTTCAAAACTCATTATTTATCCTGAGAAGTATGCACAAAACAATATAATGTCACCAGGTTATCAAACACGATATCATATTCACATTCACATATACATGTCATAGACACGACATTATCGAGATGTCAAGATTCTGTTTGACGTCACAGCATCGTTTTATAAACACGCAGTAAAATTTAACATAATGACATACTTTAAGACAATTACCCGCTTTAACCTTGATTAATATTTAGTATGCATTTAACTTTATTAACAGCGAGGATGTATTCTTTAATTTTGGTTTGTTTTCCATCGAACTATTTAACACAGATTTGTGTCGTCTGAACTGGATCTATTTTCTTATTGTCTAAAGAAACGTTATATGATTCTTTGCGGTTACACTATACTACACGAGCTAATAACGCTCAGCTTAATTAAGGTATGACGTAGCAACAACGAATACATACAACTAAAAGCGTAGCTTAAACTACAACTGAATCTGAAGCATAAAACAATAATGGCAACGTCCGTTTAATTCAACTCATTATAACGACAATTGTAAAATTTAAAATCCACGAATTCACTATTTATCCTGCCCGTACGTCTTTACCATGAAATCATTTAATACCCTGTACACGAACCAGTCAAAGATCTATACATGTTCATAGGTCTTAGCAAGATTTTACAACACAGATCATAATGGACATTTGCTTCATTTAGAGGATGTGCTCATTCATCACTGTACATATGTTCCTGTGCATACATGTTTTCTTAGTTAAAATAAACTGATATTTTACCTCAAAAAGATTTTAAGCTTAAACAACATTGGGCCATAATCAAACTAGAAATAATGTTCTTGTATACAACATGTAATTCATGTGTATGCATATTTGCAAAAATATTAATAAATATTGATGTTTCATTTTCAGCACCACAATTACGCATCACAGAAACGAGCTGAGACACGCCGGCGTTTTTTTAGAGTTGCCCCGGTATACACCATATATATTTCATCACAAATATCGGTTTCTTTTCCTCAAAACGCAAACAAGTGAAAAATCCCTGGCTATATTACACAACATGTGAATATAGTGGATTAAAATTTAATTTGTATTACATATTATTTCAAATAATACCTTTTTTTTACATGTGTTTTGCTTTTTTTTAACATAAGATTTATTTGATTCTCGTTTCGATTTCATTTAATCATGCCTATGAAAGTTACAATTCTTTTACTATGGTTTGTATCGAACAATTCGGTATTTTAATAGTAATTTAATTTAAAAGTATTCTATTAAATTTTTGATTAATTTTAATTGTGATGCTATTTACAATAAAATGTAATGTGAATAATTCTGAGAAAAGTGTATGGGTTGGATCTCTTTATACCCGGTATATCAGTTCCATGGTGGTAACCCCAGTTTTATTCATGTGTTTGTTGTTTGTCTTGTTTTGTGCCTAACATTTTGCAAACATGTTCCATTCCATAAATAAATGGCTGTATGTATAATAATATTGAGTCGGAGGCAATGTGCTAAAACAGTCTCCAATCCGTTTCCTGCTAAGGAACAGTAAATGTCTTTAAAAGATCTTGAGATCGATCCCGGTTACAATGCGGACACCATATACATTACAACATTATATGCTCTGTTTATTTGAAACAATTTGTGCAGAAGTGTGCACCGATTTTCAATAATTTTGAAGAAAATTCATAGTTACAAACAGATGATTCCTCCAGATCTGGAATGATTTTACTATTGGATGCAGATTCTATTACAACCTAAAACGGAGATAACCACTGTGAAGTGTTTGAAGTTCAACTGCTTCAACTTTAACTTCATGCTGCCGGAAAAAAGCAAAACAGCCTATTGAAGGAAGACGATTCAGTACGAAATGATAAACATATCAATGCACATACAATTGAGGCCTGGCTATTGAATATTACTTTTTAAAGGGGCCTTTTCACGTTTTGGTAAATTGACAAAATTAAAAAAAAAACATCGCAGATTCGCAAATTTTCGTAGTTATTAAGATATTTGTGAGGAAACAGTAATACTGAACATTTACCATTTACCAATGGATATTTTATCCATTATATGCATCTTTGGACGATTTAACAACCTGAAAATTATCAAGCGTTGCAACACGAAACGATTGAATAATTTGGAGAGTTCTGTTGTTGTCGTTATGTTTTGTAAAAATACGATGATTGCTTATATAAAGTATAAAATTAATCACTCATTGCATGCGCACGGATGTCCGTGTTGTTAAAGACTTTTACTCCAGGGGTCGGTGGTTCGATCCCAGATGAAGGTTCTTTTCTTTCTTTAATTTTATTCTTGTTTTTTATTGGAAAGTTTTAGATCCAATGTTTATATTTATCAATATAAGGCATTTAATGACAGACTTCAATACATGCCAAAATCTGTGAGAAGGCCCCTTTAAAAAGTCGAATTCGTATTACATGCAGCTAGTGTTGTTTTGTTTTAAGAAAGGGATTGCATATAATCATGCGCTAGTAGTTTTAAATACAGACGATATGAAAATTAACAACAAATTTACAAGCGGTAAATTTGAATTCAGTGGACATTTGAATAGTTGATTATTGGAATTTATAATTGCACGTCCGCAGTATGTATATTACTGTTTGATAAGGGGAAAGACCAAAGAAAAAAGTAATTGACGGAAAAGTCAGCATGATGTAAAATGTGTTAAAAAATACGAATAAAAAAGAAAGGGTGGTGCAATGAGAAAATACATACTTCAATTAAAGAAAATAAGTTAGATTAAAAAAGGTGTTAAAAAGTTACGTCCCAGTATCCTGACTTTTTTATATTGTCTTTAAGAATATATAAAAATTAAACAAAGAGAGGGGAATTTGTATATATATTTTTTTTAAGTTTCAACAATAAAAAGTAAAAAACACAAATGGTGTAAAGCGAAGTAAACCTTATTTCCCTTCATAAGAATTTGTGCCGTTTCAGCATGAACTGAGTTATTATTGTCGCACAGCTGTTTGAAGTAGGTTTGATTTGCCAGTTCAACACATTCACTATTAAATGGGAAAGACATATATAACATATATGACACTACAAGCATACACTATAAGTGAATATACATTTCATTTTAAGAACTGTTTATAGTGTGTTTTTCTCCCAGCAACATGTTTCTATATGCAACGGAAGAATTTGGAATTAAAATAGTCATTGTCTAAAATCTTATAATAGACATTTCAACATTCACTTAAATGATAAAGAAGCAGCTTTTCTTAATACAACAACATAAACCGGCCATATTTACTAAATTGCATCATCTATATTAAAATCTCGCTTACTTAGGCTCGATTGGTAATTGTCAGCTGAGTACTACTTAATTGCACATCGGGTACTCTAAGGTATACTTAAATGTACTCCGGGTACGGAAAATATAATAAAACGTACCCGGCCAATTTAGACTGAACCCGCCCAAAATCCGATGTCGTAAAACGCGCTAAGGAATACGAAACAAAATCATCTTTGAACAGAACCTGCCTCAACATTCTTTTTTAAGTATGAATTCCCGGGTACGTTTTCGTATATTTTCCGGGATCGGGGTACACTTGAATAAACTTATGAGTACCCGGGGTACATTTAAGTAGTACACGAGCGGACAATGACCAATCGAGCGTTACTTTGCACATTATTCATGCCAAAACATGCATATGTCGTTGTAGCAAGAATAAGCCTGTATTATTTGTGCAAAATATCGAATGGCATATAGTGTTTATTGTGTTTTATCAGTTTTATTCATTTCAATACTAACTGACGGTTACAAGGGCTGCTATAATGATACTAAATCCAGAGTGTCATAATAAGTATTTGGAACCAACAGTAATTTGTTCAGCAGGTGGAGTTTCACTTCTTTTTATTGAAAACATGAACATGAAAACAAACACTGTGTTATAAATTAATAGATTGACACTTGTTTAAAATAATTATTAAAATGTGTTTGCATTGAATATATTTATACAGAAATCAAAATGGTACGTTTTTTTAATTGGATATTAATTCTTACACTGTATTGGATAAACAAAAAATTTACAAGCGGTAAATTTGAATTCAGTGGGCATTTGAATAGTTGATTATTGGAATTTATAATTGCATGTCCGCAGTATGTATATTATTGTTTGATAAGGGGAAAGACCAAAGAAAAAGTAATTGACGGGAAAGTCAGCATGATGTAAAATGTGTTAAAAAATACGAATAAAAAAAGAAAGGGTGGTGCAATGAGAAAATACATACTTCAATTAAAGAAAATAAGTTATATTTAAAAAGGTGTTAAAAATGTTACGTCCCAGTATCCTGACTTTTTTATATTGTCTTTAAGAATATATAAAAATTAAACAAAGAGAGGGGAATTTGTATATATTTTTTTAAGTTTCAACAATAAAAAGTAAAAAACACAAATGGTGTTAAGCGAAGTAAACCTTATTTCCCTTCATAAGAATTTGTGCCGTTTCAGCATGAACTGAGTTAATATTGTCGCACAGCTGTTTGAAGTAGGTTTGATTTGCCAGTTCAACAAATTCCATATTAAATGGGAAAGACATATATAACATATATGACACTACAAGCATACACTAAAAGTGAATATACATTTCACTTTAAAGGGGCCTTTTCACAGATTTTGGCATTTTTTAACTTATTCATTAAATGCTTTATATTGATAAATGTACACATTGGACCGTAAAAGCTCCAGTAAAAATCAAAAATAAAATTAAAAAAAGGAAAAGAACATTGCCCGGAGCAGGTTTCGAACCAGTGACCCCTGGAGTCCTGCCAGAGTCCTGAAGTAAAAACGCTTTAGCCTACTGAGCTATTCCGCCGAGTACACATACTTGACGTATTTTATACATTATATAAGCAATCTTCGTAGTTTCACAAAATTTAACGACAAAAACAGAACTCTCCAAATTATTCAATCGTTTCGCGTTGCAACGCTTTATAATTTTTAGGTTTTAAAATCGTCAAAAGATGCATATAATGGCTATATTAGACCATGGTAAATGTTCAGTATTACTGTTTCCTCACAAATATCATAACTAAAACGAAAATTTGCGAATCTGAAACAACTTTTTTCAATTTTGTCAATTTACCAAAGCGTGAAAAGATCCCTTTAAGAACTGTTTATAGTGTGTTTTTCTCCCAGCAACATGTTTCTATATGCAACGGAAGAATTTGGAATTAAAATAGTCATTGTCTAAAATCTTATAATAGACATTTCAACATTCACTTAAATGATAAAGAAGCAGCTTTTCTTAATACAACAACATAAACCGGTCATATTTACTAAATTGCGTCATCTATATTAAAATCTCGCTTACTTAGGCTCGATTGGTCATTGTCAGCTGAGTACTTCTTAATTGCACATCGGGTACTCTAAGGTATACTTAAATGTACTCCGGGTACGGAAAATATAATAAAACGTACCCGGTCAATTTAGACTGTACCCGCCCAAAATCCGATGTCGTAAAACGCGCTAAGGAATACGAAACAAAATCATCTTTGAACAGAACCTGCCTCAATATTCTTTTTTGAGTATGAATTCCCGGGTACATTTTCGTACATTTTCTGGGATCGGGGTACACTTGAATAAACTTATGAGTACCCGGGGTACATTTAAGTAGTACACGAGCGGACAATGACCAATCGAGCGTTACTTAGCACATTATTCATGCCAAATCATGCATATTTCGTTGTAGCAAGAATAAGCCTGTATTATTTGTGCAAAATATCGAATGGCATATAGTGTTTATTGTGTTTTATCAGTTTTATTCATTTCAATACTAACTGACGGTTACAAGGGCTGCTATAATGATACTAAATCCAGAGTGTCATAATAAGTATATGGAACCAACAGAAATTTGTTCAGCAGGTGGAGTTTCACTTCTTTTTATTGAAAACATGAACATGAAAACAAACACTGTGTTATAAATTAATAGATTGACACTTGTTTAAAATAATTATTAAAATGTGTTAGCATTGAATATATTTATACAGAAATCAAAATGGTAAGTTTTTTTAATTCGATATTAATTTTTACATTGTATTGGATAGTTGTTTTCGTTGAATAACTCTTATATAATTCGGAAAAACGGATTAATGTGTCTCAGTCTAAAACAAAACAAATATATTAAAAAGATTGATGTTGTACTAAAACATCAAAGTCCGAAAAACGGAGTCATGTAGGCTGTGGAGGCAACACCAGTCAATGCTTCCATCTTCCAGCGGACTCTAGACACGCAAACATCGCCCCATTTTTAAATATGGATATTGCCACGCCCTAGAGAATATCAGACACTAGTAAGTCACTCACTTTCGTGCTTTCTGAGCTATGAAAAGTTTAAAACACATAATACAATGTATGTCGCCTTATACTTAGCAAATTAGACAAGCACAAAGTACTAACAAACCTAAATATTTGCTTCTCCTCATGATACTCATGTGAAACTCACCTTGTTGCCACAGCCCATCACCTGTTCGGTTACAAAAACGTGAAACAAACAAGTTGACACAATTTTCATTCATTTCATTAAGAACTTCTGTATCGTTTTTCACCTACGATGGTATTCTCAGTCCAATACTCCACTGGATATCAAACGTATTTACCCAACGTAAAATCTGCGTGTAATTTGAAGTAAAGCAGTCACGCCAGATTACAGTATGATAAAGCATACACCAAGTCACAGTGATAGGTCCCCTGCTTTTTTTTCTATACTAAAAATGACCTACCTGGAAGGCTTAAGTCTCATATTCTACTATTTTCATACGACCGCCTACTGTTCAAAGCTCAGATTCAGAGACCACTCCTCAAAGAAAACCTTGGCAACCTACATAAATGGGCCCTTGAATCGGGAATGTGGTTTAACACTGAATACTCAAGACACGGTCAAGTTTCAAAATATATAAAAAACGTAAATGAGATTGACCCTAGATCAGAAAATGTAAATAATTTGTATCAAAATTTTGAATCTGCTGTTTCAGACATCTATGATAAACATGCACCAGTAAAGCAAATGTACAATAAAGCGAAGCAAGTACCATATATGAACAAAACATTACGTAAAGCAATTTATCTTAAAAAGATGTACCTGCACAAATTTCAAAAACTTAAATCACATGAAAATTGGGAAATTTATAGGAAACAAAGAAACCTAGTAAATAAATTAAAACACAAATCAGCAAACCAATATTTTCAAGAAAGATGCATTGGTGGGGCAAAAAATTCAGACTTTTGGAAAACTATCAAGCCATTTTTATCAAATAAATCAAGTACAGATCTGCCAAAAATAATTCTACATGAAAACAACAAAATCACAACGAATGACAACGATAACGCTGAAATTTTTAATTCATACTTTGCTAATGTTGCCCAGTCCATCGGGGAAAACTACACTTTTTATTTAGATAGTCACCCAAGTCTCAAAAAAATTCATGAAAATTATCCAGATGTTTGTACCTTTAATTTTAAACCAGTAGCCATGCCCGATGTTGCCAAAGTAATTAATATGCTTAATGTAAAGAAAGCCACTGGAGTGGACAAAATATCAGCTAAGCTTTTAAAAATTGGTAAACCGGCTTTAACTGAACCTCTTACTAATCTTGTGAACATTTCTATTGCCACAAGTACTTTTCCAGATAAACTCAAAATGGCACAAGTAACACCATTATACAAGAAAAATGACCCTTTTTGCAAAGCTAATTATAGACCAGTATGTGGCCTACCAATGCCCTCTAAAAATTTTGAGAAAGTAATTGCTAATCAACTTAACTTTCATTTTGAAAAAATGTTCAATAAATTTTTATGTGCTTTTAGAAAGGGACACGGCTGTCAAACCACCCTATTAGAACTTCTGGAGGATTGGAGGCAGGCTCTGGATAAAGACCATTACGCTGCAGCAATTATCATGGACCTGTCCAAGGCCTTCGATTGCCTGCCGCACGATATATTACTGTCAAAGCTGTCAGCGTATGGTATGTCAGAGCCTGCGTCCATACTCCTCCAGTCTTATCTTTTTAACAGAAAAAGCAAATTAAAATAGGAGATACAGTTAGTTCATGGGTCAGTATAACAAAAGGAGTACCCCAAGGGTCTATCCTGGGGCCCTTACTGTTCAATGTCTTTATTAATGATGTTTTTTATTTTATAAACAAATCTACCCTTTACAATTATGCAGATGATAATACTCTTTCTTTTTACACAACAAACTTTGATGAACTTATAAGTGTTTTACAACATGAAAGTAACATTCTTATTGATTGGTTTCATTTTAACAAGATGCAAGCTAACCCTGACAAATTTCAATCTTTTGCAATAGGCAAATCAACTTCTTGTAAACAAACCCTCATTTAAGATAGGTGATGCCACTATAACTTGTGAAAAAGTTGTTAAACCACTTGGTATTGACATAGACTATAAACTTAATTTTGAAACTCATATACAAGGATCATGTAAGAAGGCAGCCACTCAAATTAACATTTAAAAAAGAGTTGGTAGAAATTAAAGTGTAAAAAACAAGCTTTTAATTTTCCATACCTTTGTATTATCAAATTTTAATTTTTGCCCAATGACCTGGCATTTCTGTTCAGAAACTAATATTAATAAGATGGAAAAAATTCAAGAAAGGGCGATTCGTTTCATATACAACGACTATAGCACTCAATATATCGATCTTTTACAAAAGGTAGACCTTCCGTCCTTGCAAATAAGACGTATAAGATCAATGGCTATTGAAACATTTAAAATCATAAACGAAATTTCTCCACCTTTGTTAAATGATTTAATTGTTAAGAGACAGTCAACCATAAATTTTAGATACACCAATATTTTACAGATACCACAGGTACGCACAACAACATATGGTAAAAATTCTTTTAGATATGCTGCCCCCTCGCTGTGGAACTCCCTACCAGAAGAGTTTAGAAAATGTACAAATTTTTCGCAATTTAAAACTTTAATTGAGACATGGAATGGAAAAATCTGTAGGTGCAAATGCTGTAGACTGAATGGGATTTCCACAGCAAGGGAGCATCACATCATTTAGTTTTAAGTTCATTGTCTACTATAATGTTATATATTGTTAGTTTTGCTTAGCTTTGTATGCTTTGGATGCTTAGCATGCTCTGTATGCTTCATTTTCTTAAATGTTATATGCTTTTAGTATTTTTCTTAGCTTTGTATGCTTTGTGTGCTGTGCATGCTCTGTATGCTTTGTAGGCCCTAAATGCTTTATATGCTTTGTGTGATTGTATGCTTTGTATACTTTGTGTGCTTTGCATGTTTTTGTGTGCTTAATATACTTTATATGCAATGTTTTGCTTTGTATACTTTGTGTGCTTTGCATGTTGTTTTTTTGGTCTATATACTTTATATGCCTTGTTTGCTTGGTATTTTTTGTGCGCTGTGTATGCCTAGTATATTTTGTATGCCTGGCATGCTTTGTGTGCTTTGTTTGCGTTGAATGCTATGTATGCCTTGTATGCTTTGTATACTTTGTGTGCCTTACGCTTTGTATACTGTGGGTGCTTTGTACGCTCCGTACACTTTGTATGCTCTGCATGCTATGTATGCTCTGTATGCTTGACATGTTCTGTACGCTCTGCATGCTGTGTCTAGTTGATATTTTATTCTTTCTCTTATTTTTTTTTATCTGACTTTTAATGCAGACAAATCTAAACCTTTTAGTACCATATCTGATGTTGTAATATCATGCTATATATTTTTATGTATATCTGCCTTTTATTTGTAGTACATATTGTTTCCAGTCTTTGAGCTTTTATACACTTGTTATTTCTTATTCATCATGTTTTATAGTCGGTTGTACGAGCTGTCTGAGCTTATGTTTGTTGTTTCACTCAAGCCGACTCAAAATAAATCTTATCTTATCTTTATCTTATATTGTTACTTATAACGAGTCTAGGCGCCTTTTCAGTCAAAGGACCTTGTTTTGTGTGCCCTATCATAACCACATTTATAGTCATGTTTAACCAATACTACGTGTTTATAGATACAGGAAGTAAGTTTTTACTTATGCACCGCTAGAAAAGCAATGGCGGCCAGTGTACATGTTTAACATAAATTTAATTATTTTTCCCGTGCTTTATGCATAAAACCGTGTACAGTGAGTAGTTTCATTTAATTCATGATTCAGTTTACTTATATGTGCAAATATAGTGCATTTGATTTGCGAATGCAATAGAACAAATCGAAATTCATGTAAAATTTAGATAGCGTTATTTTTCTTTGTTTTGATCAGTGTATTGATTTTTCCAGAGTTGGTGTAGAATTCCAGCCGGCGGATCTGTCATATATGTACCATTGATTTTCGTTGAGATTCACAATGCCTTCTAAACGAAAGCGAGGTTCGGACAAGCCAGAGGAGGGTGAACGTTCACCAACACCGACGTCTGCTTCTGCACCAAAGAAAAAGAAGAAAGAGTTGCAATATGATCCCGTGAGATTAAATTATTTATTAACACATTTTTTGTTATCGTTAAAAAGCAAATGCCTTTGTCAGAATTGATGCGAAGTTAGTTAATTATCTATAAAATAGAGAAATGGCCAAGTAATTTAAACAAAAAAATGCTTTAAAAAAGTTCAAGTAGCAACTTGTTAATCTAATATCTTAAATCCAAATTATATATTTGCCCACCTACACAAATATTCTATGATATTGTACTACCATGTTAAATTTAATGTTAAAACTTGAGTAAATAATAATAGTGAAAACACTTGTATTCTCAATTTTGAAGCTTTTTTTAAGCAAAACAACAACAACACTCATTTCCCAATATTAATTAAAACACCACAAATTTTCCCAATATAAAGGAACCAAGCCCTTTCCCAAAATTGTGAAAAAATCACTTGAATGGATCAATATAGATTGTTTGTAGTACATGAGTTTAAAAATAATAATAAATGCATGTTGAGCAAGTCAAATAACTATAATAAAAAAAATATTTGGCTTTTTGGCTCATAAGCAGTGTGTAAGTTATGAAAAAAGAGTAATTACATCTTTTTCAGGTCATTTTTCCAAGTACATCTGATATAAACTTTGTAAGAATCGCATGCTTCAGCAGTTGTGCAGTGATATAATTCAAGTTGCATAGTTGTATTGTTTGTTAAAAAATGTCATGAATGAGATATTACAGTTTCAGTTTAGTCATGAAAGTTCAGTTTTATAGTTAAGCATGTGCTGATTGCGCTTAAAGGCCTGGTTTGAGCGTTTTCTTTATTTGACCGCACATAAAAACTGACAACAAAAAAGTTGAAAAAACATAACAAATTTTTCTTTTGTTAAAGTACCCATGCATATATATCGTCACAATGCAGCAAACATTATCTGTGATTATCAATTAATAAATAAAAAAAAAACAGTGTGATAAACCATTGGTGATTCACTAAAAAAATGTAGAAGGAAATAAATGACATGCGTTGTGCTAAAATGGGTCTATGTCATAAGCAGGCAGCAAATCTTCAGTTCAGCTTTTGCATGTATGCAGCGTGGTCAGGCTCCTGGTCTAGAGTTAGGCTGGCCACAAATGGCATAAGAATCATTTTGCATGACACAGCTCATATCGTGGATCAATGCACAGGTTAGAATACTGCATGAAACGGCCATTTGATCAGTGCACATAGTGAAAATATAGCCCATAGATCATAGATGGGCCATTGATCAATAAACATAGTAGCATTATACGGATTACCTCATTGATGGGCCATTGATCAATGAACATACCGTACGTCTTCGCTTATAAGACGGTTTGACTATAAGACGAGAACCCAACTTTAGGTCCCAGATCGGCTGTATTTTGCGTGGCCTTGCTAATAAGACGGGGCAATTTTTTAAGGACTCAAATCGGTAAAATTTCAATAGTCAAAATTTGTTGGTCGGCCATTTTGTTCGTAAGTACAATACACCAAGTAAGCTCGTTATCGGATTCGTTCCCTGATTAACGTCGTCCTATTTCAGGGTTCCCGCTGTCGATCGCCATTGGCGCCAATTGCGACAAAATAAAAAATCTGGCGACAAAATTTCGTAAATGGCGATTTTAAAAAAATCGTCATTTTTCTGCATATATATTTTTTCTTAAAATGACAAAGACGCTGTGTTTACCAGCCGCTTTACGGCAGTCGTAATACTATAGATTTCCATGATGTAAGCGATACAGCTGTTTTCAATGGAGCGTGGAGCTGACTGCATACTACCGCAAAGTGGCATGTTATGGTGATAATTGCGATTATCTGGAGTGTTGTTGCAAGTTATCTTAATTGGTCGGCAGTTTTATTGCATCAGAGATAAGGCACTATTGAAATATGCCGACTTTGCGCTTAAATGTGAAGTGTTTGTCACAGTGTTCGAAGCAGATTCAAGACCATTAAATTGACAACAATGACAATCAAAAAGGTAAGTATCGATTGTTTTTAGAAAAATCGGGTGTAATTATAGAAAATAGTAAAACATTTTACATGTATTGGTTCTATTTAAACAGTGACATATTTCTGTTTCACTCGTCGAAATGGCAAGTTCAGAGTGCAAAACGACTTTTAAAAAGTGAACATTAGATTCTGCTAATTTTGAAACTCATTCAAAATACAAACGTTCCCCTCCCTAACATTCACAAGCTAACAAACAAAAACCAAACAAAGACAGTTGTTTATCAGAATTTTATTTCCTTCAATATGATTTCCAACACACAATCTATGCTGTGTGAACTCTTTATATCCTCATCACTTATCAATTCACTCGCTACCGAATGTACTGTTTTAAGAAAGGTAAACATAGTTAAGCACATTAATATTATTCATATACTACACATTAATTGATTATTATTAGTTTAATATTAATATTATATCTCCCTTTTTGTATTTTCGGAATACCATAGAGCTTATGAAGCACCAATACTGTGGCAACATATTCAGGCTGCTAAGAAGGTGTCAATCAACAAGAGTTACAACTGATTGAATGTGCCTTTATTTAATGAACAATTTTTAATGTGTTGTTATTATAAATACTACTGTTATTAAATCAATTCCTTTAACATACTGTAAATGCTCATTTTTTGGTATTATAATAACATGATCTTCATCGCCCAAATGTTGCCCCAGTGTGGCGACAACTTTTTTAATTTGGCGAAAGTAAGTGGCGACAACTTTTGAAAGCCCAGAGGGAACCCTGTATTTGAATGCCGAATTTATATGTATATTAATATTTTTATTTTTGTATAATCAGGTACCGGTACTTGACATATATGGATAATTGTAACACTTATTTATTAATACTTACATTATAATCATTGTATTATTCATTATCGCACGCTGACAATGCAACTTCAAACAAGAACAACAGAAGACGGAATTCCTTTTATATCAATTGTATTTATAGAGCATTTTAAGCTCATCTATTTTTTGAAAAAAAAATATGAGCTATTGTCATCACCTTGGCGTCGGTGTCGGCGTCAGCGTCCGGTTAAGTTTTGCGATTAGGTACACTTTTCTCATAAAGTATCAATGCTATTGCATTCAAACTTGGTACACTTACTTACTATAGAGGGGACTGGGCAGGCAAAGTTAGATCATTCTGGCTTGCATTTTGACAGAATTATGTGCCCTTTTTATACTTAGAAAATTTTGGTTAAGTTTTGTGTTTTGGTCCATTTTATTCCTTAAGTATCAAAGCTATTGCTTTCATACTTGCAACACTTACTAACTATCATAAGGGGACTGTGCAGGCAAAGTTATGTAACTCTGACTGGCATTTTGACAGAATTCTGTGCCCTTTTTATACTTATGAAATTGAAAATTCGGTTAAGTTTTGTGTTTAGGTCCATTTTTTTCCTGAAGTATCAAAGCCATTGCTTTCATACTTGCAACACTTACTAACTATCGTAAGGGGACTTTGCAGGCAAAGTTATGTAACTCTGACTGGCATTTTGACAGAATTATGGGCCCTTTATCAGGCCTCGACACTAACGGTGGTCTGGGGACCCGAGGCCCCCAGATTTTGGCGAGGACCACCAGTTCTTTCAAGCTGGGTGGTCCTCCAGGAACCCTAAATTTATAGAACCACTTTGTCTTGATTGACCATTTGAATTTTTAAAAGTGCCTCCAATTTTTAAAGAGCAGCGCATAAAAAAAATCGGTAAAATCTTATCCGAAAATGTACTGCGAATCGAAAGCACGCGACTGAGCATTAGCGGCCAGCGTCTGTCAGTTGTAAATATTGATTTTCGACGATGTAAGCGACCTACAGTGCAGAGAGTATATTGAAATCACTGAAGCGTGTAAGTGTTACAAACGGTGTTTTTACTGCTATTGTCAAGTTTTATGGGAGTTATTATCGGATTATTTATGGCTCCTTTATGATATTGAGCCCCCAAAAAAGTAACAAACTGTCACTACGATCAGTAATTATAATAATTATTAGGGCCGCTATTTCTTTAATCAAAACCATGGCATAGGCGATCTGGCTGGCAAAAGCATTTAATTTCTCCACAAAAACACATGCCGGTATACTTTTTTTCTACAGGTATTTGTGAGCATTTCTGTTTGATAGTTCCATTATTATAATAACCTTGGAAGGGTATAATTTGATTAAGATACCAACAATTTCTGAAATAAAAAGTATATCGTTCACTTGGTGTACTATACATGTATTTCGGATATGTTACAATTCGGACATTCAAAGAAAGTGACATGTATGTGTTTTTTGTTGTTGATAGTTTAAAAAAAATATGCTTTATGTTATTTCAGGCAACTAGAATAGATTTTGGTAATTATCTGGGCCTTTCTGTCAGGAAATAGGTGTGAACAACAATAATTTAATTGATCCTGGAAATCATCCACCACTAACAGAAAACGTTTTAACAACAGAACCTGATGTATGACATGTCCAAATGACCATAACTGTTTAACAAATTAAGTGAGATGATTTATTTTCTGATGTTTTGTATTTCTTTTTCCCTTTCAAGTGATGTAAATTTGTGTGATTCTATGTTTAAGTAATTAATTTTGAAACATTTAGGCGGCATACTGTTTAATACATTGAAGTTAACATTGTTATATTATTTTGGTTATCTGTGTTGTTTATCAAGTTGAAAAAAAAGGTATTTATATACAAATAAAGCTTATTAAGACTTATGAAGGTATGACTCATGAAGGTACTTATTGTTTTTTATGTAATAATATACTTTTTAAAGTGATAATATAGGCAATGACATTAATGTAGTAAGGTTTCTTTAAATGATTGTTCTTATTAATAAGGTTGGAATAATCGACAGTTTTCACGGCGCGAAAAAGTTGCAACAAGTTTTGTTGAGCCAGTGAAACCCCTGAATGCGCGTATTTACCTTTTATTTCTTAAAAGTTTATAATAAGAACTTCCGAAACGCTAAGTTCTGGCGGCGAAGGGCAATGCTGAAGATGATAATGCTGAAGATGATTATGAAAAGGATGACGATGCTGATGATATTGATGAAATACATGATATCAAAAGTTTACAAGACAAGGTTATGAGCTTTTAATGGGTCTGCTTTAAATGGCAACAGAATTGAATATAGGAAATAAAAATGTGTACTAGTATGCTTCTTGTACTTATTTGCCCTTACGCTGAGAGTAGCTGTGTGTTGAAACAAGAGGACTCCCTAGTTTGGGTGAGGGCCACCAAAAGTTGAAAGTAGGGTTCCCTCCGGGTACCCTGTCAAAAAAGTTAGTGTCAAGGCCTGTTTATACTTGAAAATTTGGTTAAGTTTTGTGTTTTGGTCCACTTTACCCCTTAAGTATCATAGATATTGCTTTCATACTTGGAACACTTGCAAACTATAATAAGGGGACAGTAAAGGACAAGTTGCATAACTCCGGTTGTCATTTTTACCGAATTATGGCCCTTTTTTGACTTAGTAACTTTGAATATATGGTTACATTTCGTGTTTAGATTCACTCTAAAGTACACTACGCGACCCGTGATTTTTGCCTAATTAGCGGAGTAAAGGCGGGCATTTTGCTTTTTGAGTGTAAAATCACCGCAATTTCACGTGGCTCGTCACTCCGACGTCGCGCGAGAGCAAGATAATCTTCGCCCTGAATCCCCTCAATGCTGTGGTGATTCGCCGTGATCGCAGTGGATATCGATGACAACGATGACTCGCCAATTCATGCATAGAAACCAAATCGTATCGATAACTGTATACATGTACATAACGCTTCTAATGTTGAAAACTATCCGTTAATCCAACATCAAAATAATAATCTTAAACATTTATGTCGGTAAATATGTTTGAGAATTTCATTAAAACAACCATATGACTACGCCATTTTTTTAGAAGTGTAAAGAGTACAGCGCATGTGGGACACAGCTTTCATTGGACGAGCGAATTTAAATTTAGATTGAATGCAATACGATCTTACCAAAAAACGTGTTATTGCGTCATACGCCTTCATGTAAAAAAAGATATCCTCCTGGAAGTAGTGCTATTAATGCATAATATTATCAAAACATTTTTTCAACACGTAAAGCGTTGTAACAAATTAATATTCATATCAAAACTAATATACCATAAGTATAAATGTTCCGTTAAATTCACAAATGAGAATAATAATGTATCATCCGAAACACACTTCCGATGTTTTAATGTTAACATGACGTTTACAAATGCTTCCAATATCTAGTCATCATGTATATTTCCCAACAAAAGAGCGCGAAAATTATGCGGCAATATACAAGGTCAAGGTATACGAGCGTGCAAGTATTTATTTTTTATACAAACTGTGTAGCGCAGAGAACATTAAATTCTGTTGATTTCGGTCAAACATTTCTTTGGTATTTTTAAAACAATTATATCGCCAACAATTTGATACTTTTTTAAAAGTCATTTCAAATCAAACACGTCGTATCCGTATCGTTACTGATAGAAGTAAAACATAATACCTTGACTTGTATAGTTTTTTTTGTTGTGAGAGACCATCTGAGTAAACGCCATACATGCCATACGTCCCGGATTGTCCGGGACAGTCCCGGAAATGAAGAACTTGTCCCACTGTCCCGGAAATCTGTCAAATGTCCCGGAATTTACAAAATCCATATATACATGTACCTTATCTTAGGCTTAACTGCACCTCGAATCTGTGTATATCTGCACCGTCTCCATGACAATGCCTACCCAATATACTATGCTACGTGTCAAAATCGATCAATTAACAGGGGTCCTGTTATCATATCGATTGTCTCACGTTCGCGGTCAAACCGAAAAGGCTGCATTGTTTAATGTGGTTGTTAATTGACTTTAATCTACTACGTCATTATTTCCCGCTGCGTAAGGACAAAGGATAGTTGTTCACACATCTGAAGTCCAACATCGCTGAGTAAAAAATTAAAAGCAGTTTATGTGTGCACGTTTAACCGACAAAGAAGTTGAGTAAAAAAGTAAGCATATAAAAACGTCATCCTCACTAGGTTTATTATTGTCATGTTCTAAACCCCCAGTAAACATAACGTTAAAAATAATAAGTGAATTTGAATTGCGTTTGCCATGTCAAAACGCCCAGCAGTTTCGTCCACTTGTCCCAGCAGCAAAAAAGTGAAACGCGTATGTAAGTTTCAAGACAAGTGGACGACTGAGTTTGATTGCATATCCAGAAGCAAAAAGGGTATGTTATAAATTAATAAAGGCGTATCAACAACTACGCGTTACACACTGGTCTTAATAACAATAACACAGTGAAGTCACCATCTATGTTTAGAACGCTTACACTGAAAACATGTGGCTTGTATCTAGTAACGGAAGTAGTAATGTTTAATTTGACGTTAATAGATCAAGTGTATTTCAGATAGGCTTTCGAACTTTTGCAATTAACGATGCGAAACAAAAAAATGTACCAAAATGCATATGTTATACAAATCGGCAAAAGTCCCGGACAATTTAACTCAATGGCCCGGAATTGGTCTGAAAAATTATGACATGTATGAAACGCTGACAAATATATGCAAACTGTTATTTTTTGTCAATGCCCTTTGATCCATTCTCGCACTTAATTGGCAGCGCCATCCTGTTGTTTCTGTGATTGTTACATGTTTTCACAGTTTGTACACGTACAAAGAGTGCCAATTAGACACTAGAACAAACACTATCACCCGCTGGACAGTACACAATAAATAATCAAATGTTGAGTTTTTTTTGTTTAGGGCGTGAAAACCCAGAGAAATGAATGCACATTGTACATCATCATCAAATTTACTGAACTCTGCGAACGCTGAATGCTACGTTGATATACTCGGTTTTTTTTCAGCAAAACAAACACAATGTTTAATGGCTTTAATATATAGGCAATGATGTAATAACAACATATTATATAACACGATGTCATAATAACATAAACTTAAGTATATAACAGTAATGTATTTCCGGCATATCAAGCATTGTGAATGTATCAGGGCTAGCGCTGGCCCAAAAAATGTTTGAGCCACCCAGATGTAGGGGGATCCGGGGCATGCCCCCCCCCCCCCCTCCCCGGAAAATTTTTTGGATCCTAGATTGTCTTTGGTGCGTTTTGGGCCTATTGCCAACCAGTTTTCGTTTCTTTCAAATAACAATATATACTATAGATTTTTCTTATTTCTTTTAATGACAACAAGCACATGTCACATATCATTATATACATCACATCACAATTTTTATAGTAATAGAGATATTTTAATACAGCGCATTTTTAACAACATGATGAATGGCATGTAAAATACAAGCATACATTTCATTCACAAAATACATTGTTTTGCTGCTTTACTGCTTGCTGGCATCGACGGCATGAGTGTGATCTGAAAATATAAAAAAATAATACATAGTCAATCTGCATATATACATATAGTTAGACTATAGCATTTCAAAGTAATTTCAAATAAAAATTCCTCTCATCTTCAAAATCTTACCTTTAGACTTTGCATGTTTCGTCACCGAGTCTTTTTTTAGGATACTGCAACCTACAGTGAACGTGTTGGAATTCTGCACCTTAATGCATAGGTCACAGTACATTGATTTTGATTCATTCTCAAAGCGAAGCCAATTATTATCAACTTTCCATCACTCTTGGAATGCTCTAGTTTTTTGTGTTTTAATTATTTTGTTTGTTTGTTCAGACTCATTTTCGTCGATTTAAGGTTAAAGAAGTCATGTTAGCGACTGTACGGACAAAGTGGTTACTTCCATTTATATAGTAGACGACATAAATTAGTCTTCCTATGCGTTACAAAATGCGTAACTTTAATTAAATTTTAATTGCAATTAAACCGCGCGTGTTTTTCACGTTTTCCTTTGATTAAAATACGCCGCTGTTAGTTATCATAGTGTGTGAGTAAAACGATCAAATTAATTAATTAACACCTTTTCATTTCAATCGAAAATCAGCAGAAAGTTGTAACATCAACGACATAGAACTAATTACTTAATTATCACACTTTAATTTAGATCGATAGTCAGCTTGGAAATAATTTATTTATTGTCACGCTTATTTTAATTTTTAATCTTATAATACGACATTTGCGACCATCCGCTATTTTGTTTGCAGACGACAATATTAACTGTGTATTCATAGCTCCACCCATTTTTACGTTTCATTCGACAACGTCATTTCATGTGTAAGCCAGCTCAGTTTTGATTGGCCAGCTACCATGTGCACTTCAATAACAAAAAGGTCAAGCGATGTCTCGATACAGGTGCAGACCGGTTTTCGTTCACTGTTCAAATTGCGAATACTTTCATTGAAACAAAGAGAAAATTATAGAAAACCAGTTTCGGGTTTAAATGGCGGCTGTTTTCAATGAAATTTTACGAGATTTTAGCATTTTCGCAAATCGGATTTTTCTAGAGCCAAATTCTCAATATTTTCGCAAATGGCTCAAGTGGCGAACGACAGCGCGAGCCCTGTGTATGTACAACCCTCGGAAAGTAACACGAGTTATCCGCATTGGAGCCTGAAACAGAAAATAAATAAGTATCGCATAATTTAGTCCAAATAATTAGGCATAATCTACCGATTACATTTAACCTTTAACAATTTTCCGTGTCTTAAGGCGCGAATATTTTGCTAAACACTGTTAACAAAAGGGCTACACATTATAATTCTTAATGAAATGCAAAAATAAGTCTTAACATAATTAATAACGTCAATAAACACACACGGTAAGATCAAAGTTTAAATGGAAAACTTATATCATATTCCTTGTAAATTACCAAATTATTAGTTTCGTCTAAATCAAATGCCATGTAAAGAAAAACAAGGTATAACCGACCAATGACGAAACACTTTGCAACTTTCAATTTACACAGTGCTATATGTATATGGCAACAATATGGAATTTGAACAGTGGTAGTGTATTAGGGCCTGATATATAATTGCTTGTAAGTGTTAATAAACATTCTTCTAATGCAATTAGTTAAATAATGTTTACATGTTATGTACAATAATTATTGCATGATCTTTCTGCGCTGTTATATTAATTTGCAGCCGTTAAAGCTTCCGACATTGCTTCATCAAGTTCATGTCGGAACGGGAGTATTTTAGCTAATACGCCCATACAACAACAACAAAAGCTTTATTATTGCAATGTATAATGTAAGTTTATACATATATGTTACATGTACATGTTAGTGTAACCCTCAAAGTAAATCGCTTAAAAAGGTGAACCACGGCGGTTCGCAGTGATTTGCGGTGATTCGCGCTGATTGCGTAACTGTGAGATACATCGCGCGACGGTCACCGTGGAGTCGCCGAGACATCACCCAAATTTTCTTGTCGCTAGGAATCAACGGAATCCCCCCCATTATTTTTTTTTAAATTAAAGATCATCTAATAAATGACCACCACACCCTCACACTATACCCCACCCCCACCCCAAAAACATAATTGTTATGCCCCGGTAGGGTGGCATATAGCAGTTTAACTGTCCGTCAGTATGTCAGTCAGTCTGCAGGGATCATCCTAGCCCAAAATTTTAGGGAGAAGTGACTTCTCCTTCCAATTTTATGAGGGAGAAGTGAGCCGATCTTTGATCAAACGCGTAAAGGTATCAATAACAAATGCTAAATGTTGCAGTAAGAAAGCAAAACTCTTAATTTCTATTTAAGACTGTATTGACCTGTTGAATAGTATAAGCAAAACAACCAATGCAATATAACAGTTACATATACATGAAGCTGTAAAAGACAGTAAATGGTGTCATTATATATAACAAAAGTCCATGTTTCACAATTTATAAACATGAATATATCTAAAATAAACTTGCTGAAACACCAACTTAACATTTTATTTTAAAGTGCCATGATGTTTGAAGATATTTCTCTCCTAAGAAGTGTAAAAACAAGTGTTTTATTTGGCAAAAATACACATTTCATTCATGTGTAATTATCGATAGTCAACTATAAGCTTTCTTATAAATGCCATCTAAATAAAAATCTTTCTTGTGTGTATACATGTTTTAAGTTCATATACACTGTTGTTTTTTTTCATCATTCTATTTGTAAAGTTTCCTGACTTTTTCAGCCTTCCATTTGGTCAGTGCGCGTGAACAGTCAAACTCGCTCATACTTGGCCCTTCTTCCAGGGCTTTCCTTTGACCCGAGCTCCCGGGTTTTGACGCTTGAAAATTACAGAAGACCCCTTTTTGACTCTTGAGAAAATTACGTCATGCGTCACATTTGACCCGGGGGAATATACCGACTTGCGTCAACGAGATCAAAAGTTGTGCAGACTAAGCGATAATTGGCTCAGGGCGGAGTATCTCATTTAGTACACGCTAATCGTTAACGCCCGTTTCAAATCATCGAAGCACAAGTCCACCCAGTAGGCGGAGTTTGGTTAATTAAGAAATCTAGTATTGACCAATTAAAACCCTGCTGGTTTGATGACGCGTGTATTAACTTTCCATTATTTATCATAGCGTTTGTTATCAGCTGTTTGCGGAAAAGACGTGTATTAAACCCACCTAGTTGCAATAATCCAACTCCCAGCTATTGACCCTCTGAGCTGTACGTATGTACTCATAAAAGCTCAGAGCATTTAAGAAGAACTATAAACCCACCAAAACAGAATGGACTCATCCGCGTCAGTTTTAATAATATTCAATATAAAATAATAACATCCATATCCACAGAACACAGTAAAGCATATTTTGAGATATTTCCAGAGTATGGCAGAATGTATTTCCAAAGCTGAATGCACCCATCACTGTTTTACTTCATGATTGCTCAGTTCAAAGACGCGCGAAAGTTATGCTGGCATATGTACTGTCTACAACGTCAAATTACACGCTTTGCATCAAAGTTGCTAAAAATAACTATAGAACCGATATTACTGACCTTGTAGCAAAGTGACAATTTTTGCATGAGCTAATTGATTACAAAATACATGTAGGCGTAATAATTGACCGTTTGAGAAGGCATAGAAAACAGCGTGTTTGTCGCACGTCTTCAGTGAAGATGGCACATGAAATAATTAAAGGGCGTCGGAATTTTTGATGGGATTAAATACGGAGGCACCTTTATCGGCGAGTAGAAATAATTTCCTTTTATAGTTTACCAATTTATATAGGCTATTGTGTTTAGGTACCACCCGTATGTTTTTTGTTGTTGTTTTTTTGTGATAGCCAGCGGAAATGTGTTTTTTTCACATTTTGTATTTCATTCTTAATTTAATAGCCACGCGAAACGGTCAAACAAAGTTATTGGATAAAGTGTAATTGTGCTTGTGCATTCGGAAAATGTCGCAGAGAAACCTTTTCGAATTCGGAATCGGTAGTAACTCTGAAAGTGTGTGTAACACGCCAATGACAAAGCGTACTTTAGATCTAAATGACAGTGCTCCTAACACCCCCAAACGTGCGAAAGAAGAACATATGACATATTACTCTGCTGTATACATGAAGTTAATGTTGTATTAGAAAACATGTTTTGTTTTTATTAATCATTGAAATATTGTGTTTAAATGCATAGTGTTGTAGTGACAGTAAAATGCAAGAAATAAATGTTAACATACCTGTATCTTTTAAGTTGTTGCTTTTTATATATTATATCTCAGTAATTTGCTTAAATTGCAAAAAATCATTGAATCTTCTACGTTATTATTAGGACTCTCAGAAGTTTGATTTTGACTCTTGAAAATATGGTCCCAAGAGTCCTTGACTCTTGAGATTTGAGGTCTAAGGAAAGCCCTGTCTTCCAAAATTCTCATCAGATCATCAAGAGTTTTGTTGTTCATCCTGGTTTGGAGTCTTGTCATAATCCTGTTTTGTGTTGAGAAGCCTCTTTCACATTTCACGCTGTTCATAGGAATAACTGTGCAGCACTTCAAAAGGATGGTCATGTTGGGAAACTCATCATGATACTTTGTTATGATTGTTCTGGTTATGGCTTCTAGTGTCTCTGTTTTGTAAGAACCGGAAACAAGGTTCTTGTACTGTCTGTACTCATTCAAACACTCAGTCGAACTCAAGAGATGCTTTTTGAACTGCTTCACAAGAATCTTAACATCATCATTGCCAAACATGGCGACACTCTTTGAACCGCTTATGTTTTTTGGCACCAGGGCATTCATCGCATTCAGAACTTGAGAGTCCTGAAACCTGTCTTGAATGTTTTCAACCACCATTTCTATGTATTTATTGAATGTCTTGGTGACAGAGTCTTTTTGTTGCTGATAATACTTAAGAATGGGTTTGTAGCTGCAATCCTCAACTTCATCCTCCTCCTCCTCCTCACTATCTTCATATCCTTCAATCTTGTAGTTGTTTTGGATCCTGAGTCTTACAGCTTCGCTACTTGACTCTGACACTGGGCGACTGTACATGGTGTCACCATCACAATTTACTGTGAACTCATCCAACTTGGTAATGAATTCCCCAGGCACATCACACAAGTCCTTGAGACTAGCACATGTGCTGTCAACAAGAGGCTGCACCTTAGAGAAGTCCAGACTGTCGTGCTGGAAGTTCTTTGACAGTCTTCCAATGAATGGTAACACATCCATTAGCATATGCGTGGTGGCGATGAATTTGTATTGGGACACTTCACTGAAAAGTCCCTTGGCAGTCGCATCTAATACAGCCTCTCGTTCAAGACACATGGCAAGAGCAGGATAGCTCCTGTACATGGCTCCTACAGCACCCTCCATACTGAGCCACCTCACAGAATGAAGTTCCACGAACTTCAGCTCTGGCAGATTTAGAATTTACTGTATCTCCCGCAGACGGTTTTATGTCAGGACGGAATTATGGAAATACCTGAAGACGTTGCTAATGGTTCTGGAATAACAATTCAATTCAGGTATATCCCTGGCTGCGTGGGATGTTGCTAGTGCAATGCGGTGGGCCACACAGTGCACCCCAACCAGTGCTGGGGAATGCTGATGTAGCATGGCCACTACCCCACCTTTCTTACCAGTCATCACACTAGCTCCGTCTGTGCTTATTCTGACCATTTTCGAGATGTCCAGGTTTTTCTGTTTCAGCTCGTCTAACACCAACGCCACAATGTTTTCGGCACATGCTGATCCGGTTTTGATCTGTTTGTTTGATAAGAATGAGTATTTTAGTCCGTCTTCATCTACACTCTGTGCATACATCAACACTCTTTTCTTATTTTCATTGTCCGTACTTTCATCAAGAACAAGAGAAAATACTCCAGATCTTTGAATGTTTGTAATTCTGTCCTCTAAAATGACCTCACTTATTGCACTTTGTAGTTCAGTCACACTTTTGTTACTACAGTATGTGAATCGAGCACTTTTTGACAAGAGCACACTATAATCTGCGCCCACTGCATTGGCATACTCCAAGTGATGCCTGAACTCTTCCTTCGGCAGCTCCCTTTTCCCAATGTGTTAGGCGGCCTTCAGCAGATTGATGCCCAAATGGTCATCCTTGTGCAGTTTGTTGGCAATGATCTTTTGAAGCGGCTTATGAGACTTTAATGATGATCTTGTTACAGCATCAATGTGCTTCTGGGCTACAAAACAACAAGAATTTGTAACATTCGGGAACTATCCGATATTCGGTGAAAGTTTGATGAAAAATGCATTCAAAATAAATAAGGTGTTGCAGAGTTGAGAAGTTTGACAGACGGGCAGCATTAATCCCCAGTACCCTTAAACTTCTGTGTATCTATAGGACGATATCAAGAACTACCGGTATATGCAGCGTATTTGTTCGCACCTATTATTTTTCAAGAGTAATATTGCCATATTTTGCGTAAAACGCGCTACGATTGTTTTATGTAAAATTAATTTCAACATTCTCTCACCTATTTTATAAATTTAATTTAATGATTTCAAAGTTCTCTGCACTTCAAAGAATTGTTTAATTTGGTTTTCAAAACATGCGAGTTTTTTCGTGCGCCCGACGTAACCTTCTATAAGGAGTCACATTTTTGCGCTTTTTTTTCGCACACACGAAAAACACGAGGGATTCAGCTTTTCAAGCCTAATGTATCTAATAAATAAATGATGTTCACTACTTTCCATAATTGACTGGAATAATGATAAATACAATTAACCACATCATCTGAATCACCATAAACGCTAAAGAACATGCGCATAAACAAAGCCGATCATGAATGAGAAAATCTAAACTTATATTAAATTATTATACAACATCGCGTCTCTTGTACCGCTTTGTTGAACTGTACGTTTAAAAGGTAGAAAAATATTATTGATTCAAACATACATGTTTGTACTTACAAGAGGCATGGCGATCGTGATTGGTGGTTTTAGCAGGTGTCTCGTGCCCACGAGCATAAGGGTTGTCAAACTTTGAAGTTCTACACAAGGTACAGTGCCACAGACCATTTTCATTTTTCTCATACCAATCATACGAGCTCTGCGAATGATTTTTCCTGAATTGTCGCTTAGGCGTTTTAGAATCAGAACACTCTTCCTGCTTCCGCTTAGTACCACTCGCGATGGTCTGGGCTGAATCGCCCCTTAACCACGAAGCCAAGGACATTGGTCTTATCTTTAAACTTAATTACAAAAAATCGTGTGCTTAGTTCAAACTCTCAGAAAATAATGACAGTTTAATAACAAACTTTAGACTGGCCTAATTATCAATCACACATACTCAGAACAGGTACTTGTGAAATAAACTGTTGTTACAATAATTAGTATTGAAGGCTAAATTGTTTGACTTACAATAAAATCAGGGCGCTCTTTTGCCCCAAGTTTGATCCTATGGCACAAACTGTCAGTTGCATAAAGGCCTCCTGGTGGCCCCTTCTTAAGCAGTGTGAATAACAATAAACAACTAACAAGGGGCCTTAACAAACTAATTGACATTTCACACCTTGAATTGAAATTGGCAATTTATCCCAATTAATTCCACATTATGCACCAGTCTCTATTTGCAAGTTATACTTACGACAGAGAGTACCGTGTACTCTTAAAAATCTCCCGAAATTTCGTGGGAGATTCGTCAACAAGACATGTTTATGTTCTATGCCGGCCAAAACTAAATTATTTGAAGATTTGTTGATGTATTTTATTCGATTATACATAAATTGATGTAACACACCATAACATTATGCAATAACATAAATTGTAATTCTCCCAACTGAGTGTCGCGTGCCGGTAATTCTTTTCTTTGAATGACGTCATTGACTTTTAATGTAATGTTCACACGTGCTTTTTACTGTGTTTTTGGATTACCGGTATAATTTGAATTTGTATGTCTGTTTCCCTGTAATGATATTTGTTATGCTCTGTAATCAAATATTTTATGACTGAAATTTATCAGTGAGATTCAGACTGTTTTAAGTTGTATAAAACGTCAAGCATAACTATAAATGACCAACATGTAAACAATGGCTGTATTTGTTCCCGGCAGCCTTGACAAATAACATGAGCCGTTTGAAAAACTGTAAACGAGGTCGGGAGCCTCTCGACTGGCATTCTATACATACAGCGACGTGTACACTCGACTAGAATACACCAAGGCGACTTGCATCAGCAGTCAGTGATGCGTAGTAAATCCTCTGGCTATCATTAGATCAGATAACCGATAATTGCACAAGGTAAATGGCAGTATTAGTGACGGCATTGCGCACACGCGCGGCAGATTATTAAAGGAAAAATTATTGGAAAATGTCGGCGATTTTGTTTTCGCTTTGATGTAATCAGAAGGCGATATCAAGCCTTGTAGGGCGACCGTGTCGCCCGCTAGGATGATCCCTGGTCTGTCTGTCAGTCCGAAAAAAAACTTTAACATTGGCCATAACTTTTTCACTTTGTAAGATAGCAACTTGATATTTGGCATGCATGTGTATCTCATGGAGCTGCACATTTTGAGTGGTGAAAGGTCAAGGTCATCCTGTGCATATTATCGGCGGGTTCTGGTCGGATGAGTTATGGTCCTTTGAAATTTTCTAAAAAAAAATTCTTGTCCCCTCAACTACTGTGCCCTCAAGAAGTTTCCTTTTATCTGAATATATAGTGCAATATTGTGACAAAAAAACTTTGGGGAGCATCACTTGTCTCCGACGGTTTCTTGTTTACAATTTGTTGTTATCCCTCCGCCTTTGTTTTGGCGTTGTCCGTGCGTCCATCCATCCGTCCAGAGCCATATCTTGGAAGTGCTTAGGCGGATTTCATTGAAACTTGGTATGAGCATATATATAGATAAAAGGATGATGCACGCCAAATAGCATTGTACACCATCTGTTAATAACAGAGTTATGGCCCTTAGTATCTTGAAAAAATGCTTTTTGTTGTTGTCCGGAACCATATCTTGGAAGTTCTTTGGCAAATTTCATTCGAATTTGGTATAAGTGTCAACAAGCATATTGGCAGGGGATATCAATTCAATGAATTTGCTTGTTTTTAGTCATTATTGGAAAAAAAGCAGCATTTGAAACGGCTCTTTTAGAACTAAAAATAGTAATGAACAATTTTATTTTTGCATGTCATTAACAGAATGTTGTATTCATAATCAAATAACTATTTTATTTACACATGCGCTCTTTATAAAGCAATAACTTAGCACTGCTCTAGCTAGGATTTGAAAAGGGAAAGGGGGGCTATTTTGTCATAAGGGCACTTTCAACGCGCAATATTTCATCATAAGGGCTCTTTGGAGCGGGCGGTCATATCCAGAATGCTCCCTGTTGCATATTAATTTTTAGCTCATCTATTTTTTGAAAAAAAAAAATTATGAGCTATAGTCATCACCTTGGCATCGGCGTCGGGTTAAGTTTTGTGTTTAGGTCCACTTTTCTCATAAAGTATCAACGCTATTGCATTCAAACTTGGTACACTTACTATCATGAGGGGACTGGGCAGGCAAAGTTAGATAACTCTGGCGTGCATTTTGACAGAATTATGTGCCCTTTTTATACTTAGAAAATTGAAAATTTGGTTAAGTTTTGTGTTTAGGTCCATTTTATTCCTTAAGTATCAAAGCTATTGCTTTCATACTTGCAACACTTACTAACTATCATAAGGGGACTGTGCAGGCAAAGTTATGTAACTCTGGCCGGCATTTTGACAGAATTATGTGCCCTTTTTATACTTAGAAAATTGAAAATTTGGTTAAGTTTTGTGTTTAGGTCCACTTTATTCCTAAAGTATCAAAGCTATTGCTTTCATACTTTCAACACTTACTAACAATCTTAAGGGGACTGTGCAGGCAAAGATATGTAACTCTGACTGGCATTTTGACAGAATTATTGGCCCTTTATACTGTAATTTGATTACGTTTTGTGTTTTGGTCCACTTTACTCCTAAAGTATCATAGATATTGCTTTCATACTTGGAACACTCGCAAACTATAAAAAGGGTACAGGACAAGTCGCATACCTCTGGTTGTCATTTTGACAGAATTATGGCCCTTTTGTGACTTAGTAACTTTGAATATATGGTTAAATTTTGTGTTTAGATCCACTTTACTTCTAAAGTATCAAGGCTATTGCTTTCAAACTTCAAATACTTTGATGCTATCATGAGGGTACTGTACCTGGCAAGTTGAATTTTACCTTGTCCTTTGTATGACCTTGACTCTCAAGGTCAAATTATTAAATTTTGCTAAAATTGCCATAACTTCTTTATTTATGATTAGATTTGATTGATACTTTGACATAACAACTCTTACCTGACATACCACAATAGACTCCACCCAAACCACCCCCACGCCCCCCCCCCACCCCACCCGAGAATTCCCCCCCAAAATAAATAATTTTTTTTTTCATTTTCTTTAAAGATCATCTAATAAATGACTACACTCTCACACTATACCCCCCCCCAGACCCTCCCCCGCCCCCCCCCCCCCCCCTCCCCCAAATTATTTTTTGTGAAACATGGTTAATAAAAAATATTATATTTTGTTTATAATACACCCCTCTCCACCCCACCCCTCCCTCCTTTGTGATTGAAGTATTGAGATAGGTCCTTTCACCTTTAAAAGAAAAATAGATGAGCGGTTTGCAGAGGTGCTCTTGTTATGTTATTTATAATTGTTATAATACATTATTTCCATTATTATTAAAAACCATGCAAATAAAATGTCTGCAATGAGGAATAAATTAATTACATTGTAATAAGAGATTTATAAATTATACCATGTCAATTTTTTTTTAAATAAATAAACGGGCAGGACAGGGCGGGGCGTCTTTCCCTTTAGGCCTAGCTGGAGCACTGCTTAGCTCTAATCCACTGGGCGCTTGTCGATCAAAATGAAAAAATGTGTTTTTAGCTATTATCCCAACTTCCTTTTGATTGTGTTCAATAAAATTTGGCGTCCAAGCTGTCTGGGGTCTTCCAAACATTTGTCGTTTAAAAAAAATACTTGTCTTGCTGTTACTATTTGTATGTTATTTCACACTTAAGTAAGGATGCTCAATGAAAAGATACTTTTTTTGTACTTCTTTATCTCTAAGTACCATTTCTTTCTTTAATGGAAGAAGTAAAATATGTTTGAATGTTGAAAAAAATATTGGAAACCATACAAATAAAAGTTAAGGATCGGTAAAGTTAGTGGAAACAACTAATTTCACGCCTAATAAGAGCTTTGTTTGTTTTATTTTGCAGGATCTACCCTCTACGTCTCAGGGGGACGACATTGACTTTGTAAGCCACCATGAACCTTGTGTTGTGTATCAGTATACTGTACTTTGTATCGGAATCAGGCCCCAGAACAAACATTCCAGTGTTTAGTATACATCAATTTTCTTCTTTCTTTATTAAGTACTTGTAAAAGGCACTTTCCTAAACAAGGAGAAATGACAAAATTTATAATAGTAGTCCGAAAAATTACTGAAAGGGAGGGTTACATCTATGTCAAGTAAAAAGAGCGCTGAAACTGAACATTTCAGCAAAATACATGAAAAATATTAAGATGGGTTTGTGCCGAACAATTAAAAAAACCTTTAATTCCCCGCCTGAAGATTTCACAATTTGAATGGTCCAGATTTCAGGGGTCTTTGCGCTAGTTTTTCCCAATTGGCGCGGTAGCGTTACTTTTCCCAATAGCTAAAAAAATCAATGGTTCCACTGTTACTTAAAATAGGAAAACACAGTTTCTGCTCATGAGTTTAGATAGAGTGTTTAGTGTTTTGCTTTGGATTGCACTATTATTAAAACTAAATTAATAACTTTTAGGTTGAAAGCCTGGTTTCATGATACCTCCCGTTCCAGATGCAACCCTGAGTCTTAAAGTGCTCAATAAAAAGGGACAAGTACCCTGTACGTCTGTTTAGCCCTTTCCTACTAAGAAGCAAAGTGAAATAGCTATGTGCAAACAGCATAAAACCAGAACAGCCTGCGAGTTACTCACAGTCTCTTCAGGTTTTATGCTGTTTGCTGCCCATCAATATCTAAGGGTTGGAACTATCGCCTTTAAAACTTGAATCTAGTAAGAAAGGTCTTGATAAAATTTAACTTTCTAAGGGACTACGAATGCATCAAAATACGTATCTAAGTGATTAAGGGTTAGTATCTCATGCACAAATAATCGAGGGCAGTGAAAGCTGTGGCCCCTGGCTTTTGGCACCAGTGTGCTAACAGTTGAACACGCATCTACTTATGTAAATTTATCGACCAATTAAATGGCTTTAGAGGGTTATTTTTGGGGGGAATAATATAAGTCAAAGATTGAACTTCAGAATTCTTCTGGAATTTTTTAAGAATGAATTCCTTTTGTCTTCTATAGGAAATTAAGTCGAAGATTGAACTGAAAATGTTTGTTATCATTGGGCCTGATTCATGAGCTTAAAATTTAAATATTCGCAGTAGTTGTTGCCCTTGTGAGTAATGTTTTTAAAATTTTAACATTTGCATCATTTAATGTGTACATTGCATGATACCAACACAGGTGTTGATCGGTGTGCATGCAGCGAGTTGTGTATCCCCATTTGGTTGTTGTTTGTATATGTAACAATTTTTTACAATGTGGAAGTCAGATTTGGTTTTAAAGGGACATGTTTGCAGACTATTTTTCCCTACTCAGTTGGTAGAGCCCTGTATAACAAATCCAGGGACCCAGGACCCATCTCTTGCCCAGCCATATAATTTGTATGGGGGTTGGTAATGAAATCATGTCTAAGGCCATTCGCCTCCTACCTCTGATTTAAGTAGGACTGTTGTCAGTTACTGGCAATCGTAAAATGCCCTTACAACTGGTATACCAGCTATCCCTGGAACAGTTTTGGGAAACTGAAGGCCAGAAACTGATAGCAAAATCCAATAGCCCTACTATATAAATCATAAAAAAAGCCCTATTCACATTTCACCAGCCGAGGGGGGGGGGGCTGTCTGGCTTTTTGTTAGCATGAAGACTTGGCTACAAAACACTTATTTGTCAGCAGTGTACATGGGCTACAAAACACTTATGTGTTAGCAGTGTACATGGGCTACAGAACACTTATGTGTCAGCAGTGTACTTGGGCTACAAAATACTTACGTGTTAGCAGTGTACATGGGCTACAAAACACTTATGTGTCAGCAGTGTACATGGGCTACAAAACACTTATGTGTTAGCAGTGTACATGGGCTACAGAACACTTATGTGTCAGCAGTGTACTTGGGCTACAAAATACTTACGTGTTAGCAGTGTACATGGGCTACAAAACACTTATGTGTCAGCAGTGTACATGTATATTAGAATTTAAAGTTTCCATTATCTTTAGTTTAATGTCTGCTTATTATTATTCATATTGTGATCCGAATTATTTTTCAATTCTGTTAACAAGTCACAAGAAAGCAACAGTTAGCGTTGTTCAACAAATATAAATTAATTCAATTAATTAGATGGTTACTTAAATAACATGTCTCTTTAATAATTTTACCTTTTTTTTGCAAAAAATTATTTGTATCTTTTTGTTTCAGCATGTTGTAAACTGGATGTTGGTTACACCTAGAACTTTAAAATTTATTTAATTTTTTATGTGTATTTATTTTTGGGGTTTTATCTTTACATTTTGCATGTGCAGGCAAAAGTGTGAGTGAATATTAATGAAAGATCTAGAGTGGTTTTGCACATATGTGAGAGCACATTAAAGCCGCCCTTAAACCTTAATTATTTTATGTGTATTTATTGTTGGGGTTTTATCTTCATATTGTGCATGTGAAGGCAAAAGTGTGAGTGAATATTAGCGAAAAAACTAGAGTGAAATAGCAGGATGCTGTGCCCTACTTCCCCCGCACATGTTAACCCATTTATACCTAGTGGACTCTCCCATCCTTCTAAATTGGATCAATTTATTTCCAAAATTAGGGATGTTTAGTATATTTATTTCTATATTTAGAATTTTTCTTACAGAAATTCCTTTAAGCAAACAGCGCAGACTCTGATGAGACGCCGCATCATGCAACGTCTAATCTGGGTCTACGCTGTTTGCCAAGGCCTTTTTTCTAGACGCTAGGCATAAATGGGTTAAGTGAACAGTCTGCACATAATGCCATTATGTGAGCGCAAATTAAAGACCCCCTTAGACCTTAAGCAAGTGCTTGACTTAGTAATTCCTTGGATTTAACAAATTGTCCGTCTTTCCACTCTGTATCTTTTTAGCAGCACACTGTATCTTGGGTGATTCTAGATATTTGACCTTTATTTAGCACATTTGTGTATTATATCATATATTGAGTACTCTTAATTATTTTTTCTCTTTGCACACTAAGCAGTATTCAAATTGGTGAACAGTCGTCTTGGATATAGTTTTTCCCCAAAATAACAAGCCCATTTTTTTCCCCAAAACTTAATTTTGTTTTTTATTTTACATTACCTACATTAATTAAAGACTGATAAATAATAATTCAAATTATCAGGATGAACAGAGATGTGAAATATAAGAAAATAAAAATTGTATATGTCTTGATAATGAAACTTTCTTAATTCATAAAAAGAAGTTGTTAAGTTCTTAACAACCAAACTTATTTGTACATGAACTAAATTTACCATATACACTCAATTAAATAGTCATTTTATATGTTTTGTCAAATTAACCATTTAAATGATTTTATATGCATGTTAACAAGGATTGATTACTAATTCATGACTGGTAAATATTGTAATTTACATATATATTGCACAAGTATATTAGTTTCTTAGTTTCAGTGAACCGTTTTTTTTTATCCCCTGCCATAGGCGGAGGGATATTGTTTTGGCGTTGTTCGTCCGTCTATCTGTCCGTTCGTCTTTCCGTCTGTCCGGAGCCATATCTTGCAAGTGCTTTGGCAGATTTCAATCAAACTTGGTACAAGTATATATATGGATAAGAGGATGATGCACGCCAAATGGCATTGTACACCATCTGTTAATAACGGAGTTATGGCCCTTTGTATCTTGAGAAAATGCTTTTTAATATAAGCTTACAGCTTTATCTCCATTAACACATGAGCCAGAACCATGAAACTTGCCATAGTTGTTCTCAATCATCTGGGGGTGCTTCACATTCAACACCCATAATCCTAGGGACTAAGGTCAAGGTCACACATTGAGATCAAAGGTCACAAATTTGATGAATTATTCATTATTAAGTCATTCCTTTACTATGCCATGAAACTTGCCATAGATGTTCTCAATCATCGGGGGTGCTTCACATTCAACACCCATAATCTTAGGGGCAAAGGTCAAGGTCAACATTGAGGTCAAAGGTCTACACCCATCCATAAACAAAATTTATTTGGCGGGGGATATCAATTCAACGAATTTGCTTGTTTTATTGTTATTAAGTGAGCTCTCATATAGGGCCTTACTTCATTTAAAACTTTTGAGAAACAAGATCGCTCAATACGATGTATTATAGATGGCATCTATAGCCAACAAATCACTTTGATGTCAGTCAAAATTGTTGGGTCATGCAAACTGCCCATTTATAGTGTTTTTCCCATGCCCTTTTGGGTGGCGATGCGCCATGCAGCTGTTCTGAAGCGCCACTGTGTCCTTTTCAAAGGCAAAAGCCGCCACGCACCCTAATTGATAAGATATTAATTGCCTCTTGACCTAACTTCTAAGCAGGATAGTGTCAAATTATTGCCCAAAGGAGGCGAATATGTGCTCAGTTGTGAATTATTCATGAGTGATATCCCCGTTTAAAAATCAATTGAAAATGACTGGGTTTTGGCTTTGTTATACTAAGCACACTAATAATTCCCCAAGAAAATCTCATGTCATCCATATGGAAAGCATGAATGTATTTAGATACAAAATACAAATATTTATCAGTAATCTACAAAGTGTATGTACGTATGTCTTGGAAATGAGTGTTTGCAAATTGGTGTTCAGTTTACTGACTATGTTAGTGGATCTGTGTATAAAAATTTATTTATTTGAAATGTGTACACTTAAGACTTAAAATGCACATATTTCGTCATGATTAATTGATTTATCATTCACCTTTGTCTCTGATTAATCAGCAACTATTTAGAGTTCTAGTTACCTTTATGATTTTTCAGTTAAGAAAGACATCGCTGAATTATTGTCTAAAGAATCACTAACTTTACATATTAGTTTATAGTTACAAAAAATAACAGATTTTAACCTCACTCAGGGTAGTTTACAGTTACAAAAAATAATAGATTTTAACCTCACTCAGGGTAGTTTACAGTTACAAAAAATACTAGATTTTAACCTCACTCAGGGGGGTTTTATGCATGTGCATAAAGTATCTTCCCAGATTAACTTATGCAGTCTGCACAGGTAAATAAGGGATGCAACTCTGTATTCTTTGTTGAAAGGAAGTCTCATCTTAGCGAAACTCCAGTTTAGGCATAGAATGTCGTCCCTGATCAGCCTGTGCATGAGACTGTACGCAAGTGCATTAACCCTTTCCCACTCAGAACGAAAGTGAAAATAGCTATGTGCACACAGCATAAAACCAGAACAGCCTGTGAGTAAAAATACCTATCTAAGTTGTAAAGGATTAAACCCACTTGTTGCCATATCATGGCTCATGTTTGTAACCACACAACAATTTGTGTTTCAGGCTGAGATCATACAAGAGTTGTTTGAGACAATACGTAATTACAAGTCCGATGAAGGCAAGCTGCTGTGCGAATCGTTCATTCGTGTTCCCAAACGCAGGTACATTTTGCCAAACAATGGTATTCATAAATTAACCATTGGAGAACAAATCAATTAAAACATATTTCCAAATGACAAAGAATTATTATTAAACTCACAGTTTAATAATATTCTGTAAAATAAATGGGGGTGAATGAATTTCATTCAGTTTGCTGATGAAGTTTATTTTAAATTCTTTTTTAAGTAAGGCTATATACATTTGTTTGTGTAAGAGACCAGAATGACCTGGTCCACCTGAGTGTATCACACATTTCTTAATTTGATCTTGTGATCAGGGAGCCTGTTTTTTTGTGACTTAGTGATTAAACTGCAACTCCAATATATCACGGTCCGTTATATCGCGTTGTCAAATATATCGCGAATCGGCTATGGCTCCCAAAAATCTGACGAGCATAATCCTTAAATAAAATGTTTTTATCTGAAAATTTGATGCATTTAAATTCGTTTCAAGCAAGTATTTTTCCCTTTTTTTCACCAACTTTAATCCAACAGTCATAATCCAGTTTTGACCAGATTGTTTGCTTACATTGTACATCACATTAACACCTGTGTACTGCGATAAACAAAAGACCCATTTGTCAAACATGACAGGTCATTTCGGGTGTTACAATTCTCTATTGAATTTGCTTTGAACTGCCGAAACACACCAGTGCACACATGAAGGTGTACACAATTATAACAGTAAATGTCACAAGTCAATACTGACCTATCTCAACAATCTGTGTGCGTTAGATACAGTATACAATATAGATCAGTTAGTCACAATGCTCTACTATTAAACCCCATGCTGTGCATGCTTTTCATGAGAAATGAATGACGTCATTTTGTACATGGGTCTAATTTGTGCATGCTTTCTTAAACAATAAAACTCGGCAATGTTTTTCGGATTAAAAATTTAATTATACGCATTTGAAAATACTCACATGGAATAATGTTTTTTGTTATACCAATTAATGACATATGGATATAACACAAACTTGAATAAGGTTGGTAAATAGCGTGTTTTGAGATTGCATAATGATGCTAATGTATACATATACATGCATACATAAACTGACAATTTATATCGCGCGCCGGATATATCACGGTCGCGATCTTTGGACCCCTTCAACCGCGATATATTGGAGTTGCAGTGTATTGTGTCTATTGCCTGCTGACCTATTGATGTACATGCCAACTAAAATTGTTATTTTTGTAACCTTTAGTTTGCTTAGGCAGCTGACTGATATTTTGATAGGTAGCTGAATTTGCGACCTTCATTTTGATAGACTGCTGACCTAGGGACCTTAATTGTGACAGGCAGCTGACCTATATTTTGATAGACTCCTTATCTACTGACCTTTAACTGTACAGGTAGCTGACTTAATTACCTATAGTTTGATAAACTCTTGACCTATTGACCTTAAACTTGAAATTTAACTGACTAATTGACTCTAAATTTGAGAGATAGCTTACCTAGTGACCTATATGTTTATAGACTCTTGACCTATTGACCTTCAACTTGATAAGTAGCTGACTTAGCAACCTATATTTTGATAGTGCCTTAGAGTAGCTGACTTTGCTATATGTTTTTTTGTATACAGACTTCTGACATTGTGACGTATTTTCAGGAGAAACCCAGACTACTATTAGGTAGTCAGTCAGCTGATTGACTGACCTTGTGACCTTTATTTTGAGAAGCAGCTGACCTTATGACCTTCATTTTGATTAGTCGCCAGTTATCAAACTGGGAGTTTGACTATGATGGCCAGTAATTTCATATTATATTGTAAGACCTTCAGGAAGAAAATGTACAAGCCCAACTATATATTACTGAAATCTGATCCAGCCCAACGGAAAACTAACCAGTGCGGGGCTTGCAATCATGGGCGCGGGTAGCAAATAGACTGACCTTGTGACCTACATTTTAGGACAAGCCCATGACCTTGTGACCTACATTTCATGACAAGCCCATGACCCTGTGACCTACATTTAAGGACACACCCATGACATTGTGACCTAAATTTTAGGACCAGTCCATGACCTTACGATCTACATTTTAGGACCAGTCAATACCTATTTACCTCCATTTCAGGACCAGTCCAGACTACTACGAGGTAGTGAGTCAGCCAATGGATATGATCAAGATACAGCAGAAGATGAAGATGGACGAGTATGAGGAGATCGAGCAGCTCACCACTGATGTGGAGCTGATGGTGAACAACGCCAGGGCTTACTACAAGGTGGGGTTTTCAGGGATTTAAAATTCCATGGACATGTCATAGTGGATATGATGTCCACTTTGCCATTGGGAGGTCATGGGTCTGATCCCCCTCCCCAAAAACACCAAGTACTGGTTCTATCCAGGAAAGCGTTTCAATATCCCATAGGCTAGCGATGCAATTGAGTTAAAATAAATAGGTTAATACTAAATTCCACTTGCCTAAAAATGCTTGCCAAGCTTGATTGATCTAATGCTAGTCCGATGCGGCATGTGCAATTTCCATTTTGTCCCTTTTTTGTACCAATCAAATCACAACACACAGGTACCCATTACAAGTCAGTCTTAAATAAGCTGGTTGTCTCAGTTTGGAAAAGATCTGGACTAAAATCCAAGGATCACAGGTTTGATGCATGGACTGGCCACATAACTTACGTATTTATTATAAAATTATTTCTACAGCCACCTAAGATTCAAGATGGGCATTTGTCAATTTCTTGCGTAAGTATGGGCACTCAGCACTTAACCCTTTGCATGCTGGGATATTTGTCGTCTGCTAAATTGGTGTGCTGAATTTCTAAAAAAAATCATTTTATTGACTTTTTTTCAAAGACCTATATTAGAATAGAAAACAGTTTGGATCCTGATCTGACACCACATTTTGTGGCGTCTGATCTGGATCCAAAGTGTTTGCAAAGGCCTTTAAAATTCGGTTCAAGCGCTAAAAGGGTTAAAGACTAGCATACCCACAAAATGTGTTAATTAGGTTAATTGACTTCTGTGAAACTACTGAAATACTGTTTTAGACAATAATCAACTATACAGACAAAAACCTTACAATAGTATTAGGGTAGGCTGCAACAGTCCTCATACTTATTTATGTTATCTCTAGCCCATATCATAATGCTTTCATAGAAACAGATAAACAGAATACAATATACTGACTATACAAAAAAAATCATGTAATAAGAACCAACTTTTTTTCTCCCAACAGAAAGGCAGTCAGGAGTACATAGATGCGACGGACCTGCTGGACCTGTACTATGAGATCCGAGATGAGTTGCTGGTGGAAACTCTTGGGGACAAGGATGTGGTTGATGATGACGAGGAGGAGGAGGAGGGGGTGGAGGAATCACACGAGAACCTCGATCAGCTCAAGGTACCGAAAAAAGGCTTTGGCAAACAGCGTAGACCCAGATGAGACGCCGCATGTTGCGGCGTTGCCGCATGATGCGGCGTCTCATCTGGGTCTACGCTGTTTGCTTAAAGGAATTTCTGTAAGAAATATTCTAAATATAGAAATAAATATACTAGACATCCCTAATTTTAGAAATAAATTAATCCAATTTAGTAGGATGGGAGAGTCCACTAAGCATAAATGGGTTAAGCCTCATTTTAGGCAATCTTGGTTTATTGCATGTGCATTAAGTGTGGTCCCTTATTGGCCTTTGCAGTCCTCACAGGCTAATCAAGGGCAACACTTTCCGTCTAAACTTGATTTTCATTTAGAAGAGAATTCTTTTAAATGAAAAGTTTCTTAGAAGTGGAAAGTGTTGTCCCTGATTAGCCTGTGCGGCTTCACAGGTTAATCTTGGACGACACTTTACGCCCATGCATAAAGGCCAGTTTTTGTTGCTCATTTGACTGAACTTCTTATTCACATTAATTACCCAGGAAACAATGTAACAAGGTGTATTATTCAGTTTTCTTGGTGCCAGTGGTTTAATTGTTGTTTCCATGACGACATGACAATTAAGCATGCGGAAAATAAAAAGTAATCACCTAGATAAACATGCATAGTTGAAGTCGAAGGTAGCTTAAAATGTCACTAACTTCAGAATTAATTGATCCTTAATCTTGCCATGTATTCTGAACGCATTTCTTCCATTACAGTCGAAGATTGCGTCAATAGTTCAACAAGAGAGCGCCAAAATCAAGGGACTTTCTTCGGAATCCGAAGACGACAGTGGTTATGATTCAGATGACTTTGAGCAGCTGTTTGCCGCGCTTGTCAACGCCCAAGATGGCGAGAGAAAAATCAGCGAACCTTTCCACCTGCTGCCATATAAGACAGTGAGTGTTTCTGGAAGTTTAATATTTTCCCCTATAAGAGTTGTTATTATTCCCCTATTTTCAATTAAATAGGCTATGATAGTTGATTACAAAGAATTGTCATTCTTTTGTTGCAGATTGATATAGATTGTTACTTTACATTGAATCACAGATTTATATAGATTGTTACTTAACATTGAATCACATATTTATATAGATTGTTACTTAACATTGAATCACAGATTTATACAGATTGTTATTTAAAATTGAATCACAGATTTATACAGATTGTTGCTTAAGGTTGAATCACAGATTTATATAGATTGTTTCTTAACATTGAATCATCGTACATCCAAAGCCATACCCCTTGAAATGACTTTGTATTTTCTGTAAGTTAATGGAAAAAAAAACTCTGTTTCAACTTCAGCTGTACCCGAACTACTATGACGTGATACTAGAGCCCATAGACTTGAAGATGATAGCCAAGAAAGTGCTTGACAACGAGTACCGAACGCCTGACGACATGGACAGGGATGTCACCCTGCTGGTCAATAACGCAAAGACTTTTAATGAACCCAAGTCTCCTATTTATAAGGTACGTATTGTAAATGATATCTTGGCCAAAGTTTGTCAGCTGTTGAACTAAGCTATTTCAACTGCACACAATAATGGAGAGTGGCCAGTATAATGACCCTCATATTTAGTTTATGAATCTATGAAACTCAAGAAACTTTATGGGGAGAGCAATTTTAACTTTCCTCGTTAAAATGATGAGTTAAAGAGGAACTTTTTAGGGGAACAGGGTATTTTCCTCCCCTTTAAATGGTTCTAAAATCACACCCCTGTCAAGTAAAAAAACTTTTAGGTCCTAAACAACTTTTGCTTAAATCATATCAACTGAATGTTATGGAAGGTAGCTGCAAAATGGTTTTATTTATTATATGCTTTCCGGTGGTTTTCTAGAGAAATATCAGTGAATTAAAACTGATAATTTCACTGTTTCAAACAGTGAAAATTAACAGTGAAAATTATCGATAATTTTCACTGTTTACTGTGAAATGACGTCATTTTTTGACGAAATGACGTCATTATCCCAGTGTTTTACTCTTTAACAATGTATATAAACTGTGAGAAAAAGCAAAAATTAAAAAGAAAATTTGTTGTATTTGGTGGAATATCGATTTTAATTCACTCAGATCATAGAAAATATATTTTCTATGATCACTTGTGAATTAAAATCGATAATCCACCGAATCCACAAATATCCTCTATTTATTGAATTTTCAAATTTACTTCAACAATTGGGTCCTCATGTTAATGAGGGCAGGA